>NC_137471.1:128650077-129192577 GCF_964235325.1 Thermobia domestica
CTCACGCCTCAAGCTGCGGCTCACACTCATCACGTTGTTCATCATAAACTCGCACAGCCTAGGATCGAACTAGGGATGCTGATGAAAGAATTGGTGAAAAGAAAATGTAGAGGGAAAAGAAAACTCACGCTCATCACGTTGTCCATCATAAACTCACATACTCTAGGATCGAACTAGGTGCATTGAGAGATCTACTATTTAATACCGTGCCTACAGTCCCTCCACCCCCCAATTTCACACTCAGTTGAATAAACTGTGTCTGTGTACGTAATTAACTGACAAATTACACTTGTTCTAATACAAAAAGAAGAAATGAATATCGTAATCTGAAAATACATAGTTACTGCCCGCCTGATCTAGTTACTAGTGTGTGTGCATTTCGGGCACGTAGTCTCACGTTCGATTCCCTGCGGGAGAGTACAAAAATGTAATTTCTTAATTATTTACGTTCATTCTTCATCCATCTCGTTTAGCATAAAGAGTATAACTATGGAACGTTATCTGAACATACATAGTTCACTCACCTTTTCTTTATCATGATCCCTTTCTATTTTTAGAGCTTGTCTTTCTTGCTTCAGCTTACATTCCATTTCTTCTTTCGACGTCTTAAGATCCCTCATGTTGCATTCCAGCACTTTGTTCCTCGCATGACAACTAGCTGGTTCCATTTCCGCTGTTTCTAACCTTTCAGCTAAAACTGAAAATATAATAATAAAAATAAATATTATCATTTCCCTAAATTTGCTTTCTATATAAATATGTAAAAATTCTCAAGGAAGTATTGTGACCTGCTTACCCAACGCACCAGAAGTAAGCATTCTACAAATGAACCACCGTGATCCCCACGTCTTCTTTAGACTACATGGCATAAGCGTTAAGATATAAAACAAATGTTTCATTTCAAGTTTTACAACCCCAAGCAACAAAATTATTTCCGCCAGTTGAAGAAAGACACACGCAGCGTTTTCATTTTAACTTTTACGATAATTAACATAGAACAAACGAAAAACAAATAAACAAATGCCGATCGAGTCGAATTGTAGAAGATTCGCTACGCTCATTTCTATAATTAACAACTAAAAACCACGATGCGTAACTAGATCAAACACAACAATAACTTATCATCACTTATGGAAATTCCCTTTCTTGTATATATATATATATATATATATATATATATATATATATATATATTATATATATATATATATATATATAAATAAAAAGAACAGCCCGTTCTGCATTGTTACTACGCCTATATCTGTATTTTGACTTGTTAATTTTATTCAGCATAGTAAACAGAATTCAAAGTGAAAGACAATATACGCCAGATAACAAGTAAAAGTATAAAGTACTGTCCTAGCTCCACATACTCAAATTCATTACATTTCAAATCTTTGATCAGTAAATTCAGTCTCAGCAACTAAAGTATTTCTCACGGGAAGAGTTATATTACTGGGCGAAAGACACTTTAGGAAGGCTTACTTGTTACGGGTGTAAATATGCGTTCAAAGGAATGCCATTGAAACGGTTGTGATATAAACACCAACCAACATGGATATGTGGTTGCCACTAAAAACTACAAATGCTACATAAACCGAGTCAAGACAGGAGCGCAAACAGGAATGGGGCAGCGTGAAGTTGCGTCCGTAAGGAATAAGTGCGTCAGCGAGGGGTGCGTATGCGCGTAAGCTAATGATTACGTAAAGACTAAAATCATCATATATTGTTATTAATTACCAGGGTTGGCCAAAACCATGGTTTTTATTGAAAAAAACTTTGGGGGGGGAGGTTTAAACTTTTTTTTTGTTTGTTTGTTTAAACCAGTTTTTTTGGTTTAAAATAAATATTACTCTATGTATTCATATTAAATATGGACAGAAATTAGTTTTGTTTCCCCTTGGTGTTATTATGCAACAACAAGGTTTATGCTGGAAGGGGTCACAAGCTTAAAGCGGAATCCAAAACCGCTTCCCGACTTACATCCAAGAGAAATTGTCTATTTGGACACGAAAACCGGGACTAATTGGTCACAAATGCGATTGCCGACTCACTCACGAAGGACTTCTGATAAAAATACGTGGTACTGATCTTTACATGGTCCTACTTGTTAATATAATTGTCAAGAGTAATTTCAGAAGGACAAAAAGACAAACAGTTACACAAGTAAAAACATTATACCTAGAATTATATATAAATCGGGAAACTCCCGCCTTAGCCATTAGGAAAATCCTGTTATTACTTTACATGTATCTGTATGTAAAATTTTAAGGTCAACGGATCATAATCACTACGCTAAAATTGAGGTATTAAATTACAAATTTGGTATGTATATATCATTCAATAAAATTAAAACCAAGTCAAATCCAAGCTGATGTTGGAAGCTACATAGGCACTTGATAAATTGGGCAATTTCTATCAATATATTTACGCAACCTTGGCTTCAGTAGTAGGCCCCCCCGTATGTCCAGCCGAGTCAGCAAAAATTTTCTCGATTCTGATTGGCTGAGAGAGGTCACGTGACGTTAGGCCCCGCCCACGCGGGAAATTCAAATTTTTTAGGTCACGTGGTATGACGTCATGAGTCACCCTGTGGGGAAATCCCTCATTCTCTTTTATGACTAGGATTTTTGAAAATTGTTCCTTTTACGGGTAAGATGTGTGTTTTGATTGGTTGACAGCTGTCACATGATCTTAGACCCAGGGATATTTGAAAATTCGTTCCCTTTTACGGGTAAGATGAGTGTTTATGATTGGCTGATAGAGGTTACATGATCTTAGATCCGCTACACGGTGAACAGGTCACATGGTATGACGTCATGTTTTACCCTTGCGAGGAAATCCATTACTAATTCGTTTCCTTTTACGGGTAAGATGAGTGCTTTGGTACCTTGATTCTGATTGGATGATAGAGATCACGTGATTTTAGATCCTAGGATTTTTGAAATTAGGGTGTCCTTTCTGATGTATACTTTGGTACCTCGATTCTGATTGGCCGACAGAGGTCACATGATTTTAGACCTGCCACACGATGAACAGATTACATGGGAAAACCCCTTACTTATTTGTTTTATTTTATGTGTAAGATGCGTGTTTTGGTACCTCAATTTTGATTGGTGGATAGAAGTCACATGATCTTACCCCCCCCCCCAGTCCATGAGGGAAATACAGAGTGCTATGACGGCGATCCATCCTAGACCGGGATTTTTTTTTTTTTTTAATGGTTATGCGTAAAGTTCCCATGAAGGGTTCAACCTCCTCCTTAAATAACCCTTTTTTGGTATCATGATATTGTACTGAAGTTTACATTAAATATTATCGTTCTCTTTGACAGATAAGATGATTACCAGCTTTTTTACCTTGATGGAGATCCTGTCCTTGAATTAGTAGTCTATGTCTCTGTAAGTAACAATGGTGAAAGAGAGGTGTCGCTTGTAGATTTCTTATAACACATTGTTGTGAGTTTAAGCGATTTTTTAAACGCTCAGTAAGCGCTTCATTAATGGAAACAGTGTTGCCAGATTTGTCTTACCTAAACTGCTCCGATTCTTTTCGAAACGGTTCCGCAGAGTACAAGAAATTTTAAACTAAAAAATTTTTCGAACTAAAAAAATTTCAAAACTAAAAAAATTTTAAACAAAAATTTTCAAACAAAAAATTTTGAAACAAAAAAAGTTTCAAACAAAAAATTTTCGAACCCCAAAAAAAATTTCGAACTAAAAAATTTTGAAACAAAAAAGTTTCAAACAAAAAATTTTCGAACCCAAAAAAAATTTCGAACTAAAAAAATTGAAACAAAATTTTGTCGAACTAAAACATTTTTAAAACAAAAGTTTCGAACTAAAGATGTAAATCACATCTAAAAATTTTCAAATCAAACTTTTTTATCGAACTAAACTTTTAAAATTTTCGAACTAGAAATTGAAACCAAGTTTAAGAAAATCCTAAGAAATGTTTCTCCAGGAATCGAACTCAGGTCTTTCAAACCAAAGATGTGTATGCTAACCGCTTAAATGAATTCGGTTTTAATCGATCTTGGTGGGTTTCGAACCATGGTCCTTGAAAAGGATACACATATACTTTAAGAAAATAAATCTGACAGTGTAACACTTCTCAAATCAAACTTTTTATCGAACTAAACTTTTAAAATTTTCGAACTAGAAATTGAAACAAGTTTTAGAAAAATCCTAAGAAATGTTTCTCCAGGAATCGAACTCAGGTCTTTCAAACCAAAGATGTGTATCCTAACCGCTTAGCTATGAATGAATTCGGTTTTAATCGTGCTTGGTGGGTTTCGAACCATGGTTCTTGAAAAGGATACACTTATACTTTAAGAAAATAAATCTGACAGTGTAACGCTTCTCAAATCAAACTTTTTATCGAACTAAACTTTTAAAATTTTCGAACTAGAAATTGAAACCAAGTTTTAGAAAAATCCTAAGAAATGTTTCTCCAGGAATCGAACTCAGGTCTTTCAAACCAAAGATGTGTATCCTAACCGCTTAGCTATGAATGAATTCGGTTTTAATCATGCTTGGCGGGTTTCGAACCATGGTCCTTGAAAAGGATACACATATACTTGAAGAAAATAAATCTGACAGTGTAACGCTTCTACTTTAAGAAAATAAATCTGACAGTGTAACGCTTCTCAAATCAAACTTTTTATCGAACTAAACTTTTAAAATTTTCGAACTAGAAATTGAAACCAAGTTTTAGAAAAATCCTAAGAAATGTTTCTCCAGGAATCGAACTCAGGTCTTTCAAACCAAAGATGTGTATCCTAACCGCTTAGCTATGAATGAATTCGGTTTTAATCATGCTTGGTGGGTTTCGAACCATGGTCCTTGAAAAGGATACACATATACTTTAAGAAAATAAATCTGACAGTGTAACGCTTCCGTTCGTGGATTAAAATAAAATGCTGATAGACTTCTTTGTGTGACGACATAGAAGCACATATGATTGAAAATGCAAACGTCAGCGGATCGCATTACTTTAGTTTTACTACGAACGTGTCAGCATGATTCATGAAAAAAGCAAACATTGACATTCTCGTATGGAATATGAGGAAAATGAAATGGCGTCACAGTTACGACAAGTAGTGACATGATCCTGACAGAAAGCATTTGGGATCAGAACTGTGATACTAGATGTTGTAACTATTGAGAAACTTGAATGACGTCACGATCGATTGTTACATATCGTTTTCGTTCGTGATTCATGACAAAAGCAGCGAGCGTTTTGATTGGTTCGTTGTGATGTCATTTTATAAATTTCCTCGTTTCTGATTGGTTGACGGTGACGTCGTTTTCACAACGACCTAAATAAAAATCTAAATTTCATTTTTCAAATCCTACATCGCTCTCAACTGTGAAGTGAAGAAGATCTGCTTTTTTAGAAGTGTCTTCATTTAAGCTTTACTGCACCGACTTTTTGTTCATTGAATTTGAGGTAAGTTCAGTGAGATTTTATTTGTCACCCAAGATTCGAAAATCATTTTTATTTTATATTTGTGGGGGTGGATCACTCATACACTGTTTTACTTTTAGTACGAAATATTTAGACTATGAAGGAATTAGTGGAATGGGAAAGTGGGAGTACGAATCAGGAACCCCCACACATTAGAAGTAAGCACGATAAATGATATGGTTTAGCGTCCCTTCAGCTTAATGTTGAATGTGAACTCCCGTCGGGAATTGAACCATGGCCAGAAAATGTGTGCGCTTAGTTTTGAAAAGAATGCATTACAGAATATTAAAAACTATGTCTGAGAATAATATGGTTCGATACCCTTTGAAACCATTATTTTATTTTAGTGTCCCCTTCAGCTTAACGTGATATTCGAGCAACCGCCCGGGATTGAACCAAGGCCAGAGGCGTGTACGTCAATCATTTAGCTTGGTTTTGAAAAGAATGTATGATAACGCATGAGAATATTAAATTTCAAAAAAGGCTTGACTACGCTCCGATGTGGGAAAGCAAACCCACCGAGGATTGAACCAGGACCTTCCACGTTAGAAGCATGTACGCTAACCACATAGCCACGAGTGCATGAATATGTGGTTAAAAAGATTTACGCTATACAGATTTTGTTTTGACAATTACGTATGTGTAACGTTAATGGTTGGTGAACCTCTTCAACTTGCAAACGCATCATTTAAAGGTCGTTGTGAGTAGAAAAAATGCTTACGCGTATTTTATCACATCTCAGTAGTGTTGAAACATTCATTCATGCATTCTTTTATCACTATAGAATTGTAGGTCAGTTACATGCTGATGTAATGGTTTCGAGTTTGACAGTAATAAAATACTCATTTCAGTAACATAATTATTTTTTAAAAAACTTTGATTTCTAGTACACGTGCTTTCATAATGAGATTCTGAACGTCACCGCCAGGAATCAAACTCAGGACCTTTACATGAATTGCTTAGTTAAGAATTTATCATGAATGTTATGATTTCCTGGGCTAAGCGGTTAGCATACGCGCCTTTGGCGTGGGAGACCAGGGTTCGATTCCCGGCGGGGAGCTCATGGGGTTCGGATTCCACGTTAATCAGTAGGTCCACGTCTCATATAGCCTCGCTGCTGAAAGGGACGCTAAACTAAAAAATCAAAAAATCAACTCAAATTCACGCTGCTCAATTCCTTTTTTCCCATTACATATTTGTTTTACCGTACCTGTTTGTTGTTTTCATTTTTAATCATGGTCCAATCGGGTTTTACTGTTTGTAATGAAATCACTCGTCATTATAGACGATTTATGTACGTTTATGTATTATGAGGTGTACGTCAACCATTTAGCTTAGTTTTGAAAAGAATGTATAATAACGCGTGAGAATATTAAATTACAGAAAAGGCTTGACATGCACCGACGTGGAAAGCAAACCCACCGAGGCTTGAACCAGGACCTTCCACGTCCGAACCATGTACGCTAACCGCTTAGTCACAATAATAATAATAAAAAATACGCTATGCAGATTTTGTTTCGACAATTACGTATGTGTTACGTTAATGCTTGATGAATCTCTTCAACTTGCAAACACATCATTTAAAGGTCGTTGTGAGTGGGGAAAAAAATGCTTACGCGTGCTTTATCACATCTCAGCACTGATGAAACATTCATTCATTTCATGCATTCTTTTTATCACTATAGAATGGTAGGTCAGTTACATGCTGATGTAATGCTCTCGAGTTTGACAGCAATAAAACACTCATTTCAGTAACATAATTATTTTTTAAAAAAACTTTGATTTCTAGTACGTGTGCTTTCATAATGAGATTCTGAACGTCACCGACAGGGAATCAAACTCAGGACCTTTACATGAATTGCTTAGTTAAGAATTTATCATGAATGTTATGATTTCCTGTTTATCAGGTGATTAAGATTTTTCTTTCTTCTTTTCTTTTGTAGTAAATTCAAGCTGCTCAATTCCTTTTTTTCCCACATTACATATTTGTTTTACCGTAATTGTACCTGTTTGTTTGTTTTCTCCTTTTATTAACATGGCCGAATCGGGTTTTATTGTTCGCAATGAAATCACTCGTCATTATAGACGATTTAACATTGAGGGCAGAATGCTCGAAGTTCAATTCAATGCACCGCCCGTAGGAACCGATATCATACAGTATGTACATAATAGTTTCCAAGCAATGCTGGACCATTTATTAGCCAATGTCGACGATGAGGCGATGGTTGGTTTATCAGTAATATCGCCACGGAATACCAATAAACCATTTTGGGTGAGTTTTCGCCAAGCACGAAACCTAACACTGGAAACAATGTGGGCCTCCTTTGAAAGAGTGTTACAAAGTAACAATACATTTCTCCTGCATGAACCATTCACCGTGCATTTCCATCGTGTGGATATTCCACGTGGCTATGGCGGTTTGCGGCAAGGAATACTTCAAAATGAAGAATTGTTACGTTGCAAGCGTGGGATTGTACGTGTAAAAAATCAAGATTCAAGGTGTTTGGCGTACGCCCTTGTTATTGCTATTGGCCTGAAAAAATACAAGAATGTAGATGTAAAACGACATAAGCAGTATCAACATCAATCAAAATGTGTTGTGGACGATGAAGTCGATGCGTTATGTTCAAATGCAGGAGTGAATTTGGATCACGGTGCCAGTGTAAATGAAATACGACAATTCCAGGCATACCTCAAAGAATATAAAATTACAGTGTACACCAGTTTCACAGGCCATGATATCATGTACGAGGGACCGAACGATGAAAATCGCACTCCCATAAATTTGATTTGTTTGGCTGGCCATTTTGATATCATTCAATCTTTAACTGCTTGTTTTGCAACCAAGTTCTACTGTGAAGCGTGCCATAAAAAGTATAGTAAACGTAATGAACATGTAAAAAATTGTCCTGTAACATGCTCCAAATGCTTACAGAGACCTCTATGCGACAAGACTCAAACACCGATATTGTGTAACGACTGCAATCGTCAATTTTACGGCGAAGAATGTTTTAACAATCATCGTAATGCTCCATATCATCAAGGGGAACCTGTATGCAAAATGGTGAAGCAATGTACTAGATGTTACAGAGTATATTCCTTTGTACGAAGTGGAGAACGCATTCATGATTGCAATGAGATCTTTTGCAATGTTTGTAAGAAGATTGTTCCGGGATCCCATCAATGTTTTATGCTTCCTGATCGACAATGCTTGAAACCTGGTGTTCCTTCACTCATGCACGCAAAGAAAGCCTTATTGATATTCTATGATATAGAATCTATGCAGGACACGAATATTGGCGATAATACGTATGTACACATTCCAAATTTATTGGTTGCACAACAAGTATGTTATGCATGTGTTGAAAACGCTAATATCGAGCAGTCTTGCAGTACGTGTGGTCAGCGCCAGCATATTTTCCAAGGAGAGGATCCAGTTTATAATTTTCTCCAGTACTTGCGGGAACGTCGTCCCAATATAAATAGGATTTTCTGTGTCGCACACAACGCTAAGGGATACGATGGACATTTCATCCTAAAGACCATGGTAGAACAATGCCAATGGAGACCTGACGTCATATTAAATGGGACCAAGATACTGAGTTTAACGTTGAATAATCTGACGTTCATTGACTCGTTGAACTTCTTGCCTATGGCATTAAGTAAATTGTCAAAAGCGTTCAATTTACCCGCAACCAAAGGCTACTTCCCGCATTTCTTCAACACCAAGGAGAATCAATCGTATATTGGACCACTTCCAGAAACGAAGTATTATGGTGCAGATGAAATGGCCGTCGAAGACAGAAACAAGTTCATGCAGTGGTACAACGATCATCGTAATGATACGTTTGATTTCCAGAAAGAAATTCTCAAGTATTGTATTCAAGATGTCAATGTACTGCGACAAGCATGCGTTTCGTTTATGACGTCATTTGAAACAGAAACCAAAGTGAATCCCTTCTTGGAGACGATCACGATTGCCAGTGCTTCCAATTTAGTATTCCGCCGGAATTTCCTTAAACCCAACACCATTGGAATTCTACCGGCACATGGTTATCGATGGAGAAGTACCCAATCGATCGCTGCAATGCAATGGCTGGCCTACATTGAAAAAACCGAAGAAAAACAAATCTTACATGCGGCCCGACAAAAAGAAGTGTTTATTGCGGGATTCCATGTTGATGGTTACTACCAAGATCCTGAGACGTTAGAGGAGCACGTCTACGAGCATGCCGGCTGTTTTTACCACGGGTGTAAAGTATGTTTTACTACAGGCCGTAATCAGCCCATCTACAGCAATCCAGAAGACACCATGGAATTCCGTTATGAACGAACGCAAAGAAAAAATGCAAGACTGCGTGAATTGGGGTACATTGTACATGAAATGTGGGAGTGTGAATTTAATCAGTTCTTAAAACAAAATCCTGCAATGGCGACGTATCTGAAGAATCACCCGTACATGAACCGCAGACCATTAAATCCAAGAGATAGTTTTTTTGGAGGAAGGACCAATTGCGTGAAATTGTACCACCAAGTCGATGAAAAAGCGGGGGAAGTAATAAAATATTTCGATATTGTCTCGCTTTATCCTTACATCAATAAGTGTGCTAAATACCCTGTAGGCCATCCACGAATTTATCTACAGGGTGATGAAAATATACCACCAATAAATAAAGTCAATGGTCTAATCAAAATGTCGATATTACCAAGTCGCCATCTTTATCATGGTCTCCTGCCTTACCGATGTAACAAGAAACTACTGTTTCCACTGTGTGCTGCGTGTGCCGAAGAAATGAACCCAGACCCTACAGCAACGTGTACACACAACGACCAGGAGCGATGCCTCACTGGAACATGGGTATCATATGAAATCCAGAAAGCAATAGAATTAGGATATCAACCAGTGGAAATTTTTGAAATTTGGGATTATGACATTGAACAATATGATCCCATCACGAAAACAGGTGGCTTGTTCACGGAATATATCAATACATTTTTGAAATCGAAAATGGAAGCGTCTGGCTGGCCCAGTTCCTGTGTCAGCGAAGAAGACAAATCAAAATTCATACAAACCGTCCTGGAGCGTGAAGGTATTGCATTGGATCGGTCCAAAATTGAAAATAATCCTGCACGAAGAAGTTTATCTAAGCTTTGTGTTAATGCTCTTTGGGGAAAGCTTTGCCAAAGATCAAACTTTAGCCAGACCACAATTATTGATCGGCCGGAAGAATTTTATGAAAAACTCACTTCCCCCGACATTAAACTCCATCAAATTGTACCCATCAATGATACGATGTTGTATGCGTTCTGGGAGTACAATGAACATGTGCCTGTTCAAAACCGAAACACCAATGTCGTGTTAGGTGCATTTACAACATGTCAGGCACGTCTGGAACTGTACAAGTACCTGGAAATGTTGCAGGAACGTGTTTTATATTTCGACACGGATTCTGTAATATTTACGGAGAAGCCCGGGGAGCCAACCATTGAACCTTCAACGTACTTGGGATGCTTATCGAATGAGATGGAATCTTACGGACCACGAGCATACATCAAGACATTTGTCAGTGGAGGACCAAAAAATTACAGCCTAGAAATATACAATCCGGATACCAACGTCACCAGTTACATATGCAAAATTAGAGGATTTACATTAAATTACAATGCAGGACAGCAATTAAATTTCAACACGCTAAAAGAAATGATTACAAATCAATGCCGTGGACAAGTCACCATCACTATCCCCCATAAGATATGCAGGACTAAAGACCATACCATCGTCACCCGCAAAGAAGAAAAAATGTACAGTATCCAGTACACAAAACGTCGATTTAAAGAATTCAATTCCTATGATACGGTTCCGTACGGGTACGTTAAAAAACAAAAGATGGAACTGGAAAAAGAAGATGAAGAAGAAAAAACTGTAAATACCCAATAAGGCCATCATTTCTTTTTTTCCTTTTCCTTTTCTTCTTTCCCTTCCTTAACCGCAAAGCAGCAACACCAAGAAGAAAATGAAGTACCCACAAGAGTTCATAAACCACCACCAACACCATCAGTGGAAGAAATGCAGTCATCTCGTACCGAAGGAGGAACCTTGACCATAAAGCAGCAACACCAAGAAAAAATGCAGTACCCAGAAGAGTTCATAAACATCCATCAGTGGAAGAAATGCTGTCATCTCGTACCCGAGGAGGAAGATGAGCCTAAACAGATCCATCTTTTACGAGTAAGTTTTATTTCTCTCTTATCAATATTGACTCATTTTTATTGTTTCAGAAAAAAAAAAGAAATTCATAAAGTAATCCGTCGTTTCTTCTTTTTCTTTCCAGGATACGGCTACAAGATTCGAAGATGATGACGCGTCCAACATATTCATTAAACTAGATCCTGTATTTATTATGTTAATAAACATGTATAGGAAGAGCACATACCTTTCGTTAAATACAACAAGTTGAAAAAAAAATGTGTTTTATTATTTCTTGAAACCCTGAACACTTGTTTTCAAATAAATGGTAATCTTGAAAATTTAAGGTGAAAAATATATTCAAGATTTGGTTTACATGATTTTGTTCGAAAAATAATTAAAGATTTTTTAGTGTCCAAAATTTGATTTTTAATTTAGTTCGAAAAATTTTTAATTTGAAAATTTTCAAATGTGGTTTACATCTTTAGTACGAAACTTGTTTTTAAAATTGGTTCGAAATTTTTTTAAAATTTTTAGTTCGAAAAATTTTGATTTGAAAATTTAGTTCGAAAGTTTTTAGTTTAAAATATTTTTCGAAAAATTTTTAATTTTTTTAGTTCGAATTTTTTTTGGGGTTCGAAAATTTTTTGTTCGAAAATTTTTTGATTTGAAAATTTAGTTCGAAAGTTTTTAGTTTAAATTTTTTAGTTCGAATTTTTTTGAAATTTTTGTTTCAAAATTTTTGTTTGAAAATTTTTGTTTAAAATTTTTTTAGTTTTGAAATTTTTTTTTAGTTCGAAAAAAATTTTCGTTTAAAATTTCTTGCACTCTGCGGAACCGTTTCGAAAAGAATCGGAGCAGTTTAGGTAGAAAAAAAAATCTGGCAACACTGTTTCCATTAATGAAGCGCTTACTGAGCAATAAATCGCTTAAACTCACAACAATGTGTTATAAGAAATCTACAAGCGACACCCCTCTTTCACCATTGTTACTTCCAGAGACATAGGCTACTAATTCAAGGACAGGATCTCCATCAAGGTAAAAAAGCTGGTAATCATCTTATCTGTCAAAGAGAACGATAATATTTAATGTAAACTTCAGTACAATATCATGATACCATAAAAGGGTTATTTAAGGAGGAGGTTGAGCCCTTCATGGGAACTTTAAGGATAACCATAAAAAGGGAACAAAATTCTAAAATACAGGTCTAGGGTGATCACCGACATATCGCTCTATATTTCACTCATGGGGTGTGTGGTGGGTCTAAGATCATGTGACCTCTGTCGGCCAATCAGAATCGAGGTACCAAACCACTCATCTTACTCGTAAAAAAGGAAACGAATTTCAAAAGTCACAGGGCTTAAGATCACGTGACCTCTATCATCGTGGTACCAAAGGATTCATCTTACCCATAAAAGGGAACGAATTTCAAATATCGCATGGTCTAAGATCACGTGACCTCTATCAGCCAATCATAAACACTCATCTTACCCGTAAAAGGGAACGAATTTCAAATATCGCAGGGTCTAAAATCACGTGACAGCTATCAACCAATCAAAACACACATTTTACCCGTAAAAGGAAACGAACATTAAAAAATCCCGGGTGAGGGATTTCCCCGCAGGGTGACTCATGACGTCATACCACGTGACCTAAAAAATTTGAATTTCCCGCGTGGGCGGGGCCTAACGTCACGTGACCTCTCTCAGCCAATCAGAATCGAGAAAATTTTTGCTGACTCGGCTGGACATACGGGGGGGCCTACTACTGCTTCTTTATAAAACAACAGGCATTCATTCAAGTAGAAATATATCATTTGGTTTCATTTCGTATGTTTAGGCTTAACATCCTTATGAAATACCAAGTTTATTACGGAGAGGACTCCTGCTTAGAGGGACACCTCGAATCGTTACTTGGTTTACACTTGAAAGATGGGTTGTGGTTCGACCGAGAATTAAACACGGGATCCCTTGATTAAAGGGCGGAAAGTAGATAAAAGTAATGCGGATGGTTTGATATGTGGAAACGTCACCATGAAGTTCACACGATTTAAACCATTTTTCGTTTCTTTTTCTTTTTGGTTTAAACCAGTTGGTTTTTTTTAAAAATCCAGCTGGTTTAAACCAGCCAACCCTGTTAATTAGACACTGCTCTCCTGAAATAAAAGTAGTACTCGTTTTGTAAATTTTGCAAATCTATACGGACCTAAAATAGTACATTCCCACGTAAATGTAAACTAAAACAAATACATTACAATACAAATTAAAATCAAGTTGTATAGCCTCTACTGTTACAAAAAATACATCCGCTCGTTCTGCCATAAATTACTACAGCACTCATCCCGGAAAGTTAAAATTTGACTCTGTTCAAGAATGTATATAAGTAATCAACATATAAGGAATGTGAATATGGATTAAATAATCAGATGAAAATCGTAATCTGACGTGTAAGTTTTAAAACGTAATTCAAAGCGGGTGGAAAAAAATCATGATTTTTTTTTTAAAAAATCATTTTTGATGATTTTTTTGATTTAAATCGATTTTTTTGATTTAAATCAAATCTTTCTCCTCGTATAATACAACTCGCGAACTGAAGAAAAAGCATTACAAATTAGTATTAAATGCCAATTATGCCATTTAAGTGAAAGAATTGGGGTTGAATTTTGAATTAATCCCCAATCGTTAACCTATATCAATCCCAAACAATGTTTCTTAGCTTTAAATTATGGCTTTTTTTTTGGTAAATTACACTCTTTTAGTCAAGCATCATCCCTATTTATCCTAGGATGATGGTTCATACCTCATTCTCTTCAGAATAGAACAGCCTTTAAAACGGTAACACTCACATTTTCCCTATCATGTCCCTGAAGCGGAAAATTTTGAGAGATGTCGGGATTTTTTCTGATTTTTTTTTTCAAATTTTGATCCCCTCTGGACTCCCTTGTGTTAACGCACAGATCTCAAAATCAACTGTTAAATACTAAGGGTGTACTAAATGTGTGTATAAAATTTCAAGCTTCTATCTTGAATAATAAGGGCGGGCAAAATATTTAACAATGAGCTAAGAACATCCTCACCATACCCCAGATGACACGGATGTGATATAAAAATTTCCTCAGACATCTTATTTATCCTAGAATAAAACAGTTTCAAACGGTACCATTCAAATGTGTCCATCGTGTAGGCTATCTGGGGTTGGAAAATCACGAAAAAACGGATTTTCTGTTAAGAAATATCCCCTTTTTTTTACTTTTTACCCCTCTGTACCGCCTGTGTTTAAAGGCAACAATCTGAAACAAATTTGAAAAATACTAAGGGGTGAAGTGAATGAGTGTCCAAAATTTCAAACTTCTAGATACAAAAGTAAGCCCGCAAAAAATAATATCCCCGAATACCCCAGATTTCCGTATAAAACATGATCTCAGGTAACAGTTTACTGAAACATCCCTATTTATCCTAAGATCATGGTTCGTACATCATTCTCTTCGGAACAGAACAGCCTTTCAGATGGTACCATTCATATATCTCCATCTTAGGCGGGGAAATCGCGAAGAAAGCTATTTTTTGTTAAAAATCTTTTTTTCTTTCTTTCTTTTTTTTTTTTTTTTACATTTTCGCCCCTCTGGACCCCCCGGTTTTCACGCAGAGATCTGAAATCATCTGAAAAATACTAAGGGTGCACTGAACGAGTGTGCAGAATTTCAGTATTCTGAATGCAAAAAGTAGGCCCGCCAAAAAATAATAAAAATAGACACAAAAAAATCTTTTTTTTTTAAATTTATGACGTCCTCACATCCTATGTCTCGACGCAGAGAGAAGTGAAAGCATATGTAACGTGCTCTACAATTCTTTCAATCTTGAAAAAACAAAGTAAAAAGCTTTATTGGTACTTTTTTAATCGAATAATAAAGATTTTATCCTATCACCTAAAAATAGGTGATATAATTTAAAAGTTTAAGCGTTAAGGAAAAAGTACAGCAACGCTTATTAAAGTGACACTTTTTTCCTCAAAAGTCACTGATATTTGCAAGGGGCATATTTTAAAGGAAATTGTAACTAGCTTGCGGCACGAAATACATAAATTTTGCCTAAAGTTATAAAGTCTAAACAAAACAACAACAACAACAACAACAAAAATCGGAGAGGGATAGGACACTTCTAAATACGCCGTATTATCTGGGAACAAATATATAGACGCACACACAAAAGAATCTTCGTCTTAAATGTCGATGGTGATTTCCCCGTTGGAATAGCTAACGATTTACAATATAAACCCTATGTTACGAAGAGAAGAAAACAGGATTGCCCTGTTACCCGTTCAAAACGGGATTTTCCCTAATCATCCTCTGCATGACACTTGTTTTCAAAGCTGTACATACTGTACATTTGAGTCTCATTGTATTATGATTATCATCTTCCATAAAATCGGAATAACAGAACAGAAACGGGACTTTACTTATTTTCACTTTAAATTATTTCGGAATTTGATTTAAATCAACGATTTTTATTTAAAAATTCAAGTGATTTAAATCAATCCACCCTGATTCAAAGTATACGCTTGTATTTACATACCGACAAGTGGGGTGAATAGAAACGGTTTTTCAACTTCCAACCAAATTATTTTAAAACTGCTTGGTCAATAAAAATAAAGTTTTGGTCTCAAATGACAGTCTTTATGGGGGCAATAGAACTGTGAGAAATATTCAATCCTCTTTCCTTTTATTACATGTTTTATTTTAAAAAATATTGGTTGTTCCTATTCACCTGCCAAGTGGGGTGAATAGGAACAAGCATGTATTTTTTGCTTACTTTCCTATTGTACTGCCTGAAATATCAATAGGAACAAAAACAAATAGTTTTTATAATATTTATTGAAAAATGAATGATTCAAAGACATTTATATCACCAACATAAACATAATGAGGACTTGACAATAGCGTACTATAGTTACAGTTCAGATACCAACATTGCAATTGACGGGAAATATCATCATTCCTCTACAGTAAGTCTTGGGCAGCGGGAGTTTCCCTTTTACCTGCCCAAAATGAAAATCGGATACATCTGGAACGTCGGGAAAGCCATACACGAATCCACTGTGTTCCCTAGTAGATCTGCCGCGCAAGAACGTTGCTGTAAGACTTCCATTTCTTTTGGAAAGAACTTTACCGATGAACAACTTTTCAACATTAGCCCTCATAGCTCTTGATGTTTCAGCTACAGGAAAAGACACTAACAGCCAGTCGTTCTCTGAAATGTCGTCGTAGTTAACATCTGTTACTACCGGTACAAACGTTTCCTGCTTCCCCTTGTCCTCCTCTTCATAGTCACTTTCGATTGCTGCTTCTTCTAGCTCAATATCGTCTACTGAAGAATCTAGGTCATCTGGGTCTTCCTCATGAAGGGCAACACTTTTTCCGGCTTCAACAGACAATTTCTTCTTTGGAACTCTTTGTGGAATGCAACTCCCATATCGCATTTCTTTGAACATTTCCAACAGTGATCCGTCCAACGCTGCAATATTTCCTGAAACTTCAGGATCTGCATCGGGAAGCTGCTTGAGAATCTGATCTCTGTCTATAGGAAATATTCCACATTTGCCAAAACCAGACTTTATACTTGCAGTAGAATGTTCTTCAATGGCTGTCAGAAGCTCTGCAAAAAGCCTTGGGAATATATCTTTCCGAAGAGCTGATTCTCGGATACCAGGGCCTCTTTTCCACTTGGAAATGACTTCCCGCCATTTCCTCTTGAGAGGGACAAAAAATGCAACATCAAGTGGTTGAGTTAAGTGTGTTGAATTGGAGGGAAGGAATATAAATTTTATGTTATTTTCAGAGCAAAGGCGAATAGATTCCACTGACAGATGTGACGAGAGATTGTCTTGGATGAGTGCTTTAGGACCATTTAACTTTCTGAAGTATGGGAGGGCGACAGTTTGTATCCAATCGTCAAAAGTGCGACTGTCAAACCAACCCGATCTGGTACAGTTATATCTTACTTCCGGACGTCCTCCGAGCTTCCATGTGTTGTACATGTTTACCGCTTTGTAGACAACGTATGGAGGCAGCAAAACTCCGCTTGCTAATGCTGCAAACATAAAGGACGTAGCTGACTTACTATGATTCATCACCCTCTCCGGGTACTTACATCCACGTTTAACAACAACTTTTGATCTTCCAGGATCATCTATAAGATTACTTTCATCATAGTTTACAATGTTTTCAGCAGGAATCCTGTTAAGCTCCTTCTCCAAATTGTCAAAATATGCATTTATGACTTCAGGAGACACTGAAACCCTAGCTTTCTTGATGTTTTGGCTTAGCCGAACTGCCAATTTTGCCGAATCACGTAGAAGAAAACCACGAGCAAATTCTTTCCCTGGAAAATTATTTTTGAACTTTGGAACTGTTTTCCCACATTTGTCCAGATATCCTTTGATCATAAGCCTTATGTCATACACTTCTAGGGGATAACCCCACTCTGCACACTTTACAATTCTATCAACAATCATTTCTTCTTCATTCTTTGTTAGCACTGTTTGACCTCCTTGAGACTTCACGTTAGAATGTTTTACATGTCTGTGTAAAACTGTTGTGGGTATGTCGTATTTGTCACTTACACTTCTGTACGTTAATCTGTTAACGATAATGTCCCTTTTAGCCTTTTCCAACAGATCCTTCGGATATTTGCGATATTTTTTGGCACAGGGATCTGGTTTATAAACTCGAGGCATTCTGTTCCTATTCACCTGCCACTCTAAAAAATGCTGTTGTTATTTACAGAAGTGTGTTAAAATCAAATTATCTGATTTCGAAACTAGTTTTGCACGTTAAACCTCGAAGTGCGCTCATAAACAAATGATTTGAAGTAGCATACAACAAATTGCTTAGAGCGCCACCTCTGGAGTGAACAAAGTTAAGCTAAGTTCACAATTGTTAACAACAATGCGGCTAAAAATAGTTGCGGAGAAAAAAATATCAAAGCAAGCCGCAAAACCTATTATTGCACGTACAGCAAGGTTAGGCTATGAAGAATGTCTCAGACAATTAAAATAGAGTTTATCTTGCATAAATAAAACGTAAGACTGAACAAATTAAAACATGAAAGTTTTGTTCCTATTCACCACACAGTTCCTATTCACCCCACTTGACGGTACTGCACAAAGAAGCCACCATGAACTCAAGTTATGAAGGCAATGTTCCAGTAAAAGACAACTTCTTAATTGCTTCTTATATGCGAGAGTAAACCATTAAAATTTACAGGAGAAATATGTAAATTGTTCTATTTTTCAATATCACTCTTTACTCGCAGTCGCACCTACACTTTGCTGCCTTCATGGTAATAGTATACAACAGCTCCTCATCGTGTTCCGTACTCGAGGATAGTTCTTAGTCTTGCACCACGTACAGAAATGGTGGTATGTCATGTACAAGTGGTAATAGAACACATAAGAAACCCAGATCATGTTGTACTCACACTGGAATATGCAGTATGAGTACACCGTGATCTGCGTTTCTTATGTGTGCTATTACAACTTCTACATGAAATACCATCACGTTTGTACGTAATGCAACAGTAAGAACTATCCACGACCACAAGACATGCAATATGCGTTCAAGTCCCTTCTCCCCCCCACACACACATAGTGAAATATAAAGTACAAGGGCACTACAGAGGCGCACATAAAGTGCACCGTACTCGAGGATAGTTCAAACTCTTGCACCACGTATAGAAATGGTGGTATGTCTTGTACAAGTTTCAATCGATAAGTAAATGAAAATGGCTTTGTTACCCCATTTTCAAGTTGCTAGGTCCTCAATGAATAATCCGTAAAATACTGAACTTCCTGAATCCTCGGGAAATGATGAGGACCTGTTGTATACTATATCCCAGATTTATTCTGTACATTACGATTAATTTTATTCTCGCCTTATGTAACTGACCCCACATTTTATTACCCAAGCCTGGCACTTACAATCAGGAACCTTAAATTAGAACAGAAAAGACGGTGCAGTTTTACTATACGGATCCACACATTGTAAAATGTACAGAAAAATTTTGGAAAGTGTTTAATTTGCCCATTTTATGTTGAGAACAGAACCCAACGAATCCCTGGGGGAGGGGGAGCTTTTAACCTTTCTACTGCTACTCCTACAACTGCATACACTATGGATCCGGATAGTAAAACTGCACGGAATAGACTAATCTATAGTTTGCTTTCTCAGACGCATTGCACACTCATTTCAGTTTACATTAACTTTACACTTTATGCTCACAAGATACTTTATCGAAAATATCTCCAACGTTGATATCTACCTTCCTCTGCTGATGGTTCTTCCTTTTTCTTTTTCCGTAATTGTCTTTGGCCATCTCTTCCCCTTTCCTTTTATTTAAGAGGTCGAATGTGTCGTCAAAATTTAGCTTTGTGGCTATAGGTCTATTCGGAAAAGTATTTTCAGTATCTATATAGCTTCTGAATCGATCCATTAACTTCCCTATAGATCTCGTATCAGAAGTCGGAGAATACATGATTCCTTCTTTTAGATAACTCTTCGCTTCACACAACTTAACGTGATAGTATTTAAGCTTCATACATTATTTTCCTGTACTTTACTTCGCCGGATAATAATTGGTACAGTATAAATCCTGCATAAAACTCAGAATAAAATTTTTAAAATTTGAAAAAATACACACGCACGAGAAACATACGAAAATTCCAATGATGCCAGGCCAGCAAGGAACATTCCTTTATATTGTATCTCAATCTCCACTAATAATTAAATTCGTATTTCAGGATCAGCCCATGTTTCAACTGAAAATATCATAGCATACATAAATAGCCCATTTTATGTCGTGAACAGAACTATACCAACCTCTGCGTGACTTCTAAGCCGGCCAAATGAAACACTACTTTTGCGTTGCATTAACGCAAATCGGTATGAAAAGTGGCTCCAAGACTAAACGTCCTATGGAGAGTCAATTTGGAACCTATTTTGTTTTCTATATCATGTATGTAAAACATTTTTAGTATTGCTTCCAAAATATTTTCTCTCTCAACATTAAAAACATATTACATTACATTCAACACAATATTTCTAGTACAATTTGTGAAAATTTTCGCTACATTATTGTCCTGCTATCGTTCAAAAAATGTATTTCCTGTACTTCATAAAATGTTTTCCAAACATTTTTTGAAAATGTTTCTGGTAAATATTTGGAATACTTCTCAGGTATAACAAGGAATATATTTTCTCCAGTAACGAAAGAGTATATTCTGAAAACAATGTAAAAATGTTTCTATAATATATCAGAAAATGTGGTTCACTAAAAACACAATATATGTTCCAAAACATAACGGAAAACATTTTCTATTCATTTTTAATATATTTTTCTTTCCCTGTTTTAAAGTTTTATATTCAAAATTCGATAAAATATTCTGGAAATAATACTAATATTGGTCGGAAATGCTTCATTTAAGTTATATGAGAAGATTACCAAAATACTTCTGTAAAAAATTAAGTAAACCTTTTTAAAACATTTCTGAAAAATATTTCTTATATAACGAAAAAAGAATATTTTTAAAATATTCTAAACGTTTTTAAAAATATATATTCAATATGTTTTTTCGTAAAAATAGAAAATATTGCTAATAACGTATTAGAAAATATTTTTTAAATATATGGAATATATTACATTTTATTGTTTTCCGTATCATATATGGAAAACATTTTTAGTATAATTTCGAAAATATTTCCCCTCTCAACAGTGAAAACATATTACATTACATCCAACACAATATTTCTAGTACAATTTGTGTATTTTTTCTTACATTATTTTCCTGCTAATGTTCTAAAAATATACTTTCTGTACTTCATAAAATGTTTTCCAAACATTTTTTAAAAAATATTTCCGGTAAATATTTGGAATACTTCTCAGATATAACAAGGAATATATTTTCTCCAGTAACGAAAGAGTATATTCTGAAAACAATGTAAAAATGTTTCTATAATATATAGGAAAATGTGCTTCACTAAAAACACAATATATTTTCCAAAACATAAAGGAAAACATTTTCTATTCATTTTAAATATGTTTTCCTTTCCCTGTCTTAACGTTTTATATTCAAAATTCGATAAAATATTCTGGAAATAATACTAAAATATTGGTCGGAAATGCTTCATTTAAGTTATATGAGCAGATTACCAAAATACTTTTGTAAAAAATTAAGTAAACCTTTTTAAAATATTTCTAAAAAATATTTTTTATATTACGAAAGAATTTATTTTTAAAATATTCTAAACGTTTTTAAAAATATATATTCAATATGTTTTCTCGTAAAAATAGAAAATATAGTTAATAACGTATTAGAAAACATTTTTTAAATATATGGAATATATTTCATTTCATTGTTTTCCGTATCATATATGGAAAATATTTTTAGTATCATTTCGAAAATATTTCCCCTCTAAACACTGAAAACATATTACAATACATCCAAAACAATATTTCTAATATATTTTGTGAATATTTTCCTTGATTTACTTTCTGGGAAGCATTCTCAAAATGTACTCTCGGTAATTTCTAAAATGTTTTACAAACATTTTTGAGAAAATATTTTCGGGAAATATTCGGAATACATTAGGGAAACCAGAATGGAAATCTCCAGAGAAGGAAAACCTTTTGCAAATCAAGGAAAATATTTTCTTTTGGTTGAGGAAATATTCCTTGCTGTGTGGGTGGTTAACCCATTCTTTTTCTAATTTTTGCTTTTCACTTACCAAGTTATTTACTATGGGACATTCTACATTTACTTTTCCAATTTCAAATAAAATTTCTGATTCATCATCACTGTCGCGAGTATCATTCATTTTAGTTTCAATACCAACCTGAGATACAAAATTCACCTTTTTCTGTACATCACCTTTAGTCAGAATTTTTGTAACTTTCGTATTGTCAGCTTGACCACCTAGCAAAGGTACGTTAACGATTTCTCCTTCTTTTTCAACCGTAATAGAATTATCACCAAAATCTATCTTTGCCTTGGATTGTATAAGAAAATTTCTACCCAACAAGCATTCAGTATTCAAGTCAGAGACAACTAGCACACGTACGTCAAAACTAATTTTCCCTATTTCAATACACAATATTGTTTCACCTTGCACCTGTTTCTTTTTCTTACCTGAAAAATCCACCAACAAAATATGTGGAGCTGGTCGCAAGTGAGGATGGGAAATAATAGACGCTACTCGTTTCCATGTCTCTAAAGACAAAATACTAACTGAAGCTCCAGAGTCACACAAGGCTACTACTGGTTGATTTAAGATCTGTACTTTTATTTCAGCTGACCTAGCTTGACTATTACATTTCTGTTCTTCATCACTACTTTCAGATGAATCAGTGTCCCAGCTTACTACATTCACTACATTCTTTCCAATTACAACAAGCTCGCATTGCGAATCATTTTTGAGTGCATTTTGACTTTCAGTACCAAAATTACCATTTACATTACCAACTCTGCCAACCGCACTCCCGTTGGAGAGCAACTTTAGTTTAAATGTTGGTCTTTGTTTTGAGGGAACATAACTCTTGGACTATAATACGGAAATTGTGGTGCAGATTGTGTATATGTGGGCATTGGCTGTGTTCGGTTCATACCTTCATCATGGTTACTATTTACAAAGTTCACCCTTTCGCTTTGGTTTGAATTCTCATACTCATGATCATCTTCGTAATTACTACGATTACTACCTTGACCTTCATTGCGATCATTATCTCTTCTATAATTATTCTTACCTTTGTTCCAATGGAACTTTCTCTTATTCGGAGTTCCCTTCCTTCTGGGTCCGTCAAACTTACCTTTGCCTGAACTTTTGCGGTTTTCATTACCATAATTTCCCCTTTTATTAAAATTCTCATAATTCCCTTGCACTTCATTTACCTGATTGACACGTACAGTTCTACCCTGAAAATTATTCCTATTGTTAACACTTCTACTATCATAATACAGTGTTTCAAGGTTTTGTATAGCGGTTAAAAATGAACTGAAATCTAAATTTGGGAACAATGCTAATTGTCGTCGATAAGAGATAGGGATCAACTGTTTAATCGTATTCACAATGAAAGTATCCGGTATATTAGGTGACAAACCACGTATCTTATTGAACCTTTTGTGAACAAAATCAGTAACAGTACCATCAGTTTTTGGGTTGAATGCTTGCGATTGCAACACTGAAAGTTTACTTGCGATGACTGGTTCAGAACCAAATTGAGCTTTGAATTCTTTAGTGAAATCTTTAAATGAGCGAAAAGTACCTAATTTTGACTTGTACCACTCACGAGCATTACCGGTAAAAATAAACCCTAGTACATCCAAATATTGGGATTCAGGTACATCTACAGCGTGCGCTGCAATCTTAAACTGCTCTAAAAACGAAGTTGGTGACTCATCATCTTCTAAACTAGAAAACTTTGGGAACATTTCAATGTCACCATGACGCAATATTCGCCGTTTAGCCCTTTTTGCGTCACCCCTCTCTGATTTTCTTACTTTAATACGCTTCTTTAGTTTTGTTGTCTCACTAGCTGTCGAGGAACTACAATCTGTTTGGTTGTCACTACTAGTTTCTTCCTTACTGCTGTATTTTGACTTATGGCTACTCCTATCATCACCGGATGTACTTAATCTACGCCAGTTACGTTCACTCCCCTCTCTGCTAGCATGTTCAGTCAATGAGGTTAACTTCGTTTGGGTTTCATCTACCTTAATTTCTAACCCTAACAACCTGTCACCTATCAAAGCAATATTTTGATTCATATTAACTACGTCAATACCGGGAGGGATAGTGTTCTGTGACAAAGTGTCGACCCTACTGTGCAATATTGCAACATTTCTTTCTAACTTATGAGTCGTATCATTTAATCCCACTATCATTTTTCTTTGTTTTCTAAATTACCTTCAATTTTATTTACTGACTCCTCGATTGCTTCAATTTTCTCAAATGCACGGTCCGCCTTTTCTTCACATTTACCCACATCGACCTTAATGTTCTCAAGTTCTTGATGATTCTGAACTGTTTTTCCCCTTATTTTCTCACATTTATCGTTAACCTTTTCAGATTTCTCGTCTATTTCTTTAGATATTTGTTCGTATCTACCTACGCACTCTTTTCTGAATATTTCTAATTGCGCCTCAAGTTTATCGTCAATCTGCTTTTTTGTTATTTCACTAACTTCCACAATTTTATTTTCTAAAGATTCGCGTAAATTTTGCATTTCAGTTTTATTTGCATTGATTGCCTCTAGCAATAACTTGACGTTACTTTCGTCCATTTTGTACTATTACAGAAAATTTCAAACACGAGTCAGAAACTTACCTTGTATATCAATATTTCTACGCATAAATCACTACTTTTGCTTTACGGTGCAGGAGTTCTGTTCCTGTTTCGGAGCGCCATTTTTATAACCCGAGTGGTTCGTGTCTTGTTCGGTACGCCTCATTAATGGTGAATTTAGTGGTTAGAATTCGTATTGGGAACTACACCGGATTACAACTCGAGATGATTCCGAACCAAAGTTGTATGTGCGCATACCCACCTTCAGTGACACGCCTGCTTCACGCGCGAGAAACATGGATTACAACTGAAATTAAGAAATATACACAGAAATAATTTTACTCAAGCACAAAACATTACACTTTCATATACATACTTACTATTGCATTTTGTTAATATGATTACCGTTGACACCTTTAGAAGTTCTGTATTTTAGATTTCTCTTTTATTGTATAAACATAGTGAATTTAAGCCCTTGTATTAATTAATAGAAGAATAAAAAAATAAAAAAAGGAATTTTTAGAAGATCAACTCAAAATATGATATGACGACGAGGCCGGCACATTGCATGATAAGAGGAATGATTATTTTACACACGTTAATCACTGTGCACTACTTCACATAACACTTTGCCTTTTGAGATTTCACAAAGAGGAGGGGGAGATTGGTGGACTATTTAGGAGGGTAATAACTTATTGGATTCTTCTTCCCACTTTTGAATAGGTTTCAGGTCTCGTTGAATAACTCCAGTTTCCATTGTACGGCTGGATAGTCGACAATAAAATTACCTGTGGTGTGCTGATGAACAATTGAAGTATTAAAATTTTCCCTTGTCTTACTTACGTTGCTTCATTGCCAATACGAGTAAAATTCAGTAATGGATTTAGTACTTGTTTAATAACAGCAACATTTACAAGGAACTGATAGAACGTGACATGTTCGATCTTATACAAATTAAGTTGTTCTGAAGTATTTTCATTTGAAATTTACATTAACAAATGTATGTGACGAAATGAAATAAGTTCCACACTTCACTCTTTCATGTTTTAACACACTATTGTAAGTGATTACTAGATAAACGACGGATTTCTTTGCTTAGTCTTTCTCATCTTTTCCTTTTGATGTCCTTCTCCAACACACACCAGTTCCCGCCTTCTTCTCTCTAGTGTAGATAAGCTTGCGCTAGTCACACCAGAAAATTATTTTAAAAATGTCCATGAGCAATGTTGTTTACAAGAAATATACATATCATAAGGCGTTAAATAATTTCGCTATTAATATATGATAATTAAAGTATTGAAATTAATAAAAACATTTTATGATTGCATTTGAATCAATCGCACTATATTTCGTAGCATCAGGACCACACCACATCCCTTTTGTTCGGTCAACAGGAAATACAAGTCACCACTCACAGGACTGCCAACTCATAGAAAACGATAAAACTAACACAAAGTTTGCGTCGACGTATAATCCATGCAGCCTTATTCCAATTCAGCCAAGAGAAACTGGGAAAATTATAATGGAATGGGAGTGAGGGGGGCCACACGCTCACAAGGAGACGCTCTGCCTTATCTGGTCTTTCTTTCTGTAGCCAGTATTTTGCGGCGATTCTAAGTATCGACAGATGAAAAGGCTCTATTCCTAAAATAATTTGAAGTGCTTCAACAGGCGTAGTTGCCATGGCACCTGTCATCCTTATTAAAATTTTCCCTTGTGCACTGTCGATTTTAGTTCTTATCTTTATATTTTCCTTAATTCTATGTCCCCATGCACATGAGCCATAGGAAATTATTGGCATGAATATAGCTTTATAATACAGGCTAGCATCTCTGGGCGTTAGTTTAAAATCATTTGCCAGTATATAAAAAATTCTATTTGCTATGCCCACTATTTTTTCGTTTTGTTTTTCCACGTGCGTGTTGAAATTGAGTGATTCATCTATCCATATTCCTAGATATTTAAATACTTTTTCACGCTTGATAGATTTTTCTTCAATTTTTACTATGGGGTTTCTCTGCAGTTTTCCTTTGACCATGATATATTTAGTTTTGTCTGCCGAAATTTTAAGTTTTGTGGATTTGCACCAGTCTGATAGTATATTAATTATTGTACAAGCATTACCTTCTAACTCTTTTCTGGTATTGGCATTTGTAATTAATGCAATGTCATCTGCATATGCAATTACACCTTTCGTCTCTGTTAAGTTATTGAGTTTTAAATGACCTGGTT
The DNA here is from genome assembly GCF_964235325.1 of Thermobia domestica. Taxonomy (NCBI): domain Eukaryota; kingdom Metazoa; phylum Arthropoda; class Insecta; order Zygentoma; family Lepismatidae; genus Thermobia; species Thermobia domestica. The sequence continues at coordinate 128,677,296 of NC_137471.1, forward strand.
GGAGAGTCAGATCCCATAGAAGTGGACCTAACACTGACCCTTGTGGATAACCTTTGCTTATGTTTTTCTCAACGTTGACGTTGTTGTTATTAAAGATCACCTTTGTATGTGTACAGTAATTTTTAATTATGGACTGAAGGCCTTGTTCTACTCCTAAGTTTTTTAATTCATTAAGCATTGCTGGCCACCAGAGGCTATCAAATGCACCAGCAATGTCTACAAATATGACTATTGTGTATTTTCCACCAGTATCCTTCATTCTTTCTATAGTGTCTAATAGTTTATTTATTGCGTCGGTGGTTCCTTTATGTTTCCTAAAGCCGAATTGTAGATTGCAAAGCTCTAAATTTTCCCTTTTCTTATTAATCCTGAGTAGGGGTCATATGTATATTTTGCCCCACTTTCCCCCCTCCACCCCCTAACTACCAAAAAATTATGAAGCCACCCTGACTTTAACACAGAAGGATACCCCAAAGTGAGATTGAATATGCTTTATGACATTTAAAACCAAACAAAAATTATTAACTATTTTGGATATTTTATATTTAATAAATCATGAAAAAGTGTGTAATTTGTGGAGAATTAAAACAATTCCAAGAGTTCGCTAGAAATGGAAAGAAGAGGTCTGATAATTGTAAAAGATGTTATAGAGCAGAGAATCTCAATAAAGAAGCTGAACAGGGTTTAAAATATTCTGGACCGCTGCTAGATTATTCACTCTCATCAAAAGAACGAGTGGTTGAAATACATAATAAAATGTTAGAGCATGACTTTATAAAAATAATGTATCAATTCTTTAAGGATGCAGATACACCATTTATGATTCTAAGACCTGCTACATTATCAGAATGTAAGTTTGTAGATCCAACAAATAACCCCGTAGGTATTACATTACCAGCACCACAAGTTATTTTATTTAAAGATATAATACGTATTGGTTTCCCACCACATCTTTCTAGAAGGAGTGAAACTACATCTTGTTATGACTTAACTAATGAAGGAAATATTAATAATAAGTGTGTTGTATGTGGAATTCCTGCATATTATAATGAGAACTTTTGTTCCATATCCCATATAAAACTTCATGATTGGATACAAAAAAGATTGCCAGAATTTAAAGAAAAGGGATATAATATCACTAACTATAAATCATCACTAGATGACTAGCGTAATTACTAAGCACTTTCTTTGAATATTTTTTTGTTCTAACATTAGTTGACTAGCACATAAGGACTCAAGAAACTAATGCAAAGTATTCCCATAACTACAATGTTAAAGTGAGATTGCATAGGCTTTTATGACATTTAAAATCATAAAAACTTACATCTAAAACTTATAACTTATAGTGCTGTTTTTGATTGAAAAAATAGTTTTTGTTTGATCGAAATCGATTCACAAATGGCCGAGTAATAAGAAGATGAACTTAAACTGTATATGAGTATTGAATAAACGCACAGCCACAGTATATATATATATTTTCATTCATCTAACTCACTGATACATGCACACACAATCCAGTTTGCTTGGTGAGAATAAAAAAAATAAGTTGCATTAAAGCCAAGGTTAACTACTTCCATTGTAATTCAGAAACCCATATGAGGAAGATTTTGCATGCAAGTTGCGTACGTGACTTCCATATGAACATATGTAAAGGAGAACTTGTTTCTTTTTAAGTCACAAGTTGCATTCCCTTCAGGCAGTCATACATGTGTTTCTTTTCTTCCTTTTTAGCAATCAAGCAGTATATGGAAGTGTAGTAATAACAACACCAAAACTGTCACGTTATAACTAAAACTAAGAAGTTTAAAACTTTTTCGATTGTGAAGAGAGGAAAATTGTAGCTAGATAACGTGACAATGTAACGTGATGATTTTAACCTTCACGTGACAAACAGGGTTGGAAACTAATTCTTTTTATCATGTTTTTCCAGAATTGTTAAAATTATGAATTATGCTCTGAAACTTACAAATGAACTAGTACTAAATAAGGTAAACATGATATTTTTTTGGAAACGATAATCAACCCTAACATCAATGGCGGCTCATGAGGGAAAATATCTCCAGATCTTTATAACTTTGTTGTTTATTAACCGATTTTCAAAATTCAAACGACAATCGATAAAGAAAAAAATGGCTATTTTTCGATTGTATTGCGGGTTGCATAACTCTAAGGATACTATTTTGAACTTACTGTAACTTCGTCAAATATTAACCGATTTTCAAAATTCAAACGACATTCAATAGAGAAATAAATTTACTATCTATTGAATGTCTTATAAATTGCATAACTCTAAGGATATAATTACAAAAAACTCAAATAAATCCCTTATTTATACATGTATCTTTAAAATACAAATGACATTGTGTTCTAGGTCTTAGTTTTTATAGTCTGATACTATAAAAACACTTATACACTTAAAATTACAAGTTCGGATATTGATAATGAAATCATAAAAACACTTATACACTTAAAATTACAAGTGTTATTTTTTGGATTCATTTCTAAAGTAAAACTGATGTATTTTATAACCATTATCTAAATCTTTCAAACCCTCATACTTAACAAACAGCTTATACTTTTTTAAATCTTTCAATACTTGCTCAGTTTCATCATTATATCTTTGTGGTAATAACGTCTTATTTTTCTCATCTAAATGTACTAAAACTCTTTGACCATAACGCTGTGTTTGAATCAATTTTCATAATGTTATCTCATACGCATTACCTTTTTCTAACTCATCTATGCGAAGGAATCTCAATGCTTTAACATCATTTTTTTATTCAAATAATTAGCCATAGTTTATTTATTATAAGGAAAATGCTCGTTTTATGAGAAATTCATAAAACCAATCCTCATTTACATATAGAAAATTTACATAAAATTTACATACAGAACTCAACAGTTGGATAATTATCTTTTAAACCAGTGTATTTGATTTTTATTCCATCTTTAACGACCTCATCAATCATTTTATCTGTTAAGTGTTTTGTAAATCTAGGTGGAAGAAATACCTTAAACTCTTCACATTCAACTAAAATGCTCTTTCCAAACTTAGTTTTAATCTTTTCCATTTTCACAATCTTATATTCTGTATTTAATTCTAACTCTCTTAATCCAATAACCTGTTTTTGTTCAAGACTTCCAAGTTTATTAAAAGTTCAATATGACTCGCCATCGTATTTATTATATAGAAAATCAATGAACACTCTTCAATTTTTATCTTCACCAAAAAATATTTAATCATTTTTTATCAATTTTGTTTATGGAAAAACTTTAATACATTTAACTATCTAAAACTCTTCTACTACTTTCTCATTCTTAGGGTCATATGTAAAGTTCTTTTGTCCAATTAAAATCGCATAACATATAGTATTAGCAGCCACAGCTTCTGCAAAGTCTACTACAATCTTTATGTTTGTTCTCTCATTTACCGATACATTCTTCCTCTTACTACAATTAATCACATACATTGGTCTGTTATCTATAAACTCTTTAGGATCATAGTACATTTCGATATTGCCACACGTTATTCTCTTAAATGCAGTATAATCTTCGTACATCTTAAAATAATCCTTGTTAGCAATATCTAAGTTTCTTGATTCTTTTGGAAATACCTCATTCCTTCCATTCTTAAGATAGATATTCTTTACCTTACAATGATCAAACTTACTTGCATCTGCTGTTTGTTTGCCACTTCTATTAGTTTGGAACATTACAACTACAAAATCAGGCATATCGAATTGTCTAGAATTAAATTGAGTAGTAACATCAAACTCCAAGAATGAACCTACAACATTGATAAGTATGGAATGAAAACATGATTTTAGGTTCTTTAAGAATATTCAACTTTAACTTGTTTTCATAATTAGATTCGTATTCAATAATAGGCATTCTTATCTCCATACTTTTTATTGTTATTTTTCCATCATGAGGAGCTGCTGCACCTGCTCCTGATCCAGTCCATTTATACAAGACATCGTTATTGTTGTTAGCTTTTGTAAATGTTATTCTCAATCCACCTTTCCACATAACCTCTTTATAATCACTTAAAAAGCCAGGAATTAATCTTAATGGATATAAAACACTAAAGTCCTTTCTCAGACCAAGTTTATCATCTGTTTCAAATCCTGCTTGTTTTAGATATTCAACTTCTGGTTTGGAAATCTTTAATGTTCCGATAGCTGTAGATGTTATTCCTGGTAGCTCAATCTTATCTATAACAACACCATGCTTTCTAACCTCAATTTGAGAAAAGAAGAATGGTAAGAAGTTATCTACAAGTTTTATAGTATCATTTGCACCAAATGTTCCTCCGACTGATGCACCAACAACTTCAAAAGTCATATCACAATCTGCTTTGTGTGGATGTATAAAGCCATCGCCCACATCGAAATCAAACTCAATATCTTTGTTAGCTTCATTCAAATTATTAAATGTTCTTGTGTTAGCTTTAAAACTCTGTAACTCGTAACTCTCAACACTATCCATTTATTATAAAGAAAATCTTGAAACAACGCTTTTATAGGATATACCCATAAAAGAATCATACATAATAACAATTAAAAACTTATAATCCCCATCCGAACTTAACCTTAGCATTCATAGCAGTACCAACCCCAAAAGCAGCTAATCGTTCACCAATTGACGCATCACTACTAAATGCTCTTTTCCATGCTTTAGTTTCTAGTTCCTTATCTGCAATATGTCTTGACTCTGTATCTTTATTGTCTCTGTAGTATATATCATGTTCTTTACAAGCCTCATCTAATGGGTTAATACCTTCATCACCTCTCTCTAACCTTTCTTGAAGCTTCGTAAAAGGCCCGCAAAATCTGAAGCCTGGTATATGTAACTCCGGTATTCCCTTCATGTTTAAAATCTTATTCATTAGTCCTTTCCCAAACTTCTCATCATTCCAGAATCGTGGTGGTAATGTATTTAAGATCTTAATCAAATAACCAATACCTTTTGGATCATTAGGAATAAATTGTGAAAGCTTATTATTAATCATACTCACTATACCTACTTTCTCATTATAAAAGTTATTATTACCAGCCTTTTCTTCTCCATCCATAACTATTAACCGATCAATTAACTTTCTCACATCATCCATCCATGTATATTCTTTAGGTATCTCTGTATATTGTTTAATTCCTTCACCAGTCCTTTTAGGAGTTGGAGGTAAAGATGGTTTAATATAATTATCCCAAATAGGCTTGATAATATTAATGTACTTAGAACCTCTATTAGATGCTACTTTTTTATCTCGATTATATTTTTGGAAGGCAGCATCTGATTCTATTATTATTTCCTTGTACTGTTCAAAATCATCATCATCATAATCTTCAATGGTTTTATTAGTATTCATCGTTAACAATTCCCATAGACCTTCTGTTCCCTTATAAGTTTTACCATTAATTATCAAATCATCACCATTCACTTTAACTTCAGAATTTCCTATCTTATTTATTATTTTTCCATCTTCTTCTACAGTTCTTATTCCAAACACACTATCATTTCTTTTACTATAATATTTCGTTGCAATCTTACCAAATGATTGTGCTGTTGTTAAAGGCTCTACTCCTTCAACTTTGTCTTTAATTTGTTTTCTCATTTGTTTTATTTCTCCCGTTATAGGCGTATCACTACTACTTGGGGAACTATCATAAGTTATCTTTTTAGGTGTTTCTAGTAGACTAGGATCTATTGAAACCGTCTTATGTACAACTGGAACAAGTTCAGTTATTAGATTTTTATTTTGTTCTGCTACTTCTTTGATCTCACTTCCTAAGTTTTGGATAGCATCATTTACAGGTTGTTCTTGTGTCTTAAATTTATCATATATACCTGCTCTTTCTTTCTTCCAAGATTTGAAACCCTTTATCAAGAACTCCTTTAACTTGATATTCTTATTAATATCTTTCTCATCCATTTATTATATAGAAAACGAACAAACGTCAATAAACGTCAAAGAACATAAATAAACGTAAATAAACGTCAAAGAACATAAATAAACGTCAATAAACATCAAACGTTTAAGAAGTGTTTTATCTTGTTCCTATACTTACCATTGTTTACCTTCCTTGTCATATCAATTACTATAAAACCATAATCATCTTGCCAACCTTTTGAACATATCTCTTTAAATTTATCATAAGACATATCTCCTCCAACAAACTCATTATACACATGTTTAAGATTAGTATCATCTTGTCTGAATATGCATAGGAAGTTAACGTTATCTCTTATAAGCTGTTTAGGTACTTTTGAATATGTTTGTGCAAGATAGAAACAGTCTAAATGTCTCTTGTAAAGTAATTTCTAACAGTATCTTGATTCTCCAAAATGTAATCGTCAAACACCACAACAGAGTATTTTTCACATTCATCAATAGGTACAATAGAATCATTACCGCTTAAGAACGTTGCTATTTGCTTCTTAAACTTTAGTTCTGCTTTTTCAAATCGATCTTTTAACTGGTCATACTTTGGCTGATTCATGCTTTTAGAATATATATAGAAGTAATTATTGTTTAACCAACCTGGTTGTAATAAAAAATTAAATAAGAAAAACGTCTTACCAGACCCAGACGAACCTACGATAAGGCATCGAACATCATCAGGTATAAGCTCTCCATTTCTTTTCTTAACTGTTGTTTCTTCAATCATCTCTTTTACATCAAAATTAATAGTTTTCTTACTCATTTATTATAGAGAAAATCGACTCTTTTATGATCTTATATCTTTAAGTTGTTCTCTGATCTTAAGCAACGTATCTTTTATATATTCGCTATCCATTTCACCATTTAGTGTTATTATCATCTCTAACTGTTCTTTAAATGAGTTAATACAAGTGACAATGGTTTTATATTCGTCTTTTCTTTTGCTTATGTTTAACTTAGAAGACAAACCTGTTATTATAGCACTTCCAGTTGCAAGAGACGTTGTTAATATTGAGTAAATTGTTACAGGTATAAAAATATTAATAAACCCAGTTGTTGCAGAAAGTATGACTGATAACGTGATCAAAGTGTAGTATGCATATTTAACAATTCGTAGTTTTCTCTTTTTCTTCTTTAAACTGTATTCTAACTTTTGAATAACATCTTCTATTAACTTGATTACTTTCTCTCTTGGAATATCTCTAGGTAAATTAAACTCATTCATTTATTATATAATAAATGGCTAAGGTATTTAAGCTAACGAGTGATACTTCTGTTTTAAAGAAGAAACTCCATTATGAATTAGACAACAGGAGCAACTATTTAAGTATAGGACTAGTTGGGTTTTACAGTACATATCTAACCCCAAACATAACAACAGAAAAAACAGTTTCTCATATGGTAATAGACAAGTTTTTATACCAGAAGGGCAATATAATTTAAAATCACTTAATGAGTATTTAAAATCTCAATCCATCAACATAACATTATCAGAAGATCATTTAAGAAATAGAGTTAAAATTGAAACTGATAGTAATCATGTTACAATTGGGAGTATAGGTACTGTCCTCGGGTTTAATGTTTTTGAAGTTTTAGAAAAGAACAAAACACATATTGGAAGTAAGTTGCCAAAGTTTCATCAGTTTGATACTATAAATGTTCACTGTAATATAGCAGATGGCATGTTCGTTAAAGATACAGAATACACACATAGAGAAACAGGAATTATTGCATCATTTAAAACAGATGCCGAGTTCAAACATAGTATTATTTACGAGCCTATTTATCTTTTATTTTTCCCTATATCCAAAGACAAGGTTGACAATTTTGAGATAAGGATAACAGATGAGAATGATTCCTTAATTGATTTTGGTGGAGCAACAACAACTGTATTTTTACAAACTAAGATTTTCTCTGAAATAAATAGGAAGATGTGTTCTATTAAAGGTTGTATGTTTAGTGTTCCTTATAATGAACTAAAGGATTTAAATATCGATCATGTATTAACAAAGAAACAACTTAACGATAAAGCCAAGAATATTAAAGAAGGTAGAGGAATGGACTTAACTTTAACTACTGCACAAATGAAAAAGATTAAGAAAGAGCATATGGGTGGTTTTATCTTTACAATACCAGCCATTTTAGCAGCTTTAGGAGCAGTTGGCTCATTAGCAGGTGGTGCAGCAGCGATTACTAAAACTGTACTGGATGCTAAGAAGAATAAACAAGAACTTGAAGAACAAAAAAGACACAATATGGCTATGGAAGAAAAGCAGGGGGCAGGTAAACCAAAGAAGTCAAAAAACTAAAACCATTGACCAACTTCGATATCGAGAGGTTGGTTAAAGAATTAAAGATAAAACAATTTAGAGGCGTATTTATGAGTGATGAACTTCCACAAAAACCCTATACAAATGAATGTGGTGTAGTTAACTTTGATAAATCAGAAAACATTGGTACTCATTGGATATGCTATTGGAAAGATAACAACATAAAGTACGTGTTCGATTCTTATGGTGGTGTTCCTCCTAAACAACTAGTACAATATCTTGGTACCGAAAACTTATTTTACAATGACGAACGAATACAAGACTTTAGTTCAGTTATATGTGGTCATTTTTGTGTTAAGGTTTTAAATCTTCTAAATCAAGGGTATTCTTTTAGTGATGTTATGTATATGATTAAAAATGATTAAATATTATTAAGTTTAAGTACTTTTATGGTTTATATTCATAAAAGTTTTGTTTTAAGATAAATATGGAAGCTATACACAATAGATTTTTAGATTATTTTGAGAAGCATGAGGATGAACTAGATCCACTAGTTAGTTATAATTTTTATCAGTATTTTGAGTATGTTAGTGAGATAGACTTAAAAGATAAAAACAATGTATATGATGTTATTGATTTTTGGAGAATGTTAATACCTAAATTTTTGTACACGGAAAAAGAGTTGGAAAAGTTACGTCCAATAATTACCTTAAAGGAGTTGTTGTCAAATTATAGCTCTAGACCATTAAAATGCAGTAATTGTGGTTGTAAGTCATTAACAAAAGTAGGAGTACATATATTTGTGATAATTGTTCTGTAATGAATGGTTTTGTTTACAGTACTTGTGAAGGAATGAGAGCTTGCGTAAGAAAACCATGGTATGATACTATAAAAAGATTTAAGTTACAGTTATCTCGTTTACAAGCTTTACTGTATAGAATTATTCCTGAAGAGGTGTTCAAGGTGTTAAATGATGAATTTAGAAATATATCAAAACATTTAATATCAACAAAAGATGTTCTAGAAGTATTAAAGAAAAACAAATACACCAAATATTATGATGATGTTTATTTAATACACTATCACCTTACCGATCAAAAACCATTAAACTTACAACATATGGAAGAAACACTTATAACGGACTTCGAAAACTTATACAAAACCTTTAAAGAACTGTATCCGGAAAGAGTATTGTTTATTAACTTAAAATGTGTATTGTACCATCTGTTGAAAAAGCACGATGTTCATGTTGATATTGATTTTAAACACTCATCTAAACAAATAGAGATGTTAAAGAAATGTTTTGAAAAATTAGGTTGGACATTTTCTGTATAATAAATGAGTATGGATATATTTGGTAATGTTAAAGATAGAAAAGTTAATGTTAATATTAATTAAGAAAAATTAAAATTGTTGGAGAATTTAAATGACGTTGTTAGCGTAAGTCAACTTAGATCAATAGAAACCCAATTAGAGAACGATAGAAAACGATTTGAAGATGCATTAGAAACGTTACAAGACACATACATAAAGAAAAAAGATCTTCCAAAGGTTAGGATGGATACTACTAAATTAATTATGCAGAAAGAAACCATGCCTCTATTATATCGATTAAGAGCTAAAAACGTTAAGGAGCCAATCTTTAGAATATTTAATCTCTCTAATGGTTACAAATTTCTCTATAATGGGAAAATAATGCACATGGAATTAAGTTTGGATAAATACTTTTTAGACATATATTTAGGTGATACTTTGATTGAAAATATACCTTTTGGTTTTAAGAAGAATGATATAATAACGATTAAACCAACTAAAAATTCGGCTATGGAAGAAGGTCAATTATTGTTTGTTGTGATGTACATAGAAAGAGAGCTTTCCTAAAGACGTTTGCTATATAATAAATATGGATATTTTTGGTAATGTATCTAATGCTATTGATAAACAAGATCTTGTAACATTAGAACAGCTTGAATCAGTGAAATAACAGTTTAATTTACTTACAAGAAAAGAAATTGTTGAAGTTCCATGTCGATTGGCAGAAGATGATCTTGGGAAACCAGTCTTTTTTGTACATAATTTAGCTGCTGCCTACAAATTTCTTTATAGAGGTAGGTTAATGCATATAGAATCGAGTTTTAATAAACATCTTATAGACTTATTTTTAAATGACGTTTTAGTTGAAAGTTTTCCATTACACTTTAATATAAATGATCAGTTAACAATTAGACCATCTAAAGATTCTGAATTGAAAGAAGGTAAGTTATTATTTGTTATTATGTATGTAGAAATAGAAGATGAAAACGAATCAAGTGATGATGATGATAATGTTAAAAGTATAGAATTAGGTAATGATAAATTTTAAATTTTTGTTGTTGATTTTCTATACAATAAATAATGATGATGTATTGTGTTAAGTGTAAGAAGTTAACAGATACGGAGAAAGATACCATTAGAATTGAACAAACAAAGAATGGAAGATATCTAAAGAAAGGTATTTGTTCTGTATGTGGTGTTACTAAAACTCAATTCGTTAAAAGCCCGATTGACTAGAAGAAGGTAAAGGTGTTAGAGAAGACATTATAGAAGAAATTCACAAACCATCTAGAAAAAACTTTGACAGATTAAGTGTAGTTATAAAAGGTATTGATGATCTTTGGCAAGCTGATCTTGTTGAAATGGATAGTGGAGTATTAAAAGGTGTTTCCAAATTAAATAAAGGTTATAAGTATCTGCTAACGATTATAGATGTGTTCTCGAAATATGCGTTTGCAGTTCCTGTTAAAGATAAAAGTGGTAAGAATGTTACAGAAGCATTCGAATCCATATTAAAAACGAGAAAACCTAATAACTTACAAACAGATCAAGGTAAAGAGTTTTACAATAAAGAATTTAAAAAGTTGATGGAGGTAAATAAGATTAATCACTACTCAACCTATAGTGGTAAGAAAGCTTCTGTTGTTGAGAGATTTAATCGAACACTTAAACAGAACATGTGGAAAAGGTTCACAACACAAGGGAATTACAAATGGATAGAGATATTACCAACACTGGTTAGTGAGTATAATAATAGAGTACATAGAACAATTGGTTTAAAGCCTATAGATGTTAATAAGAAGAATGAGCGAACAATATTGGAGAAAGTGTATAAAAAAGAATATAAGCGTGTTAAGCCCAAATACAAGTTAGGTGATCATGTTCGTATAAGTAAATCGAAAGGGTTATTTGAGAAAGGATATACACCTAATTGGTCAACAGAAGTATTTGTTATTAGTGAAGTTATTCCATCTAATCCACCCACATATAGAATTAAAGATTTAAAAGAAGAGGATGTGCAAGGTAGATTTTACGAACCAGGACTATTAAAGACGAGGTATAAAGATGAATACTTGGTGGAGAAAGTGTTGAGAAAGAAAGGTGATAAAGTATATGTTAAATGGCTAGGTTTTGATGATTCGCATAATAGCTGGATAGATAAGAGTAATGTTGTAGTGTAAATATAAATGTTGTCTTTTATGGTTATTATTCCATAAAAGGCTAAAAATCAACATTTTCTATATAATAAATATGAGTACTATGGATAATTCGTATAGTTTAAATGATATTTGCTATGAACAGATTAAGAACAATTATTGGTATGGTATTTTTGGTGATTTTAAATTGATTATAGATAAGAGTACAGGATACTTCAATGCTACTAAACTGTGTAAAGATGGTGGAAAAGAATTTAAACATTGGTTAGAAAATAAAGAATCGAAAGAACTCATAACATATATTTCCAGGGTTGGTAATCCGACTGTGGAAATTATTAAAAAAGTAGCAGGTGGCAAAGGAGAAATATGGAATGAAATAAGAGGAACGTATGTTTGTAAAGAATTGATTCTAGATATATCACGATGGTTATCTCCAGAGTTTTATCTTAAATGTAATCAAATCATTATTAACTACTTCGTCAAAGACTTTCAACAGCTATACCTTACTAACAACGATCAACTTCAAACAAGACTACAAGAAATAGAACAACAAATGAATGAATTACGTATAAACAATGAGAAACAAGAAAAGGAAATAAATCATCTTAAAACAATCGCAGCACCATATACAGATGATGTTTCAAAAGATAATTGCCTAATCATATATAAGAAGAACAAACCTAATGATCCTTTTCCTTATTATGCTATCAGATGTCAAAAGAAAAGCCTATATAAACCTCTTAATGAAGCAGAAGAAAAATATCCGAATCATGTAATAATATATGAAAAGTTTAGAGATCCTAACAGTATTAAGCTATTCAACCTAATGAAACAAGAACTAGATATTCGTAAAGGTAAAGGTAATGAGTTTTGGACATCACTATCAGAAGAAGAATTGATTAAAGAAATTGATTGTTTATATGATAGGTTATCTGATAATTAAGGTTAATATTAAATAATTAAAGTTACAACTTTTATGATATAATAATCATAAAAGATAATTAAGGTTAATATCTAATAATTAAGGATACGACTTTTATGATATAATAGTCATAAAAGGTAATTAGTTAAACATTAAACAAACCATCTGCTGTAACATCGAATGCTAAATTCAATATACCACCTAAATCAGGATTATTACGGTATTTTCTTATTATAACTCTCCAATCTACGTAATGTCTAAATAAATATATAAACTCTACAGAGAGGTGTTGAAAAATTGAAATGTTATGCCAATGAACTCTGTCTTTGAACTCTGCAATAAATCCTTCTGTTAAATTTTGAAACAATGAAATTATTTCCCAATCTACTTTGTCAGCATAATCTCTTATAAGGTTTTCTGATAATTGTTGAGTTCCAGATAAGCGCCCCAAGAAACTTTATCTGCATGTTCTCGTATAAAGGCTTCAGAGAGTTTGCTTCCATAAGATATAGCATCAAAATCAACTTTATCTATAAACTCATTAATAAATTCTTCAGATAGCTTTTGGTTATACGATACTTCCTTCCAATCAACTCTATCAGCTAATTCTCTTATAAACTCTTCCGATAACTTTTTCCATAAACATATTTCGTTCAAATTAACTTTCTGCAGATATTTGCGTATGAAATCTTCTGTAATGTGATCATAGTTATATTCCTCCTCATAATCATCATAACCTATAGATAACCATTGTTCATTAGTCAGTGAATCTAATATCTCATCTGACAAATTCATAACATTTGCATAGAGAATGTTTTGTATAAGAAATGAGTTGTTTTCTTTAGTGGCTTTCTTGAACAAATGATCTAACATACCTATGGAGATGCTAAAATTTATTTTGTCTTCATCATTATAACCACCAATATCTAAATATTTACATACACAATCAAATACAGGTTTGTAAGATAATATTTCCTTAGCACTAGTCATGTTTGTTTTTTATTCTTAGATTTTTTAAATTTATTTCATTTTTTTGTTGGTTTTCTATATAACAAATATGGAGAAAGAATTTGATTTATTACATGATGGACTTATTCATCATGATCTTAAACTCTTAGCAGCACTAGTAGAAAAGCAAATACTGTTGAAGGAAAAATAATTATTAATAATGCAACAAAAAACATCTGATTTGAATAGTGATGATGAATATAAATATGGCAGTGATGATTATGATGATGATGATGAGTAAGTTTACAAAAATGATTTAATTTTAATATGTGTATATGTGACTTTGATGGGGTATTCTCATCAAAGTCGTGTTCTAATACAACGCGTAATATGTAGACAATGGCAGGAGTGTACAATGTTAAGCGTTGTATTAAGATATATGGAACTAAAAATAGTACAAAAATGAATAGAAATAATCCGGCGAAGATAAAAATTGAGTAGTAGAATTTTCTATATAATAAATAAGATGAGTAATTATAGTAAATTTACTGTAATAGAATTAAGACGACAATGTAAAGAAAAGGGAATCAAAAGATATTCCCGATTAAGAAAAGCAGAACTGATAGACCTTCTTAAACAATATGATGATGAACACAGCAGAAGACAGATTAGAAATATATTCCCATTTAAAGAAGAAGTAATTGAAGAACCGAAGCCAGCACGTATACCTATAAAAGTAGAATTAGAAGAAACAACATTCAAGAAGCGCTTACAAACCATTAAAGTTGAAAACACAGGAGGATATAAAGACCCAATAAAATTTTTAGATACAAGTGGAAGAATTGCTATTAACAAAATCAAAGAGGAATTAAAATTTCATCCAGTTAAAGTAAACCTTGTTTTCATTTGTGACTATATTAAAGATAAAGAAATACAAGAGCAAAATTTCAAAACATCAAACGAGAGAATATTAGAATCAACTGACTTAAGTGAATATATACATCATGCAAAACAAAAATTTCGTAGAGAAATGGAAGAATTTGAAGGTAGAGGATCAGGATGGACGTTACATCAAATTAAACACCTAGAAATCAGATTAAATAAGTATGTACCATTAAGAGCTTCTTCCTATATTGAACTTCCAAAGCAGATTAAAGATAAGAAAGCAGTAATGAATATTCAAAATAAAGATAATAAATGTTTCTTATATTCTATTGCAAGTTATTTAAAACCTATTGATAGAACCGTTTCAAAAAATCCTCAAAGACTCTCTCATTATAAACAACTTGTTAATGAATTACAAAAGAAATATTGTGATGGTATTGAGTTTCCTGTACAGTTAAAAGCTATTCCAAAATTTGAAAGAAGAAGTAATATCTCCATCAATGTTTACGGCTATGACAAGAACTATAATGTATATCCACTTCAAATCACAAAAAATAAGCAGGAAACTCATATCAATTTATTATATGTAAAAGATGAAAAAAACAGTCATTTTTGTTGGATAAAAGACTTATCACGATTAATAAGAAGTCAAGTGACAAAACATACTGAAAAGTTATACTTTTGTGATAGATGTTTAACAAGACACTTTCGAAATGAGAAGCAGTTGCAAAACCATGAATTAGATTGTAAAGAGCATGAGGCTGTTAGAATAGAACTTCCAAAACCATACGACAATCAAATAAAGTTTCAAAACTATAATCGATCATTAAGAGTTCCATTTACGATAAATGCTGACTTTGAATGTATCTTATGTAAGTTAAAAATAGAGCATAATTGTAGTAAAACAGTAAAATATCAAAAGCATAAACCAATGAGTTTTTGTTACTATGTCAAATATTCAAATGGGGACTATAAAGCTCCTGTTGGTTATATAGGTCCAGATGCTGCGAAAGTATTTATTGAAATGTTACAAAAAGAAGCAATAGAAATTATGAAAATATATAACAGGGTAGTTAATATGATTCCGCTTAGTGAGGAGGAAATAGAAGCTTATAACAGTTCGGATACTTGTCATATATGTGAGAAAAACTTGAATGACTTACCACCAGCTGTTGAGAAAAAAATAAATATACTGAAGAAGAAAATACAGTTCTACAAAGACAAAGATGATATGAGTGAAAAAATAGAAGAATGGAAGCATGACTTAAAAAAGTGTTTGTATAAGATAAATAAAAATAAAGCAAAAGTATGAGATCATGATCATTTAACTGGAAAGTTTAGAGGTGCAGCTCACAGTTATTGCAATTTAAACTATAAAAACCCCAACTTTGTTCCTGTATTTCTTCACAACTTAACTGGCTATGATACGCATTTGTTTATTAAGGAGTTAGCTTATGATACACAGAAAATTAAACTGATTGCAAACAATGAAGAAAGGTACATAACATATGAAAAATATGTAAAAGCAGAATCAGAAAAAGATGGAATAAATTTAAGATTTGTTGATTTAAGATTTATGCCAAAGAGTTTAGCAGAGTTAACAAAGAATTTAAAGCCAGAACAATTTCGAGAAACATTAAAGTTTTTTCCGATTGATAAACTTGACCTAGTTAATACTAAAGGTGATTATCCATTTGATTATGTTGATTCGTTTGAAAAATTGAAAGAACCTGTTCCATTATCTCCAGACAAATTTACAAACAGATTAACAGGAGAAAAAATGAGTCCTGAACGTCATAAGATTCATGTACGAGTTTGTAAAGAATTCAATCTAGAGTTATTGGAGGACTTAACTGAACATTATAACAAAACAGATGTCCTTCAATTAACAGATATATTTGAAAACTTTAGAGATGTGTGTTTAAAGGCATATGGATTAGATCCTGCATGGTATTATACAGCACCAGGTCTATCGTGGGATGCAATGTTAAAGATGACTAAAATTAACTTAGAAATGCTAACTGATTATGATAAAATACTAATGTTAGAAAAGGGTATACGAGGAGAAATCTCACAATGTAGTAAAAGATATGTAAAAGCTAACAACAAATATATGCAAGATTATAATAAAGATGAGTGTTCAACATACCTAGCATATTTAGACGCAAACAATTTATATGGATGGGCAATGAGTCAATACATGCCCTATAAAGATTTTAAATGGGTTAAACCTTACATAGATATAATGAACATTCCGGATGACTCAGAAACTGGTTACATATTAGAAGTAGATTTAGAATATCCAAAGCATTTACATAACAAGCATTCTGATTTACCATTAGCTCCAGAAAACATGTGTCCACCAGAATCTAAACAATCAAAACTACTAACGACACTTTATAATAAGGAAAGATATGTAATTCACTATAGGAACTTAAAACTATATATGTCACTTGGAATGAGATTAAAGAAAGTGCATAGAATATTAGAATTTAAACAATCAGACTGGTTAAAGAAATACATTAATTTAAATACAAATATGAGAACGCAAGCTAAAAACAAGTTTGAAGAAGATTTTTATAAGCTCATGAATAACTCGGTATTTGGAAAGACTATGGAAATTATTAGAAAGAGGCAGCCCATACAATTAGAATGTGATCCTGAAAGAGTAGAAAAATTAATTGCAAAACCTAATTTTGATTACAGAACAATATTTACAGAGAATTTATGTGCTATACATATGAAAAAAGAGCGATTGACATTTAATAAACCAATATATGTTGGTATGAGTGTGTTAGAACTATCAAAACTGTTAATGTATGATTTTCATTATAACACGATGAAGCCGAAATATGGAAACAATATAGATTTATGTTATATGGATACTGATAGCTTTATATATGAGATTGAGACTGAAGACTTTTACAAAGATATAGCAGAAATAGTTGACCAGTTTGAAACGAGTGAATACAAGGAAAATAACATATATGGACTACCACTAATAAACAAAAAAGTAATAGGTAAGATGAAAGATGAAAATAAAGGTAAGATAATGACAGAGTTTATTGGATTGAGATCAAAGATGTATGCTTATAGAGTAGAAAATAAAGAAGAGAAAAAAGCTAAAGGAGTAACTAAATGCGTAGTTGCCAAGGAGTTGCAGTTTGATGATTATAAAGAAAGCTTATTTAAAAATGTTAAAACGTATAAAGACATAAACCTCATTAGAAGTTATAAGCACGATATATATAGCATAACCGTTCATAAGCTAGCATTAGATTCCTCAGACGATAAAAGGTATATACTACGAGATGGTGTAAATACGCTAGCTTGGGGACATTATAAGATAGAAGAGGAGTAGATGTAATTATATGTAGTGTAGTTTTAGTTATAAGTTTTAGATGTAAGTTTTTATGATTTTAAATGTCATAAAAGCATATTCAATCTCACTTTGGGGTATCCTTCTGTGTTAAAGTCAGGGTGGCTTCATAATTTTTTGGTAGTTAGGGGGTGGAGGGGGGAAAGTGGGGCAAAACATACATATGACCCCTACTATCCTGTTTGCTATTATTTTTTCTAAAATGTTCCCCAAAATGTTAAGAAGACAGATTGGCCTGTACGACTTAGGGGAAATAGGCTCTCCGATCCTGCATTTCTGTAATATTATTAAATTTTCTATCTTCCAATTTTGTGGAAATACACCCAATGTAAGACAATTGTTATACAATTTGGTTAGGTACGGTATCCATAGTTGTCTGTTCCGTTTCAGTATTTCAGCTTTAATGCCATCCGGACCTGGTGCTTTTTTGTTTTTGAGATTTATGATTATATCCTCCACCTCTTCATTTGTTGTTGCAATTTGCCCTTTGTAACCACCGGAGGTAGGTATTCTCTCGTAGTTGATCCTGTCAAGTTTATTTTCGTCGTTATCTGTGGTACGGTCATCATCTGGGAGTAAGCAGTTTATTATATATTCCATCGTGCTTTGTATGTCTGCTGTGTATGATCCATCAGGTCTCTTCATGGTCGTCAAACTTAGTGACGGTTTTATCTTATTCATCACCAATTTGTATGGTGTACCCCACGGGTCAAGACTAAGATTTTCTTTGGCGAAGTTAGACCATGCTCTTTGTTTTTCCCGTTTTAACTTTTCTTTGTATTCGTCTTTTGCCTGTAGATATTGCTGTAACCTTATCTCTTTTAAATATGGATCGTTACACCTTTGCTACCTTCTTCTCTTGGCTCTAACTTGTCTTTTATTTATTTGCAGAGCATTATTCCAGAAGTAATTATGTTTGTTTTTCTGGATTTTCGATCTATTTCCTTGCGTGGGAGATTCCGGGGTGGTCCCGCCTCCTCCCACTGTTTTCATTTCACCAATTCATCCCATCATCATCCATACCCCCTGAGCCGTAGTTACCTAAAGAACGTATAATAAAGTCAAGCACTCGACCTACTAAGTAGTATTTGTTACGCTACCATTAGACCACGGAGGCCAAAACCGTAAACTGGCGTGCTCATAAGATCAGCGCAATTTGTAGTAATGTTCGATTAGCAAGTGAAATACCAAATGGTGTTACATGTTCCTGTATTGTTTATAGTATGATACTAAAATATAACAAAATATAATGATCAAATAAATCACCAAGACGCCACGGTCGATTAAGTGCTCCTGGAACGGTGGTTCAGTGGTTGAGCGTTCACCTCTGGTGCATGGGGTCCCTGGTTCGATCCCAGCTCTCGCCAAGTGAAATTTGTGGTGGACAAACACCGTGTGGGAGAGGGTCTCGGCGTTCTCCCGTTTTCTCCCACTTTATTCATTTACCCTTTCTCCATTAGCCTAGCCGTCGTAACTGTCGGACGTAAAACACATAGATTTAATTTTCATTGCTTTGTTTTCGTATTACTAGCAATAGCAGTAGTGGTATTTGCTGTCGTATTAGTATAGTAATGAGTAGTAGCAGTAGTGGTTGTAGTAATAGTAGTAGCAGTGGCAGCAATAGTGGAATTAGCACTAGCATTCGTAATCGTAATAGTAATAGTAGTATTAGCAGTAATCGTTGTAGTATTAGTATCACATATGGTGTAGCAGTTTTACATATCGTCTCTGTTACTCGTAATGCACTAATGAGTGTAGTATAAGATTTTTACGTCCATGAGCTGTATTATTGTACCTATGTATAATAAACATGGCTGGACAGAGCAAGCACAGATAGGGATATAGAAAACAAACGTTGGGTAACCTTTCACACGATTTTTCCATTCCAGAAGGACAAATAGACATTGCAATATTATGACGACACATTTCTCATTTTCCATTGCATATTGAAGGATTGACTTGACTTATCAGACTTGGTTGTTCTCAGACCGGTTACGCCCGGGTTTGTGCCCGGCCCGTAATCCGTCCGGCTTGAGATCCGGGCCGGGCGGGGTCGAGCCGGGTACAGAATACAGATCCATTCGGGTCGGACCGGATCGAGCCGGGCACAGAATACAGATCCATCCGGGCCGAGCCGGGCCGTCTACGGGCCTGGGTTTGCAGGGCTCTGGTTTGAATTCCTTGATAAAGAAGATCCGCTTCTGAAATTCACCGCAGACTGCAGTGTGCCTATGGAGATGTGTGCATGGGTGCCAGCAGTGTTAGGAGATGGGTGAAGCATGTTAAGGATGGAAACACGATTATCGAACATCAGCCACGCAGCGCACACTCTCGGAGTGCCTAAACGAAACGTAACAAGGTAAAGGTTGATGAGCTGATCATGAGAGATAGGGGTAAAACTTATCACTGTGAATGATATCACTGCAAAACTTGGTGTTGAACATAGTGCGGTGCAAGAAATTATTCACAGATTAGGTTATCGGGAGGTTTTTGCCCGTTGGGTCCCACGGTTATTAATCGAGGATCTCAGACGTCAGAGACTAACCATTGCCCAAACCCTTCTTCAGAGATTTTGATATGAAGGGTATGACCTTTTGACGGGTATTGTGACTGAAGACAAAAGCTGGTTCCATTATTATGAACCTGAAACAAAACGACAAAGTATGGAATGGCCCACTTGATTTCACAACCGAATAAAGCCAAGAGAGTGCAATCGATAGGAAAAGTTATAGGGAGCGTCTTCTTTGATGCACAGGATTGCAGTCTGGTTCACTTTCTTGAGCCTGGACAAACCACAAATTCTGGCCGCTACATCCAGACACTTTTGAAGCTTCGTCGTGCGTTGCGTGATAAGTACCCTGGAAACAAGATCATCCTTAAATACGATAATGCGCGTTCGCATATTTTGCGTGAAACAATGGAGGAGGTCAGAAGATTTGGTTGGAAAACATTTCCACGTCTTCCCTACAGCCCCGGCATGGCAGCCTCTGACTACTATCTTTTCGATTTTGTAAAGGAACAGATGCGAGGCTATCGATAAAAACATTGGAGGATATTCGTCAAGCAGCACGTCAGTGTCTATGGGCAGCTGGAACGGAATTCTATCACAAGGATACTTTCAAGCTTGGAGAACGATGGGAAAAATGTGCGCAAAAGAACGGAGATTATGTAGAAAAGGAAAGGAACGGTCTATAGATTGAGACGATATATTTGGTTTCACTTACAAATAAAGATCACGATTGTGAAAAAATATTGCTCACGACTTTCAGTGCGCCCCTCGTTAAGTTTTTGTTCTGTATTGCAATTAAACAATAAATAAGACATAGATCATAACGAATAGAAGAAAAAGTGCGCTTTGTCTGCCTTTTAACCATTAGAAGCGGTGGACCCTCGCAATAATGGCGCTGCGATCGGGGTGACTTCAAATCGTAGCAAGTGTCTAAGGGATTAAGAACTCTAGCGTTGTGAAAGTTTGTTTGAGAAGTAGCGGTTTTTTGTTTTGTATTGTTTCCAGTGGTATTTGTTTGTAGTCAATGTGTTTGTGTTCAAGTGCTTTTTATTGGTCTTCAGTGTGTGGCGCTTCTTTCTTTCTTTCTTTCTTTCTTTCTTTCTTTCTTTCTTTTCTTTCTTTCTTTTTTTTTAAGTGTTGATCGTATAATCTGTAAAATATGCCTACGTGTTTTGTTCCTGGTTGCCGGTCAGGTTATCGTGGCGATAGCGAATCTAAACACTTCTTTACACCTCCCAGGGACGAGGCATTATTTGATAAGTGGGTCAGTGCAATCCCACGGAAAGACAGGAAACTAACCAGTAACAGTAGGATCTGTGACCTACATTTCGCGGAGAACTTATAATTAAAGCAGATTCTTTCGTAATAAAAGGAGAAAAAGTTGAACTCCCGAGGGAAAAGTGCAAATTACTACCTGGCGCGATCCCACATATATTTCCCAATCTTCCCAAATATTTAACCACCCCTATCAAATGTCGGAAGCCCCCTATAGAAAGGCAACTAAAAAACGTAGTAAAGAAGACCAAAGTAAGGGAATTAGACGTAGTGAGTTCTTTGATAAGTTCTAGATTCCCTCAAAATTCATCTGTTTCCTCTGTTGAAAACTTTAACGCTTCAGATGCTCGTAAGACAATTGTGTCTCTCAAAAGAGAAATTAAAAATCTAAACCGAAAATTAGCTACAGCAAAGCGTAATTTATCCTCCGCTAGAGCAAGGATTAATTCTTTAGAGAGGGGTCTTAGCAAAGTCAAAGCGAAAGGAACAGCTGAAAAATATCTAAGCAAAAAGCAAAAGTTAATAATAGATGCAATGTTAAAAAAAGTCAGGTTAGAAGTTCCAGAGGGATGAGGTACAGCAATGAATTCATACTGGAAAGTTTGCTATTAAAAATCAAATCTGCAAAAGGGTACAAACATTGTTTAAAACACGAATTACTGCCACTCCCATCGTCGAGTCATTTAAGAAAGCTTTGCAAAGGACTTAAATGCACATATGGAATTAACCCACATGCTCTTAGAGCAATAACAGGATATTTAAAAGATGAAATCGACGAAAATAAACGGCTAGGAGTGTTAATATTTGATGAAGTGAAGCTGAGAGAAGAAATTCAGTTCAATTCATTCTCTCTTAAAGTTGACGGTTTCGTTCATTTGGGGGATAACACCCCAGATTTTCAAAAGAAAATGCTTGCAAATCACGCTTTGGTATTTATGTTTGTCCCACTTATGCACGACTGGATTCAACCAGTTGCTGTATACGCTAGCAAAAATGCGACACCTGGGGATATTCTGGCAAAAATTTTAATTCAAGTAACATTGCAGTTGGAACAATCTGGTACTATCGTAATAGGTTTCACTTCTGATGGGAGTCAGTCAAATAAAAAAAGCATGGAAATCATTAGAAATCATTGCGAAGAAAGGAGAAACACAGTGTCACATTTTGAACCCCACTGATAATAAAAGAAAATTGTGAGAATTTAAGATGCTGTACATATATTGAAATGTATAAGGAATTATTTTCATGATAAAGTTCAAGTTTGTTATAAAGACACTCTCATCAATTTTTCGCACTATAGACTCCTTTATGCAATAGAAACATCTGATGAATCTGCAGGACTTAGAACTTCTCCAAAACTTACCTCTGCTCACATAGACCCTAAACCATTTGAAAGAATGAATGCAAAGCTCGCATTTCAACTTTTTAGCAACAGCGTTGCAGATAGTTTAAAATTTCTTCGCGAACTTGGATCGCAGGGCTTCGAAGATTCTGAAAATACTGAGATGTTCACAAGAGATTTAAATGACCTTGCAGATGCTCTTAATTCTCGTATTCCTTCGAAAGCTTTATACGAGAATTCAAAGTCCTTAATTCCACCGTGAACACTTTTGCCTCTGTAAGAACGATTGAATCTTTGCGAGTAACAGTACAGAGCGTTTTAGAAATGTCTGAGTGGCTATGGAGTAGAGGGTATAAGTATGTTTTAACCGGAAAGCTCAATCAAGATCCATTAGAGCGTCATTTTGGAATATTGAGATCCTTAAGCTGCAATGACCATCCATCCACAATAGATTTTCTGCAATTACACTTGCTGCAGTGTATATATGTTCCTACTAAGCAAGCATTAACATCAAAAGGAAATTGTGAGTCAAAAAGTGAAGCCCCTCTTACGTCTTTCGTCAATAAAAATGCGTCTTTTAGCCAATGAAATAGAACAAATAAACA
The DNA here is from genome assembly GCF_964235325.1 of Thermobia domestica. Taxonomy (NCBI): domain Eukaryota; kingdom Metazoa; phylum Arthropoda; class Insecta; order Zygentoma; family Lepismatidae; genus Thermobia; species Thermobia domestica. The sequence continues at coordinate 128,700,842 of NC_137471.1, forward strand.
AATCTACTAAATCTGCAGTAGAAGCTTCCATTAAAGAAAAAAATGTTTTCGGACAACACGCCACACAGTTCCTTGACTGGGAAAGTGGAGTAATAGAAGGTGAAGGAAATGGTGCTGATAAGTCGTGCTTGGTCTATCACTTAGTTGGCTATATTGTTAAACACTCTTAAAAATTCATCTCGTGCGTAATTTGCAACAGATCCCTCCGCAGGGAAACTCCACCAACAAAACTTGATTCATCTTTTACTAGGATAAAAGACAGCGGATCTTACAACGACCCACTTTTAACTTATCCCTCAGAAAGTATCTATCGTATTTTCCTACAATTAGAAAGTAAAATTCAAAAGTTGCGTGTTGCCGATGCTCTTTGGGGTGACATTTTTTTACGAGTGTCTTGATAACATAGACAATATATTTGTAGAAAATACTACAGGATCGGGATGTTGTCTGGACCACAGTGTGGGCATATTGCCTAAATTGTTGTTCCATTATATGAAGTGTAGAGTCTTATTTCGCACAAAAGAAATTCGGAAAGAACTAAAAAGTCCTAGCTTTGTGAAATCTAATCGAAAGCTTTCTAAGGTGGCTGGAAACTAATGTGGTAAGTGACTTTTATTATCGTTATTAATTATTAGATTTAGGTTTGTTTGTCTGTATAATTGTTTATCATTTCCAGTGGCGTATTTACGATTTTGTTACGGGGTGGGGGCTTTGCTAACTTTATTATTGGAAATGTGAAATTTCTGCAAGATATATCATTTACTGTAATATAGCAATTAAAATTTCAGTGGGGCTTGAGTCCGGAACCTCCCTTAAATACACTACTGATCATTCCACATAGTACCTTGTTAATATAAAATTATATGTAATATGCAAGTAGATTATTGAAGCTTTCTGTTACTTGATGAGTAGATTTTCCTTCTACTACATATGGGTTCGATTGCTACATTGAGGCCATAGCGCCACTAGTGCCATCTTAGCGACGGCCCACTGAACTACGAGGAGTGATCACACTTTTTCTTCTATTCGCTATGCATAGATGGAAAATCGTAGAATTTAACGAAAAGCGTTTCCTGTAAAAGTTCTTTCTTTTTCAATAATACTTCCAAAGAAATTGAAATTGATACCACTTTCCATTTGAAATTTTGAAGTTGACACCCCATGGAAATATTTCCGCCACGACACTGTATATGGAAGTATCACCATTTGATTCTTCACATACGATTTGGTCGTTCATTTTTTGTTTGAAGTAAAGAAATAGATTTGTTAAAAATTTTTTTCCTCGCTACGCTCGCAATCCAAACGTTTCAGTAAGACTCACAAGAAGTTTTTACTTATTACTTACAGAAAGTTATTATACATGATTTATTAATAACGATGTGATATATAAGGTGCCGAGTATTGACTAATGTTGTACGTAGGAGCGTTTTCAAAATCAGAAACCGTCAAAGTCTGAAATATGTGTTAGGCGTTTTGATCATGATAGGTCAGGTTAGTTAATCACGCTTTTCTTATAATATTAATCACGACGGTGAGAATGAAAGTATGAAAAATGAAAGAAATGAAGACACACACATGCAAGCTGCTATTTGCGCGGGAATATTAAAAGTGCAGGTAAACAAGGGGAATAATAACATTTTCGAATTTGAAGCAGTTGTAGAATAGGGGCTTAAAAGGTCAGAATTTAACCCAACGAATTTCATCTTTTTCAAAGACTGATCACTACCAGTTTTTTTTTTTTTTCGTTGACATATGAAATGCTTTTAATTTGAAGGAATTTATTGGGATCATTTCTCCATCAAATACTTGTATTGCCATGATTTTTTTTGTGCATACGTGGTATCAAGTTGTGTGATATTTTTATCTATCTACATACATACAAAAGATATACAAAAATTATATACATATATATATATATATATAGCAATGAGTACTTTTAGGCTAATTGCTATTTTATTCTTTTGTTATACACAAATCCGCTGACTGATCGTATGTTACGAGTGAGTTAAAGGTTAAATTTAGCTCCATTTGGGCATAGCTGAATTCGCTTTGACGGAGTTCACTTAAGTTTTGGTTAGCCAATAGTAAACGAAACCACGTTTCAAAGCTTTTGGACAGTTCAGTTTAGTTTCTCAAAGTTCTAACGACAGTTCAGAACGGAACGATTCGGTTCGGTTTGGGATCGGTTCGGTTCGGTTTGGGATCTGTTCGGTTCGGTTTGGAAACGGTTCGGCTCGGTTTCGGTTAACCGTTCCAAACCGGTTTAAGCGGCAAACAAACCGTGGTTTACGTTTTCAGGAACCGTCCACCCTAGCCGTAGTTACCTAAAGAACGTATGATAAAATCAAGTACTTGACCTACCAAGTAGAATTTTTTACGCTACCATTAGACCACGGAGGCCAAAACCGTGAACTGGCGTGCTCATAAGATCAGCGCAATTTGTAGTAATGTTCAATTAGCAAGTGAAATACCAAATGGTATTACATGTTCCAGTATTGTTTATAGTATAATACGTTTTTTTTCTTTTAGATCCTCCACTACCCCTGCCGTTGCCTATAATCAGGTCTTAATGGCAGACGCATCTGCCCCCAACTCTGACAAATTTCTCTGCTTGTTTTTAATCTCTGCTCTCTTTCGTTTTGGATATCCCTAACGATGGGATTGGGGCTATTTCTAGCCTGTTTCCTGATACTTTAAAACAGGCTTATATTTTATGTATTTTTTCTTCTATATCCTGGAAAAAATTATTTTTAGTTTACATTATATAAAACATAATTACACATATTACATTAAGACACAATACAAACACAACACAACACCTAATAACATATAATTATATGAGCACTCAGAATTACCTAATTGATATAATCTTAAGACCATTTTTAAAAGTTTTTTTATGTTTGTTATTTACTTGTTTAACCAATTAAGCTCTATGGTGGTTTCTCACTTGATAAAATCTTTGTTACCTTTAATAATCATAAAATAATATTTTGGTTTTCACCTGTTAAATACTAAAATTTTCACCTGTATGAACTGTTTGTAAAATTGTTACTACTAGTAAACATGAAATAAAATTTTGGTTTTCACCTGTTAAATTAATAAAATTTTCACCTGTATGAGCTGTCTATAAATATTTTATTAGTATTAGTAATCATAAAAATAAAATTTTGGTTTTCACCTGTTAATTAATAAAAATTTTCCACCTGTATGAGCTATCTTGGTTCCTCCCTCGTATAATTGCCTAACATTTATTTTAACTACTGGTTATTAATTTCTGGTACTATATATATATATATATTTGGTCCTCCATGAAAACAACAAAACACAGGCATTACACAATTAAATTTCCTTCGGTCCTCCGTTAACCTTTATAATTTATTCCCGGACCTCCGAGTTCAATTGATTAGCATTATGGTATTTGTTTAATATTCACTAATTAAACACATCACAACACAAAACAACACAAAATTCTATACTACACTACATAAACTAACACAACCACATTAAAATAATATAGTTCCATTATGTAAGATTTTCTTTACTAAAATTTTGAGTACTTGAGCGATTCCATTGATAGGGACTGTTTTGTTCATTCTTCGACTGGAGAGATCAGATTTTGTTTAAGTCCTTCCGTTTTTCTTGATTACGCATAAGATGGTAAAGACCGTTGATTTCGAACACCTGTTGTAGGTTTGACCTTATTGCTTGATCATTATCTTCCAGTATCAAATTGCGGCAATTAAAAACAACGTGATTTGAAGTTTGTATTTCTCCACAGTCACATCTGTCAAAGTCTAACATGCCGATTTTGTAGAATGTTGCTCGGAAGAGTCCATGGCCACTTAAAAACTGGATAGAATGTTTATTGAGGTCGAGATCTCCCAAGTCCATCCTTTCTTGAACGTTAGGAAATACCTCATAGGCACTCCTTGCTTTGGTGCTGCTGTCCCAGTTGTTTTGCCACTCTCTTAGAATATAAGTTTCTAGATCTTCCATGCTTGTTACCCTGTCTTGAAGTATTTTCTCTATTTTTCCGAAGTTGCCTTTTTGGTACCAGTATTTGACTGCAGATCTTAATACGGAAAGGTGTAGGGGTTCCACGCCGAGAATTATCTGCAATGCTTCTACTGGGGTCGTAGCTATTGCTCCACACATCCTTAGTAAAATTAATCTTTGAATACTGTCGATTTTGGTTCTTATTTTCCTATTTTCTTTAATACGATGTACCCAGGCACTTGCTCCGTACGAAGTTATAGCTGCAAAAATAGTCTTATATCATAACTGACAGTGTCTTGGTGCTAATTTGTAATCCCTATCCATAATACAAAATATTTTGTTAGCCAAACCAATTATATTTTCTTTTTGTTTTGTAACATGATGGTCGAATCTGAGGTGTTCATCCAACCACACTCCAAGGTATTTAAAAGTGTTAGTCCTGGATATTGAGTTTTGGCCAATCTTAATCATTGGATTCCTATCCAGAGTTCCGTTTACTAGCACATATTTAGTTTTGTTTGACGAGATCTGTAGTTACGCCGAGTCACACCAGGTCGCCAGAACTGACATGACTCTGTTCGCCTTGTATTCCAAGTTGGATCTGGTGTTGGCATTGATGACAATTGCGAGATCATCGGCATATGCAACTATGCCTACAGTTTCGTTCAGCTTATCCAATATAGTTAGTGCGGGTTGCAAAGTAATATCCCACAGAAGCGGTCCTAGCACCGAACCCTGAGGGCAGCCTTTGGTTATATTTTTCCTAACTGTGATTGAGTTTGACCTGTATACAACTTGTCTATCAGTACAATGGTTCTTAACCCCTTCAGTGCGTAATTTTCAGATGCGAACCGCTGTAAAAAAGTGTAGTTTTTTCTTTTATTTTTTGGAGAACTTTGGATATTGATTCTAAATCTGTTTCAAATTCACTAACATCAGAATCAATAATTAATAACTCTTCCTCGATGTCAGCATCGTTGAAATATCGTTTTGAAGCCATTACTGTGCTGTCTGCTCTCAAACAAAACAAAGAATGAAAACTATGTTTGACGAAGCCCAAACTCTATTTTAATTTCTTTCTTTTTCCTCTTCTTCTTTTAATTAAGCAACAATTGAAACCAGCTGAGCGCAAACTCGCTAAATATTGTCGGGATAACATTACTCATACTATAGGCAAGTATATTCGCCATACGCAATACAAAATAGCGAAAGCAAAATGAAAGCGTATATATACGCCATCCGCACAGCAGGTGCGTTTTGAAGACACGAGTTAACTCGCCACCCACACTGAAGTAGTTAATAATTCTTAGAATTGCTTCACCTACTTCCAGTTTGTCTAATTCCTTGAGCATTACAGGCCACCACAGGTTGTCGAAGGCTCCAGTTATGTCAACAAAGATAACTGCCGTGTACTTTTCTCCAACATACTTGGTTCTTTCAACATGCTTCAACAAAATGTTGATTGCGTCCGTCGTTCCTTTGTTTTTGCGAAAACCATATTGTAATAGGCAGTTTTTTAATGTTGTTTCTTTTCCTATTTATTCTGTTTGCAATTAATTTATCTAGAATTTTCCCCATTATATCTAAAAGACAAATTGATCTGTATGATTTAGGTGTTGCAATTTCGCCTATTTTATTTTTCTGCAGGATAATTAGGTTCGCAAGTTTCCAGTTCCGTGGAAAAATTCCGAAAGATAGGCATTTGTTATACAGTTTACTTAGGTATGGAGACCATCTGTCTATATCCTGTTTAAATATTTCCGCCTTGATACCATCGGGGCCAGGTGCTTTATTGTTCTTTTAGCTATTTAAGGACTTGTGCAACTTCTTCATTGGTTATTTGACCATATTGAAACGTTGAGTATTAAAGATACGATTTCCGTAGTCACGTCTGGTTTGCTTGTTGTTTTCATTATCAGACATTGGATCGTCATCCTGGAGCAACTGATGTATAATATATTCGATCGTTTATTTTATGTCCTTAGTGTAGGTGCCGTCCGACTTCCTAAGTGTTGAAAGAGTCAGCGCAGGATTTACTTTCTGCATCACAATTTTGTATGGCATGCCCCAAGGGTCGGTGCTTAGTTTCTCTTTGACAAAGTTGTTCCAGTGTTTCTCTTTAACTTATTTTATTCTTTCCTCGTACACTGTTTTTTAATTTGTATATACTGTTGTAATCTAATATGTCTAAGATGAGGGCCATTTGTCCTCTGGAAATGTCTTCTTTTGGCTCTTACATGTCTTTTCATGATTTGCAACCCATTGTTCCAGTAATGTAAGTTAACATATTGCTTGCTATGATTTTTGTTGTTTCTATATTCCTATTTTTCTTGATGGCTTTTATTATTGTATGTTGAATTTGTGATACTGTTTGATTTAGTTCTTCCTCGTTTACGCAGTTAACATCCGGTAATCTGAGGGACTCATTAAATTTATTCCATAAAATTCTCCTCGTACTGTAGTTAAACCTATTGTTGTCTTCTTCCACGTGATTAGGGATGGTATCGAGACGAGACGAGACGAGACTTTGTAAGTCTCGGTCTCGTCTCGGTTGGTAAGTAGCGGTCTCGGTCTCGATCTCGTCTCGAGTCAAAAATCGGCGTCTCGGTCTCGGTCTCGTATCGGTCAACAGATGCTTGTCTCGATCTCGGTCTCGGTCTCGAAGGCCAAGTCTCGGTCTCGTCTCGGGTCTCGTCTCGAAAGTCTCGAAATAAATAATATGAAATTAAAATTGAGAAAGTATTTTTATCGTACAGTCTGTCGTTTCCGGTTCTTACTTTTTGCCTTCATTTTTGACAGAATTATGGTATAATGTACTTCTTCGTAGCTAATTTGCTAGCGCTAATGCTTTCCATGCGTGTGTCCCGGGTTCAATCATCAGTGGGTATAACATACCTGGGATAAAACACTAATAGTAACCCATATTTCACTTTCAGCAATAGACTTTGTCTCAGTATATACCAGTACTGTACAATAGTTTATTTACTTCCTTTGAATCAGAATTGTTCGATACCTCATAACGGATAACGCAACACATAGCAGCACAAATGTATTTAATCGTACCGAAATTGAAATTTTACAATTTCTCAGTTATTATCCAAAACACTCCGCTCTGATCGTCATTTTAAAAACAGAATATAACGTTCATTATCTTAACAAATAGAGTAAATTATTACTACCATATATTTTGTTTCAAATTGATCAATTGCTTTATTACCGTTTCACATCTCAGTGTTTAATTGACACTTTAAAAAGGCATTTCCTTAACCTTATAGTGGGAGCTACGGCACTTATCTTTGCTATCTGTGGTCTCGTTTGGATCACCAAACAAGTTAGATTCAAAGTTTTATGTTTCATATAGTTCGCGTCTCACTTTCAGTACATTCTGTTTCTTATACAAGTTTATAAGGTTGTAAGGTATTATAGAAGCATATATCCAGTGCCGTAACATATTCCTGAGTTCTCAGCGGTGCATGAGGCCTCGGTGGCTTAGTGGTAGAGCGTTCACCTCTGGTGCTTGGGTTCCCGGGTTCGATCCCAATCCCCGCCAAGTGAACTTTGTGGTGGACAAACACCGTGTGCGTGGGTTTAATCGGGGTTCTCTCGGGAGACTTTCTTCATTCCACCATTTCATTCATTACTCATCATTACCGTCTCTTTTATCCTAACTGGCATAAGCGTGGGACGTAAACTCAAAGATTTCATTTCATTTTCTCAGCGGTGCATGTGATCTTTATTCGAGAAAAGTAATCATGCGTTCATTACGCTGAATTTTGCGAAACATGGACATACGTATTATGTAAGTATATAGGTAATTCGAGCTATATGTATCTATTTTCTCTGTCCCAGCAAAACAAGTGATTCTTAACTTTCTAGTTTTCTTTAGTATTAATTTTCGTAGTTGTGCTGCAATATGAAGGATCAAATTTGTTTTTCGCTGTACGAATTTCGTTAAATTTTGGATCTGTTTTTACCCTATCTTACCTAGTAAAAGTTATATATATGCATGAACTTTAGAGGTAGACTATGCTAAGTCATTTTTTGGTCGGAATTGAGTTAAGAATACTTTTTTCTTCTTAATAGACTATATTCTTTCAAGTGGTATAACAATGTAAGTCTAAAAGCATCCTATTACTTTGTAACTACTTAGTATAGTTTGAAAACAGTACTATAGGTCTTACTTAAGGAACTGGTTTTTCGATTCTCTTGTAAAATTACGAAATTATGACTTGGTTTAGTTTACCTCTGAGGTCCAGATATAATAAAATCATAGCCATAATCATAATCAACCATTGTCAATCCACTACTGGATGAAGGTCTTTCCAAGTCTTCTCCACAACTATCTATCTTGAGCAATTCTTATTCAGGTTATTCCCCAGTTGTTCTTTATCTCGTCAAGCCTTCTTGTATAAGGACGTTTCCTAGGCTTCTTTTATCTCGTGGTATCCTGTATAGAATTGTTTTTGTTCATCGATCATAATTTCTTGCAATATGTCCAGCACATTTTCCAGCCCATGTTAAAAATTACTCAATTAGTACCAGTCATTAGTTGCCAAATAATTCATTTCTACTGTATATATTTGGTCTACAAATAGTTCAAATCTGCTACTTTTGGAGCACAGACACGCTACTTTTTGATCTTCGAATCTGGCAACACTGATTCAATGATTTATATCAACACAATGTGAGGACCTCCATTTGGTCTAGCGGCTAGCATGCTTGACTTCGGTTCGCGTAGTCCCGAATTAGATTTCCGGTGGGATACAGTTGAACGACCGAAGTGGTTCGGTTTCCAATATAATCATTAGCTCCACGTCTCCTTTAGACGCCCTAGCATAATCACGGGAAGTTAAACTAAAACAAACTAACCCAAAAATCAACACAACATGTATTACTAACTGTAAGTCCTTGAATAATTGCATATAGCTAATGATATGGATCGAGTTTGAGGTGGTCGGTGGTCAAACTAAAGCAAGTGAAATGTAACTAGGGTGTATTTAGAACTTTTAATTAAGCATGGTTTTGTGTACATCAGGCCTAAGGCTTAGGAGAACAACTAGTGTTACTGAAAAGTTATCAGTTACATTTAATTTCAGTTACAATTTGCATTTACATGTATTGCTGGAACCAAAACTTTGACATTAACATTATAAATAGCCCAAAGACTATGAAAAACGTCGTCTTTTGAAACCATTCTTCCACCATAAAGCAAATTACGTGTTATTAAAATATTTTGCAGCTTAGTTACGTTGTTTGCACTATATTTAGAATAATATTTAGCAATTTATTTAAGTGGCAACACTGTTTAAAATAATGGAACTGCAACTTGTTTTAATTAAAACAACCAAAAACTATTGTTGTAATGTTATAGAAGCAAACTAAAACAATAATCATTATAAAAACTTAACACAAATGCGTTATTTTAAGCAATAAAACAATCACTATCCATGTGTTTGGTATCTCTGAAACGGTTTGAAATAACAATTCTTGTAAATGACGTTATGATCAAAATCTTTTGGAAGCATCTACATGATGAGACGTGATATGTTAGCACGTTTTCGAATTAAAGTCTTTAGAAAAAGTTAAATTTTTCATTTCTTGTAACTTTGTTCCTTCCTTCATTCGAAATACGTTATACCATGATCATAGCATTTGACGCTAAGATACAAATGATGCGCATTGCACTGTGTATGATATTTGAGTTATCAGAGATCACCAAAATGTTGATGTTAGTGATACTGTATTGTCCTTTGTTACACTGAATAATATATGTGGTATTGTGGTTTTATTTAATATCTAAATTAGAAATAGGTAATACTTTACATAGTGCAATTTGAGAAAATGTAACTTTATTTTGCGTTGGTAACACTGCTTGTTTATATATAGGCGCGGATCCAAGGGAAAGGCTATAGGGGCTATATACCCCCTTAACGTTCAGGTATACACTGAATAAAATGAGCTTCAATCCTGCTTTACTCTGGATAAAGAGGCAAAGTATGGTTTAGCCCTTCTCTTGATCATATCCTGGATCCGCGCCTGTATATATATACAAGGTGGCCCATTTTAATCTTTCCACGGAAATATCTCGAAAACGGTTGAACATAAATAAACTGAAAAAAAAAACTCAAATAGGAAATACTATGGGGCAAATCGAACGGTGATTGCATGGTGTCCCCCAGGGCCGCTCTTCAAGGGTGCCCGGAGCCCAACCTTAAAATTTTAAATGGAAACATGGGGCGTGTGAACCTCGTTCGATAGATCTTTAAAAACTGAAAACGAATGTGTCAAAAGATTTTTTTTAAATATCAGTCACCGTTTTCAAAATGGCAGCCAAGATAATTATGTTACCTGTATCAGTTAATTGTCCAGTAGCACTAATATGAAAACGGTTGAACATAAATGAACCAAACAAAAGTTAAAATAGGAAAGCCATGGGGGCACATTGAATGGTGTTGTCGCAGTGTCCCCAAGGGCCGCCCTTCATCGGGGCCCAGGACCCTACTTTAAAATTTTAAATGGAAACATGGGGCAAGTGATATCTCGTTCGATAGACCTTCAAACACCAGAACAGAGTTGTGACAATGAACAGAACAAAAAGTGAAACAGGAAAATGACATAAAACACGTCAGATGATGTCGTGGTGACCCCCAGGGCCGCCTTTCATGGGGCCCAGGGCCCAACTTCAAAATTGTCAATGGAAAAAACATAGGTCAAGTGATATCTCGTTCGATAGATCTTTAAAAACTAAAAAGTGTTGTGGTAAAAGATTTTTCATATCGGTTACCGTATTCAAAATGGTAGCCAAGACATGGTGCCTGTATTAGATAAAACGTCCAGTACCTCTAATATGAAAACGGTTGGAGATAAATGAACAGGATAAAACTCGTAGGAAATCGCAGTAAGTACTTATCATTCCAACGGAGAAAAAGATTATTAAAGTATAAGTGAGATAATCTTAAAGAGGAAATCAGATTCTTAGAAAATTATCTTTCCGATCTCCCTCCGTAAGTGGGTGAAGCGGAAATGAATGGTAAAATCTCAAATGAGAACCCCACTTTTACTTGCAATAGGTATGGTTTGTCTGAAACACATTGGTGTACAAGTGACTGGTACTGTAATGAAATAATGAACCAATATTGTGCAGACGACTTTTGAGCAAAACCAACATTTGTACACGTTGTTCTAAAATTGCATTGTTCGACAAATTGGTTTCGCATTTCAGTTGATTCATTTTTGCACAAATCATTGCCTGCAATCAAAATGGAAAGTAATATTTAACAAGACTTTTACCTATCTTTTGTTTTAAAGACACCTATCTGTCATAAAATCACATTTCAGATAATTTTGTTGTATAGATACAATTTGCAAAAACTGAGGTTCTCATTTGCAATTTCACCGTTTCTTCCCGTCCTGCTTCACCCACTTACAGAGGACGTTGGAACGATGATTTTCTAGGAACTAGATTTCCTCCTTTGCATTATGGCACTTTTACTCTAGGCATCTCCTCCGTTGCAACATTTTCGAGTCCTTGAATGATAAATACCCTCTGTGATTTCCTATAGGAGTTTTATTCTGTTCATCCGTTATTATCTTTAATCGTTTTCATATTAGTGGTACTGGACGTTTTATGTGATACAGGCACAGGCACCATGTCTCGGTGTCCATTTTGAAAACGGTGACCCATATGAACAATCTTTTGCCAAAACGCTGTTTAGTGTATGAAGATCTATCGAACGAGGTATCACTTGACCCATATTTTCGTTTAAGATTTCCAAGTTGGGCCTGGGCCCCCATGAAAGCCGGCCCTGGACGGCACCGCGAAAACATCATTCGATTTGTCTCGTGGATTTAATATTTCAATTTTTGTTTGGTTCATTTATGTTCAACCGTTTTCATATTAGTGCTACTGGACCATCATCTGATGCAGGTAACATATCTTGGGGGCTATTTTGAATACGGTGACCGATATGAAAAATCTTTTGCCACACCACTTTTTAGTTTTTATAGACCTATCGAACTCGACCCATGTTTCCGTTTAAAGTTTTAAAGTTAAGCCCCGGGCCCCCTTGAAGAACGGCCCTGGGGGCACCATGACATCGCCGTTCGATCTGCCCCATGGTATTTCTTATTTTATTTTTGTTCAGTTCATTTATGTTATACCGTTTTCGAGATATTTCCGTGGAAAGATTAAAATGGGCCACCCTATATATATATATATATATATATATATATATATATATATATAGAGAGAGAGAGAGAGAGAGAGAGAGAGATTCTGTTTCGGGAGAGGCTTGAGGAACGGGTAACAAACATTTGTGTTTTACTTGCAATGCGAAAAATGATTACAAATTTATTTCGGGAGAGGCTTGAGCCCGATACCTACCCCCTAAATACGCCACTGTGCAGGTACATCAGTCAACCGTTCTCATATTATCTCATACAGCAACGAAACAAATTTTGAGTAAAGGCAAAATAACTATCAATATTCGAGACGAGACCGAGACTTTCGAGACTGACCATGGTCTCGTCTCGATCTCGTCTCGATTTATAGAGGCCTGTCTCGATCTCGGTCGCGTCTCGGTATATAAAAGTCCGTCTCGGTCTCGGTCTCGGTACCATTCCTACACGTGATTACTGTTATTCCGATTGATTTTGAATCTTATTAGTTGGTATGATACTACAAATATAACAAAATATAATCATCAAATAAATCACCAAGACGCCAGGGTCGATTAGGTGTTCCTTGAACGGTGGTTCAGTGGTTGAGCGTTCACCTCTGGTGCATGGGGTCCCTGGTTCGATCCCAGCTCTCGCCAAGTGAAATTTGTGGTGGACAAACACCGTGTGAGAGGAGGTTCTCAGCGTTCTCCCGTTTCCTCCCACTTTATTCATTCACCATTTCTCGTTTAGCTTAGCCGTCGTAACTGTCGGACGTAAAACACATAGATTTAATTTTCATTGCTTTGTTTTCGTATTACTAGTAATAGCAGTAGTGGTGTTCGCTGTCGTATTAGTGTAGTAATGAGTAGTAGCAATAGTGGTAGTAGTAATAGTACTAGCAGTGGCAGCAATAGTGGAATTAGTACTATTATCCCTTTAGGGATCTTATGGTACATTTTGTACCATACGCTTTTTTCATGGTACATTGCGTTATTTCTCTTCTATTTGAGCTTTTTCGTCCGGTTTTTTTTGTTTTTCAAGTCCAGAGACATTGTAGAAGACATTACGTATGGTTTCAGACCGTCCTGCGTCCAGACATGGGAGGTGATGACGTCATAATCTTAAAATGTATTTTTTCCCTTTTTAAGCCTATGTTCATTATTTTTTGGCGGGCTTATTTTTGAACGTAGAAGATTAAAATTTTTGCACAAACATTCAGTCCGCCGAGTAGTATTTACCAGATTTTTTGTTCCGATATCAGTGCTAAAACAGGGGGTGACCAGAGGTGCAAAGAGGTAAAAAAAAGGGATATTTTTACCCCAAAAATCCCGTTTGTCGTCTTTTTCCCGCCTCTCATAATGATAGGACCACGTGAGTCATACCGTCTGAAAGGCCGTACCATTCTGAAGAGAATGACGGTCGAATTATTATTCTAGGGTAATTAGGGATGTGTCAGGGATTTTTTGAAAAATATACTTCTATATAGGGAAAAATGGGGCATTTTCGGTATATATATATATTTGGCGGGCTTATTTTTGAACGTAGGAGATTGAAATTTTGCACAAACATTCCGTCCACCGAGTAGTATTTACCAGATTTTTTGTTCCGATGTAACTCTTAAAACAGGGGGGAACCAGAGGGGCAAAGGGTTAAAAAAGGAATATTTTTACCCCCAAAATCCCGTTTTTCGTCATTTTCCCGCCTCGCATACAAGATAGGAGCACGTGAGTCATACCGTCTGAAAGGCCGTTCCATTCTGAAGAGAACGACGGTCCAATCATTATTCTAGGGTAATTAGGGCCGTCTCAGTGAATTTTTATCCAAATATACTACTGTATAGGGTAAAAGTGGGGCATGGTAGGGAAATTTTTTCTGGAGGGTCTATTTTTTCACGTAGAAGATTGAAATTTTGCACAAACATTCAGTCCACCGAGTAGTATTTACCAGATGTTTCCGTATTTTCCGATTTCTGCGTAAAAACAGGGGGGTCCAGAGGGGCAAAAGTTGAAAAAAGGGAAATTTTGCCCAAAAAATCCCTTTTCTAAGGAATTTCCCGCCTTAGATACATGATGGAGACATGTGAATGGTACCGCCTGAAAGACAGTTCTATTCTGAAGAGAATGATTGGCGGATTATAGTCCTAGGGTAATTAGTGATGTCTCAGGAATTTTTTTCCCTGAGATCATACTGTTTTATGGTGATTTGGGGCATTGTGGGAATTTTTGATAAAAATTCTCCCGCCCTTACTGTTCAAGATAGAAACTTGAAATTTGGCACACACATTCAGTATACCAAGTACTATTTATCAGATGTTTTTCAGATGGCTACGATCACACAGGGGGGATCCAGGGTGGGCCAAAGTTCGAGAATTTTTTTTCCTCCGATATTTTCATTTTGACATTTTTTCCCGCTTCTGGTATATGGTATGAGCATGCAAGTAGTACCATTTGAAAGCCAGCTCTATTCTGAAGAGAATGAGGTATGAACCATGATCCTAGGATAAATAGTGACGATGCAGTAGCTGCTTGACTGAAAGTCTCAAAAATAGCTCAAAAAGCCAAGAGCTCCTAAGGGTTATTCGTAATCGTAATAGTAACAGTAGTATTAGTAGTAGTTGTTGTAGTATTAGTGTCACATATGTAGCAGTTTTACAAATCTTCTCTGTTACTCGTAATGCACTAATGAGTGTAGTATAAGACTTTTACGTCCATGAGCTGTATTATTGTATCCTCGTCGCCAAAAGTGCCTTTACATCGCCGTGACGGGTATGTGACCGCGCAGTACTCTAAGGAAGGGATGGTTGCATAAGAAATTGTGATTAATTTTGAAGAGTTTTTATTTTGACTAGGGAAATAACGTAGATATAGGGACTAAAAGCATAGATTAGAAGCATCACCGCACTGTCCTCTCTGAAAACATTTGTATTCACAGTTTTTCAATTTACTGTCTTATATGTTAAGTTAATAACTGCTAAAAACTGCTACTAGAGCTTTTCACTCTTCAGGACTTTACTACTACATGTTCGCAGGGCACTTTTCTAAGTCCTAAATGTGTGCGTGAATTATTTCATTCCTCTCACTGTAATTATTTGAGAATGGAAACTGATTACGCTGAACGTGACTATGTTTCGCTGTCGCAAAGCTAGGACCGTAAAAAATGTAGATAAAGTTCTTATTATTATACAAAACACAGAAGTATTTATTCCGTATATAGAACAATATAATATAGTAACTAAGAAACATCATAATCACTTACGCCCGCAGGATTTTTCCAACGGGGGGAGGGTAAAATACCGATATAGTGTTTTTCATTGTATTGCCCTATATATGTTAAGTTAAAATCCATAACATTAATATTGATAGCGTATATCGTCTTTCGCCGCTGTAGCCCATTAGTCAGAACATTCATCTCCAGACATGATGCTGAGAGAATAGAAAGAAAGAGATATGAACAGTGGTGTAATTAATTTTACTGTGTCCTGGATCGATCGATCATTGATTTACTCATACTCCACCAGGCCCCCTGACTCAGGTATTTCAGCTGCTGCCTTATATTTTATATACGGTTCTATGTCAGAAGGGCAGACAAAAGGGCAAACACAGAAAGGGCCCGCGTCAAAAGTGCCCGGGTGAAAAGGTCTCCGCAACAAAATGACCTGAGCCAAAGGACCCGAATCATAACGTCCCTCATAAAAAGGGTCCTGGCCAAAAGAATCACACAAAAAAGAACCCGAGTCAAAAACCTGTGTCAAAATGCCCGTGTAAAAAGGTGCCCCGCTACAAAAGGGTCCCAGTAAGCCATGGATCAAAATGGACCGAGTTAAATGATCTCCGCAACAAAAGGGCCCGAGTCAAAAGGGGTCGAATGAAAACGACCCATATCTAAAGGGCCGGGTCAAAAGGGTCCCAAGACAAAAGAGTCCTAGTAAAAAAAGGAACTGTCTCAAACAAGCCAGGTAAAGGGGGTCACGCTCCAAAAGAGCCGAGTCAAAACTGCCCCGCGTTAAAAGTGCCCAGGTAAAAAGGTCTCCGCAACAAAAGGGCCTGAGTCAAACGGGCCCGAATCAAAACGCCCCTTATAGAAAGGGCTCTGTCCAAAAGAGTCCCACAACAAAAGGACCCGAGTCAAAAGGTCCTCTGTCAAACGGGCCCAGGTCAATAATGGGCGTCGCTAAAAAAGGGCCGTCAAACAGGCTCGAATCAAAACGCCCTTTGTAAAAAGGTCTCTGGCCAAAAGGTTCCCACAACAAAAGGACCTGAGTCAAAATGTCCTGTGTCAAACGGGCCCGGGTCAATAATGGGCGTTGGTACAAAAGTGCTCAAACAAACTGCCCCGCATCAAAAGGGCCCGATTCAAAAGATCTCCGCAAAACAGAGCACGAGTCAAACGGGGCCGAATCAAAACGCCCCTTGTAAAAAGGTCTCTGGCCAAAAGGTTCCCACAACAAAAGGACCCGAGTCAAAAGGTCCTGTGTACAACGGGTCCTGGTCAAAAATGATCGTCGCTACAAAAGGGTCCAGTCAAACGGCCCCGCATCGGAAGGGCCCGGTTGAAAAGGTCTCCGCAAAAAAGGGCGCGAGTCATAACACCTTTCATCAAAAGGACCTGGATCAAAAGGGCCCACGACAAATGGGCCATGCGTCAAAACGGCCCTGGTCAAAATTGCCCTGCTACAAAAGACCCGAGTCAAAACGACCCAACTCAAAAGGGTCCGGGTCAAAAGGTCTCTGCAACAAACGTTCAGTCAAAAGTGGCCCCGCTAAAAGGGCACGAGTTAAAAGGGACCGGCGACAAAAGGGCTCGGGTCAAAGGTCTCAGCAATAAAAGGGCAGGAGTCAAAAGGGCTCGGGTCAAGCATCTCAGCAACAAAATGGCAGGAGTCAAAAATGCCCGAATCAAAACGACCCTCATCAAAATAGCCTGGTCGAAAGGGTCTCACGACAAAAGAGCCCGAGTCAAAAGGGACCTGCTTCAAATGAGGTCGGGTCAAAAGGTGTCCCGCTACAAAAGGACCCGAGTCAAAACGGTCCCGGATCAAAAGATCTCGGCAACGAAAGGGCATGAGTCAAAAGGGCCCGAATCAGAACGCCCTTCATAAAAAGGGGTCGAGTTAAAATGGTTCCACGACAAAAAGACCCGAGTCAAAAGGCCCTGCGTCAAACAGGCCCGTGTCAAAAAGGGGCCCCGCTTCAAAAGGGCAAGAGTCAAACGGACCTGCGTCAAATGGGACGATTAAATGTCCTCGCAACAAAAGGGCCTTAATCAAAAGGACTGAATCAAAACGCCCCTCATCAAAAGAGCCCGGGTATAAAGAGTCCCACGACAAACGGTCTAGAATCGCAAGGGCTCAGCGTAAAACGGGCCTAGGTGAAATGGAGCTCCACTACAAAAAGCCCAAGCCAAACGAAACGGTGTCAAAAGGGTCTGGGCCAAAAGTCTGCGCAAGAAAAGGGCCCGAGTCAAAAGTGGCCGAATCAAAATGCCTCTCATCAAAAGATCCTCAAAAGAGTCCCACGACAAAAGGGTCGGTGTCAAAAGGGCCCTGCGTCAAACGGACCCGGGTCGAAAGTGGTCCCGCTACAAAATGTCTGAGTCAAAACAACCCCACGTCGAAAGGGCCCAGGTAAAAGGTCTCCGCGAAAAAAGGGCGCGAGTCATAAGGGCGCTGCGTCGAAAGAGCCTGGGTCAAAAGGATTCTGCGACAAAATGGCCCAAGTCAACAGGGAACTACGTCAAACGGGCCCTGGTCAAAGCGGCACCGCTACAATAGGGCACGGGTTAAAAGGCCAGGCGTCAGCCGGGCTTGAGTCAAAAGGGCCTCGCGTCAAAGTGGCACATGTCAGGAAGGTCCCGCGTCAAAAGGGCCTGGTAAATACTGTTTTACGGGTAAAAAGCTTTAGATCAAAGCAAGATTGGAGATCAAGCATGCACAAGGGGTTTGTGTCCTCTTAGTAAATTGAAGTGTTTGTGCAAAAGAAGGAAATATATCTGTGGTTATTAGCAGTGGCGGCTGGTGCTTTGAATTTTATGTAGTGCACAATAGATGACCTCTCCTTTTTCATTATTATTATTATTATAAATAATAATAGTTTAATAATAATATAAATAATAATAATAATAATAGCAGTGGCGTATTCACGATTTTGTTTCGGGGGGCTTTGCTAACTCTCGGGTGGGGCTTTGCCTGAAAATGTGAAAATTCTGCAAGATATTTCATATACTTTACTATAGTAAGATTTCGGGGGAGGCTTAAGCCCGAAAGCCCCCCTAAATATGCCACTGATAGTTATTATAAATAATAATAGCGATTTCTTCATGGCATGCCTCAAGCATGCAATGGAGAAGCTCATTTTGTATGTTTTTTGACGTACTCTTGAAAATTATTGCGCTTTCTAAATAACTCTTGAGAGCGCTGTCAAGTTCTGCACTGAAATTAATTAATCTACGAAAAACGCCTCGATTTGAAGACGAGTCTGTTTTTCATCATGTCCTCTTAAAGCCAATTCGAAGGTGCCACGAAACCAAATGCAATTGATGATTATATTGAGCACGTACCTGCTTTGCGTCACTTTTTGATTGTGATTCTCAACGGACCGCCTATAACCAGCATTTAGTTGAGCAGCAATATTCACGTTCCCTAACACAGTGAGATCAGAACGTGTCTTATATGACCTGACGATTTTTTTTGTCGTACAGATGCTGGATATCCCCACCTTTTTTTACTCCATGCATCTTTCTCCGCCCCGAACAACAAACAGGGAAAACAAAACAAAGCATTTTTTAATTTCACATTCACATAACCACTTATGCTGTTCGTACAAGTTGAAATTAAACTTCCGACTTCTAATTACTTGCGTTATATTGAGAGTCAGAATCGGTCTTCCGATGTCTTCCACAAGTAGGTTTGCTTCTGAAGTTCTTTTCGAAAACGGCTAATTCAACAGAGACGTTACAGAATTCATTGCTACTGCATTGCTAGTTCACGTATATCAGGGACAGACACGTAATTATGCAATTACAGCAACAATATTCCAATGAACAACAAAGACCGGCACACATACACACACACACACACACACACACACACACAAACATACAACACAACAAAGTTCGCTACCTGGTTTAAAATCTCACCCCTTCCCCAATTAACGCCCTTTTTTTAAAAACTGCCCTCCAATGTTCTCATTCACCCATGCACACATGAAAAGGAAAACATTGTATCTATGCTGCTAAATTTCTACTTATTCAGATACGAGTCTATTAAATATCGACTCCCTCAATTTGTCTTCACCCTTCACGGGGTCGCCTTTACTGTCTTCATAGCTGCCTTGACGTTACTTGGTTGACAGAACCGATAGTTATGACCACTTGGCAATCTCGCTTTTAGGCAAGGCGCAAGGTTTTTCTTTTTCTCTGTAGCGACTTGATTACGGTGCGCAACATTGTCACAAAGGAACAGACTATTCCTCTTCAGGCGAGAACCGTGTCAACCAATACTGCATGGGGAGGAACGGTGGTGAAATTCCAGTTCCAAAGGCTGGAAAGGCTGTTTTTGTTTGGTAGATTTGTTTGTAAAAGATGTGCAAGCATATGGATCCTTATGAGGCAGTACATGGCGTGATAACCCCCCTCTTACTGCGCAACCCCCGCAATGGCCCAGAAGCTGTTAAAGCTGGGGAGTTTGGCAAAGTATCAAGCAGAAAGCAACTAGCCAGTCCCGTTTCAAACGCACTTGTTTAAGAAAAGATGATGTTGACAATAAAATGGAAAGTGATTTAGCAAATAAAAAATGAAAATATTGGAAGGAGGTTTGTACAAACATGCAAACATTAAGAGAAACCGCCACTGGTTATTAGTAACAAAAAGGAAATGTGAATGGTGATATTATTTTTGTTTGCTTGTTGATTGGTTTGCAACAATGGCTTTCGCTTAAGTCGTTCTCCATGAAAGTTTGCTTGCACTCCTGTCATAGGCGGACTGGGTGTATTAGGGCCTAGGCCGAGGTTACCATGGAGGGCTCTCAGACTATAATATCAATTTCTAAAATATCGTACAATCAGTGGCGCAACCAGCTATGAGCTCGGGGGCTCATGCCTCCCCGAAACAAACCTGGTTTATCTTATACAGCCGCGCTGCAGACAAATTTCGGTGAAATTTCAAAATAGATGAATACATAAATGAATATTGAATTACTGTGTATTTCAGATGTAAAGCATCACGGGCAATAGCCAATGGTGCCCGATATTCCGCGCGGTGTTGCTGGATCATGGACTCCCCTTTCCCTTCTCGCTCTTCCTCCAGTTGAGATTATGACACATACATTTGCAACATTATTCGCAATGTAAATATACTATTCCAGCAAACTCAAGAATTTTGACTGTGCATCCTAGAAGTATATATAGCAATTAAATTACTTACCTATTAACTTTTCCAGTTGATATGCTAAACACTCGTCTTCAACACTACTTTCACTATCATCTATGTCAGTTAATATTTCGTCATTGTCTGAATCTGAGTCTTGTAAATTTATTATCATGGGCTAAAAAATGTAAACACAAAAAATATTTCTTCGAGACTGATTTCGTAGCACTTTATTTTTTATTTTTTTTAAAGAAGGCTCCGCACTTGTACTCGGTTTGCTTAAAGACATTGTCAACTATAATTTTGGAGAAGAAACGAACTACCACGAAAGAAAGTAACCCAGACACTGATGAATTCTGTTTTTGATAGAAGAGAAGTTACGTTCCAACACAACTAGCACCTTTGTTTCCTTCTTAGTTTTCATAACAAATAACTTTCTTGGGCTTGGTCTAGGTCACACAAAAACAATCCGTCTGATTCCTTAGCAAGTCCATATGATCGACTTTGTTTTGGGTTACGATAATTTACGACACCATTCAGACGCCTGGTGCTTTTGAATCCCTGCTGGAGGAGGAAAGAGGGAATAAGTGGTCGCATATATGTAAGGTAGTGAAACGTGAAGAAAAAAAACATACTGCGTTTTTTCTCTCAAGTAAGGAAGAATTTATCCCGAAGTAAATTTCAAAACAATATTACGAACTTCCCATACTTTGTTCTTACGATGTTAGGCATATTATATATATATATATATATATATATAAATCAGATATTCCAAAGGCGTGTAACCACGGGGGAAAAGGGGGCCCTATCTTTCCAAACTATTTCCAACTCCAAAATCAGGTTCGTTGTATGTGTTTAATAAACTTATTTAATAGTTAATGCAAATGAGGGACGTTTATAATAAAATATGAAAATTAAAAAAAAAATCAAACATCATCAATACGGTTTCTGTATCTAATTAAAACAACTAAAATTAACCATATGCTTTATATTCTCATTTCCCTAACTGGGAGCACACCGTATGAACTCTCTATTAGATTATTGCATAATGATATCTGAGTTGATATTTTTTCGAGTTTTTTTCCTTTACTGTTTTAACCCATATAAATACAAAGTCAGATAAACAGACTGCTATAAACAGCATTTGTTTTCTTATGAATAGGTTATTGATTCATCTAAAATCCGGTTTTCAACTCAGTACTGTCAACATCCGTCTTTTGATAAGGTAGCATCGTGAAAATATAACATGTGTATAGTATGTATGGTGAGTTAAAATGCTTTCATATTCTGAAAGAGATAATTTGTTCTCTTTTAAATGTGTGAAAAGCTTTCCTCCCCCTGAAAGTAATGTTCCCCTAGAATAACCTGCTGGTTACACCCATGATTATTCTGTAATAAAAGTTGAGTTCTATTTCCAAATTGAAGAAAAATCCCCTGGAAATTAGACGCGGGACTCATCGCTCGTTTTACTAATTGTTTTATATGGAAACCTTTAAAAGCGTGTATCATGACAACCAGTTGACATAAAAAGATGTAGTTTTCACGTATGTGTTCGTAATTCTTTTCTCTATTTCGTAAAGTGAGCAGTTGATGTGCTAATACAATATTTCTAATAAGCCTCTGGTATTGTCAAGATTCGCAGTAGCGCGAGAAGTCAGCATGCAGGACTGCTTGTCGCGAATTGTCAACACCGCTCAAAGCCAATTGAACGCCGCGTGAAGCCAACTCAAGGCCATGTCGCTTATCATTTGAAATCTGCTATAAGTCAAAGCACTGTCGAAAGGGAAATACACAGAGAAAACGGGGTGTCTAAAAAGTCTCCTTGACTTAGGATAACTCTGTTATTATCAGAGTTACAACAAAATGTAAGAGGAAATACCGTCTTCAAATAAAGTTTTTAATAGACAGTAACTTCATTCATTTGTGTTCTGGGTCCAGGTAAATAGGAACGTTGCATTTTTATGTAACATTATGCGCATATAGGGCGTACAGCCCAAACGGCTTGTCCGATTTGAAAAATTCTTGCACTTTAGATTGAAAACGTTATATTTGTAGACGGTTTCCCCTCCTACATTTTGTTGTAACTCTGATAATAAGAGAGTTACCGAATGTCGTGGGACTTTTTAGACACTCTGTATAGTAGCTGAAACACTAAACAAATAGTAGCCAATAGCTTTTTACTATGGAAAGAACAGAACAGCTTACTGAAAATTGTAACAAACAATTAATAATAACTTTTGACTCTGGAATGAACACGACGTTTTACTGAAAATGAAAAACATTGCTGAACAACTAAAAAACTAATAATTTTAAAACGTTAAGATTCTTTTCAGTTCAGATTATGAATGGCAGAGTTCCTGAATAACTTCGTTCACAGACACTAAATTTAACATATCTCTTTCCATTTTCATTAGTAAAAATTTGTCCAAAACGACTTCACACAAATTAGCTCTGAGATTGGTTTACTCTCTAACTTTGAGAAGCACCTTTCACATGTCACTTGACAACGCATGTTTATATGCAATGTATAAATTATTAAAATAACTAGACTGACAGAAATTGGTACAAAATTTTCCCTGCACATGACAAAAATTTTTTACACAAGGTGTTTGCAGCATCATTATCACTCTTGCCGTGAATCCCGTCCAAAATGTTCCATCTCCCATAGCATGCTCAGATGCATAATCATCATGATCTTCTACGGATTCAGGGGTATCGTTCTCTTCAGGATCATCAAAAACCAGAACGTTTTGTGACAGAATACACGACAAAGAATTGCTGGAGATCTTTGTATATTTCCTCATATTTTATATTTAGTTTTTTCGCAAGAACTCTGAAAGCTCCTGCAGACACACCATTCTTCCCGATTTCTGAAAAGTGCTTGCGATCCAGCATTTGGAGTTCATTTGGCTGCTGAAATCTATCACTGACACATGTAACAGCTGTATTCAGAATTTTCGTTGAAGTTTTTTATTCTGAATAAATCATTTTCACTTATATTTAAGTTCTTTCTCAGTTCAACTGCCGCAAGCTCTCCTGACATTTTCTTCTTCTTTAAGATTCTTCTGGGCGGAAAGTCTTTTTCCATTGCTATCTCTACACCAGATTGCACAAGCTGTTGTTTTTTCACACAAAATATTTTTGTATTTTCGTAAAGCTTAAACAGACATCTTTTGCCTCTATTTTCTTCTGAAGCTACTGCAGCAAGTTGTCTACAAGTCGCCAGGTTGTACGATAGTCCAATCCGTGAGACTGCAGGTATTTTGAAACACGCTTCGTTTCTGTAAACAAGTCCTGAAACACAGAGCACATCATTACAGTGTTAAATTCTGTCAATTTATTCAGCAAAGTTTCCTGTCCTGTACATCATCATTGAGGTACAATAAAAATGAAAGAAATCTTGATGATGATAGACAGTCGTCTCGTCTTGGCTTCATGTTTCGTAGCGCATTCAGTGCCTTGTTTTTGCTCCACAACCGTGTTGCACAAACTTGTTGAACTTTTCGTAGTTTGTCATGTTCCTCGTGGCTTGCATCAATCATTTTCTTCCAAACATTCTTTCTTTTGTAGTATTCAGACAGAACACGGTACTGGTTTCAACCACACCAAATAAGTTTGCAGCTTCAGGGATCTACTCAGTCAAATTTGTCATAGCCAAATTAAGAGCATGAGCCATGCATTGGGTGTAAATGATTTCAGGATTATCCTTCTACAGTAATGCTTTAACTCCTTTATAGCATCCACTCAAGTTAGCAGCTCCATCAAAAGAGCAACTTACAATATCAGACATCAAAACATTGTTGGCCCAAAGTACTCTTTTGTTTTCATTTTAAGTTACTTATCTTATAGTGTCACTCTTTACGACAACTGCTAACAGCCGCCCAAATATTTGACCGCTTATAACGCAGAGAAGTACTATAGTAAACTGATTCAGCACTGAAACATCTTAAATAGAATCAACCATTATGCTGAAAATGCCCGCTTTCTTGCCGTCTTCCACTGTTCTCTCCTGCAATTTTGTAAACGTTTTTGATAGAAAATATTTTTTTAAATTTTCCATTTTTGAGTTATCAAATCTAGACCTACAAGATGTTTTAACATCCATAAAGGACCAATCAGCCTGTGGTTAAATTTGGACCCAGCTACAAACCAGACCCCAGTCTTCAATGATGAAAGGGCCCCATCTGCCCAATATAATGAATAAAGGACTCAGGGCCACAACTGCTCAATGTAATGTAAGAAGGTCCCAACTGTCCAATATATTGAAAGAAGGGTCCAAGGCCCCAGTTACAAACTAAATCACAGTTTCTGATAATAAAAGACCATAGTGAAAGATGAACCTAGCCACAAATTCAGTAACAAAAGGACCTTATTGAAAAAGATAACTTACTGATTGATGAAAGAATGGAAGAGAAGTGTGTGTCGGCAGCATAATAACAGTGATCTACAGAATTATTTAGCTTTCTTCTGTTTTAGCTTTTCTCTCTTTCTCTTTCTTTCTTTATTGTTTCATAATTTTTTTTTCTGAGAGGGCCTAGGCCGCGATTGCGGCCTAACGGCTCTGGCCAGTCTGCCCCTGACTCCTGTATTTCTGAGTTTGTATTCTCATGAAATAGCCCAATCAAACTTTATCTATTGCTGATTTTCCCCTTACTTGTAAAATTCCATTTCTTCCCCTGGATCAAAGTATAGTATGGAAATATTCTGTGGAAAAAATTAGTTTAATTTTACTGTGAGAATACATATGTGGATCTGCATACAGGGTTAGTGAAAAGTATTGGGACAGAACAATAATAAAGACATGCGCGGACGGAGGAAAAATAAATGTTACAAATGGTATTATTGCAAAACCTGCATTGATTTGGAGTGTGGTCACCATGGAAGGCATCTTGAATTCCGCCATATTGCATATCACACAATATTGTTTTAAATATAAAAGGTTTGATTTTACACTTCAACTTAGGCTTGAATATTCCCACAAATGAGAATGTGAACTCATTTATTACACATCATTTGTTTGAGACAGAGTGTGCTATATTTGACATATGTACCTAATAAAAAAAATGTATCATGATAGGGCAGTAACAAAGAAATGGAGGAAAAGCAAAATGTATAGACGGATGAAAAGCAAATGTTACAACTTGGTATTGGTGTAGAAACTGCGTTAAATGATTTAGTATACATCATAGTAGCAATCTTGAATTCCGCATATTGTATACCACACAATATTTTTAAATAAAAAAGGTATGTGTTGAGTTTAACGCAGTGGCAAGTCCTGAGGGTAGACAGGGTAGACAGCGTCTACCCTTTAGAATGTTATATGTATTAAGCCATTAAGCCTAAATTACTAACTTAAAATTTTGCAATTTAGATTCTGAACTTAAAATTTCCTATAATTTATTCTGAGCTGTTTTTAAAGCTTGCGTATGAAAGACAGAAAGCAATGGATCTCGCGAAACCTTGAACATTATTCCTATAGAAGCGTAGGAGAAACAAACAACCACGTGCGAAGTCCAAAGACTCGTGCTATGTAGTGCAGTGAAACCTCTCTAAAGTGGACAGCCATGGGGAATCAAAAATTGTCCGCTATAGAGAGGTGTCCGCCTTAGAGAGGTTTCAATATTTTATGATGTAAATTAGTAAACAAGGTAATACACATATTTTTGCATGAATCATGTATTTACGGATATTACAAAAATGCCTGAATCATCCTCCGCCACCCAATACTCTATGTTTGAGGCACAACATGGAAATCAGATGATATAGTTCTCTG
Organism: Thermobia domestica; assembly: GCF_964235325.1. Taxonomy (NCBI): domain Eukaryota; kingdom Metazoa; phylum Arthropoda; class Insecta; order Zygentoma; family Lepismatidae; genus Thermobia; species Thermobia domestica. The sequence goes on from NC_137471.1 coordinate 128,727,132, forward strand.
CTCTTTACACTTGCTACTACTTACTACACTTTCGGTATGTTGTTTTAATTTGTGAGTTAATTGCAGTTCAGTAGTGTCTTTTTTCTGACAATATGTGTACCCCGCGGGCCAAAAATACCAAACTTGTCTTCTGCTTGCTTACAGATTCTAGAGGAACAGTACCATAACGTGTCATCCCAAATTGTGGGTAACTGTCAAACACTTTTCTGTCTAAAACAGTTTGGGTGGGAGTGGATGTAAGCACAGGACATGAGAGTGTTGTTAAACAGAGACTTCGTCTGGGTTGCTGAGCAGCCAGTTGAGGAGGCAAAATGTCACAATGCTTCCTTGATGACACATGTATGAATTACTAGAAATGTATTTTTACCGCACTTTCCAACTTGTTTCTAGAGAAAGTGTCCGTAATACAGAGGTAAATAATACCTATAAAAGACAGGAAAGACTGTACGTGTCCGTACTAGAGAGTGTCCGCTTTAGAGAGGTTTATCAATATGTTTTTTCCTATTACAGTGTTTGGGGATTATAAAATATATCCGTTACGGGAAATGTCCGTTGATAGAGGTTTCACTGTAGTACTTGCGAAAAGACAGTTGCTATTTTGACTATACGTTTACAGGGCTACCTATCTTCATTTTAAGCTGGATTTGTAAGTGACAGAAACAGACCGCTATTTCTTCTTATTTGTTTTTATTTTAAACCATCTTTCGAGCTCCCTCTATAAAATGTTAAATTGTTGTATCCTTGAAGAACATTAGTATATATATATATATATATATATATATATATATATATTGTTCCTATATGTCTCCAACACCAGAATAAAAAAAAAGAAGACTCCCTAACGAAAAGTTTAGATGTATTCTATCACTTTTATATTTTTTGCGAGAGTGACCAGTACTTTTACATGTCCCGGTAAATGCCCCCCCCCCCCTCCGGTTCGAATTTTGAAAAAGAGAAACCTTTTTGTCTTGGTCTGGGGCTTGGATCAAGGTACCCGTGACCAAATTTTGGTAACTCGGTCCACTCGTCTGCTCCGCTGGCGCACACAGACACAAAGATATTTAGATAGACACACAAACAAACTCTACTTCGCTCAATAATTGTGCAGATAAAAGATTTGAAAAATACAAAAATCTGGTCATTTAAGAACTAATAAATTATAGAATATTTAGTATGCATCAACAGATTATTGCATACGGCAAACTGAATGACTTGATATCCACCTTTCCTAACATTTTTTGCTCAGATCAGCTTAAGAATGAACTTATCAACATATGTTCCGATAGAACAAACACATTTCTCTTCCTGAATACTTGAAATATATTCTCAGTAATGAACCTCAAAGCATATATCAGGAAACAACGAAGCTGCTAAATATGGTATTGAGCATTCCATCAACTCCAGTTTTTTGTAAACATTCAATGAATGCCCTGAAAAGAGTGTAACTTACTTAACAAACAGCATGACAAACTTTCTGAATTATTGACACTTACAATAAAGAACTTGGTATGGAAGCTTTGTAGGATACCTGAATTAAAGGAAAAAAAAAAGAGTTATTAATGTTTTCGCCAAAATGAAGAACAGGGTATGGAGCTCATTCACAAAACTGTAAGGTATTAGTTAAGGTATTTGGTATTAGGTATTAAGTTAGGTGTTGTAAGGTGTTTGGTTTTTTACTTCTATCTTTTTTTGTTTACTTTACAGTTCATTTCTAAGGTATTTAGAAATGACTATCCCTAAGGAGGGTATGGGGAAGTAATGTCCCCATTTCTTGCAAATGAAGTACCATTCAGAAATCTATACTTCGAAAAAAAAAAACTATTCACCAAATTTCACTAATTATAAAATTTTATACTTAAAGGAAGAGAGTAAACATATAGCCTTACTAATACTATATATATATGTACAGCGAAGCCTTCTATGCTGGCCAACATTGGTTCCATTGAAAAGTGGCCAACTTACAGAAAATAAGTGTGATTCGTGTATTTTTAGAATAGGATTTCTAGTAATACTTGGTTGTTAATAAGCAATGGCACAGCAGCTACTTTAAAATAATGTATATAGATTAATCATTTAACTACTTTTTGTTAATGAGCTACAAGTGTTTCTCTCGGAGCAAAAGATGTTTTGAGAAATGTTAAGGGAACTCATATTTCAAAACCTCCACTACCTTTTGACAAGAAGTCATGTGCCAATAGTTGAGAATTGAGATGGTTAGCTTTAGCCTTGAGAATTTTCCGAAATTACTAAAGCTCCCCACTGATGAACGGAGCTGATAGGCTATAGTTAATGATTTTACCAAAACAGATAGGGTAAACAAATACGTGCAATCATTTCCGGAATACCTGTACATGCTTTTTCTTATTCATGTCTTCCTTCCCTAACCCTTTATCAGGGTAGTGTTCTGGCCTTTGACTTCCAAGAACAAATCGTGGGAATCTATGCTTCTTTGTTTCCACTTACAAATACAGAACATCTGCTTCGTGTATGGGAATACGAAAGAGTTAAGAAAAACAACAAAATGATACTTTGCGTGGCCAAGATATGCAGGTAAATTTATCATTATCATCATAGGGTAAACATTGTTTCAATGTGTCCAACTTCCAAGATAGACAGGTGGCCAAGTTGACAGGTTTTACTATATATATATATACATTGTGGCCCATTTTAATCTTTCCACGGAAATATCTCAAGAACGGTTGAACATAAATAAACTGAACAAAAACTCAAATAAGAAACACCATGAGGCAAATCGAATGATGATATCGGGGTGCCCCCAGGGCCGCTCTTCAAGTTGGCCCGAGGCCAACTTACAAATTTTAAATGGAAACGTGGGGCGAGTGACACTTCATTCGATAGATCTTTAAAAACTAAAAAACGATGTGGCAAACGGTTTTTCATATAGGTCACCGTATTCAAAATGGCCGCCAAAATATGTTACCTATATCAGATAAACGTCCAGTATCACTAATATGAAAACGGTTGAAAATAATAGCGGATGAACAGAATAGAACTGCTATAGGAAATCACAGAGGGTATTATTTGTTCCACGCCTCGAGAATGATCCTATGGAGAAAAAGATGATTAAAGTATAAGTGATAATGCTAAAGAGGAACTCTAATTCTTAGAAAATTCTCTTTCCGATCTTCTTCCGTAAGGGGTAAAGCGGAAATGAATGGTAAAATTTCAAATGAGAACCCCCACATTTACTTGCAATAGGTATGGTTTGTCTGAAACACTTGGTTGAGTTGATTTTCGGTTTAATGTCTCGTTCAGCAGCGAGGCTATATGAGACGTGGACCTACTGATTAATCCGAACTACACGTGCTCCCGCCCGGAATCGAACCCGGGTCTCCCACACCAAAGGCGCGTACGATAACCGCTTAGCCACGGAGGAGCTCCTGAAACACTTGGGGTGTACAAGTGACTGGTACTGTAATATGAACCAATATTCTGCAGACGGCTTTTGAGGAAACCAACGTTTCTACACATTGTTCTAAAATTACATTGTTCGACAAATTGGTTTTACATTTCAGTTGATTCATTTTGCACAAATTATTTCCTGCAATCAAAATGAAAGGTACCGTTTAACAAGAATTTTACCTACTTTTTTCCATTACAGACATATATCTCATAAATAAAACATGTATCAGATAATTTTGTTGTGTAGATACAATTTGCAAAAACTAAGGTTCTCGTTAGGAATTTCACCGTTCCTTCCCGTCCCCTTCACCCACTTATCGTTGGACCGTTTTCTAGGAATTAGATTTCCTCCTTTGCATTATGGCACCTTTACTCTAATCATCTTCTCCTCCGTTGCAACATTTTCGAGTCGTGGAATGATAGATACCCTCTGTGATTTCCTATATGAGTTTTATTCTGTTCATCCGTCATTATCTTCAACCGTTTTCATATTAGTGGTACTGGACGTTTTATCTGATATAGGCAAGATGTCTTGGCGGCCATTTTGAAAATGGTGGTCCATATGAACTATCTTTTGTCACAACGCTGTTTAGTGTATGAAGACCTATCGAACGAGGTATCACGTGATCCATATTTTCATATAAAATTTTTAAGTTGGACCTGGGCTAAAATGAAAGGCGGCCCTGGGGGCACCGCGAAAACATTATTCGATTTGCCCCACGACTTTTCTATTTGAGATTTTGTTTGGTTGATTTATGTTCAACCGTTTCCATATTAGTGCTACTGGACGTTTATGTGATACAGGTAACATATTTTGGCGGCCATTTTGAACACGGTGACCGATATGAAAAATCTTTTGCCACATCGCTTCTTAGTTTTTAAAGATCTATCGAATGAAGTCTCACTTGCCTCATGTTTCCATTTAATATTTTTAATTTAGCCCCGGGCCCGCTTGAAAAGCGGCTCTGGGGGCATCTCGACATCGCTGTTCGATTTGCCCCATGGTATTTTCTATTTGAGTTTTTGTTCAGTTTATTTATGCTCAAACGTTTTCGAGATATTTCCGTGGAAAGATTAAAATGGGCCACTCTGTATATATAATGTATGTGCCTACTCCGCCACTGGTTTAACGTCCCGTTCAGCAGCGAGGCTATAAGAAAAATGGTATGTGTGTCACAAATTGATGCTAGAATCTTCCTACAAACTACGTTCATCGTCCGTTTCAAAAGCATCGTAGTCTACATTATTTATTATTTCCGTAATTTCTCGGGGCGAAAATACGCCACTATCATAAGAACTACGACTTGTCGCGGTGGTATTCATAGCCAAAAGCTCAACTAAAAAGAAGAAGGAATAGTAAGCAAACTACAAGAGGGATGTGAAACAACCATACACACTTCCACTGGCTAATAGAAAAGGGGAAAACAAAAATAGCTACAGTTCATGTTTTTGCCTTTTGAGTACTCATATCTTTTTGGGAATATATACTCGACACATGTCATTTAATCTACGCAATACGTGACCTGTACGCATGATGGTGAAAAATATTCGTGAAAAGTAAAGAGAATGGACTAGTTGTTGCTGCTGGAACTGACCTTGATAGGTACTGACTAAACGTCTTGTAACAAAAGGGCAACTAATTACCCATGGGTCTCTTGCAGCTATACAGCGAGCTGTGTGCGCTCTGAGTCACTCCCTCTCTAAGCCTGGCTGTGTTTGCTTTTCTTGCCTTGGGGCAAGGATTAAGAAGGCACCCTTGCACACCTTGGGCAGTGGGACGGAGTAACATAAAATGATCGAAAGACGACCGATATTAATATAGAGTTAATAGTTTCGAGCAGTGGCTATACTGGTTTGAAAGCATGGGCTACCACTGACCTTGTATATTATTATTATTATTATTAATGATGAAAAATAGAAAAAGTAATAATAATAATAATAATAATAATAATAATAATAATAAAATTTGCATAACAATGAACAAAAAGTGGTTGTGTTTTTTTCTTTTTTTGAACGTTTGTTTTGAGACCATTAATGTTTTCCACCGTAAATGAATTTCCACCATACATTTGCGCAGTTCTCGTGGATTACATTCGTAAAACGTTAATTTTTAAAATTGTAACTTGCATCAAAATTCGCCTCTGTTACTGACGTTGGTTGTCATTCCTTAACAGTCTTCGCAAAAATTCTGAGTATAGTAACGTAATGCAAAAATGCAGATAGTCATTATAATTGTTATGTTTCTTATCGCTACTTAAATCACAAATTTTTGCGTTAACAAACTATTCTCGGGCCCTTTTGTTGCGGAGATCTTTTGACCGGGGCCCTTTTAATGAGAGGCGTTTTAATTCGGGCCTCTTGACTCGGGCCCTTTTAATGAGGCGCGTTTTAATTCAGGCCTTTTGACTCGGGCCCTTTTATTGTGGAGATATTTTGACCCGGGACCTCTTGACGCGGGTCCGTTTGACTTGGGCCCTTTTATAGCGGGCTCATTTTTGACAAAGGCCCGTTTGACGCAGGTCCTTTGGATGGGGTCATTTTGTCGAGGGACCCGTTTGACCGGGCTCTTTTTATGAGGTGCGTTTTTACTCTGCTCCTTTCGATTTGGGCCCTTTTAACCCGGGGCCGTTTGAGTCGGGCCCTTTTGCAGCGATCCCGTTTTTCACATAGGCCCGATTGACGCAGGGCCTTTTGAATTGGGTCATTAGGTCGAGGGACCCTTTAACAAGGGGTTCTTTTTATGAGGGGCATTTTGATTCGTTCCCTTTTGACCAGGGCCCGTTTGATGAGGGGCGTTTTTATTCGGGACTTCACTCGCGCCCTTTTGTTGTGGAGACCATTTGACCCGGGCTCTTTGACACGGGGCCGTTTGACTCAGGGGCCGCGGTGGCTCAGTGGTCGAGCGTTCACCTCTGCTGCTTGGGATCCCAGGTTCGATCCCAGCCCACGCCAATTGAACTTTGTGGTGGACAAACACCGTTTCGTGGGTTTTCACCCGGGCTTTGTTTGACGCAGGGCCTTTTGACTTGGGTCATTTTGTCGTGGGACCCGTTTGAGCGGGCTCTATTTATGAGGGTCGTTTTGATTCGGTTCCTTTCGATTCGGGCCTTTGAATCCGGGGCCGTTTGACTCGGGCCCTTGTGACAACTTGGACTCATCGTCACAATATTTTCTGTGAAATTCAATTTTTGTATTTGAACTTTTGAGGTACCCTGTTGTTTGGACTCTACAACCAACGGGCATTATTTGATTTAAGAAATACGTTCTGCTATGGGTGTGAAATGGACTATTTTTATGCGAAAATAATACAAAAATAAAGAACTTTCTGTCTTTCTTTTTTAAAAAAAGAAGAAATAAAAGAATAAAGAAGATACATTAATTGTGAAGAAAAATTGAAAAGAAATCACTTTGAAAAGTAATAGAGACGTTTTGTATAGAGTTTTATGTATTTATACGTCAATAGTCAACTTTGTACCATTGCTCTCTTCCTCGTGGCTGGTGCCTTGCTTTCCTTGCGCCAGAAGCTAGGAAGAATTGAACGTTGCCTGAGGTGCTATTTCTCAGCACCGAAGCAATCCCATCCGTGCTTTCTGTACTGCCACGTCAACGAGTTGCTGTATGCATGTTTGAGTGGGTGTGTTTGAAATCTAAGAGGGACTTATTCTAATTGAATTCATTGCTGTTTTTGTGGTTTTTGCTTTTACGTCGCTTGGTACTGTTATCGAAATCTTTGGACTTTTTGAATCATTTTGATTATCCATCGTTTGGATTTATTTCCGTTTGAGAAAAAATGTTTGCTGTAATTTCTATTGAGAAGAAAGGAAAAGAAAGCCTCTTCAGTTAACGTAATTGCGGTAAGTGAAGAAATATTATTTTTGTATTTCTTTCTCTCTGTTTTTCTTTTGGGTTGTTAAGTTCTCTGCTTTAAAGGAGTGGATTTTTCATAGTTTGTGTTCAATATTCTGTTTGAGGTACTATTGTCTTTGGTTTAGTTAGTTGAGTTAATTGAGCGCCCCTATTGAGTTGTTTCAATTACTAGGTTTTTTGGTTAATTGGTTTGAAGTTCGAGTTAATTTAGCGCCCCTATTGAGTTGTTTCAATTGCTAGTTTTTTTGGTTAATTGGTTGAAAGATTGATTCAATTTAGCGTCCCCATTGAGTTGCTTCACTTACTGTTATTTTTGATTAATTGGTTTAAAGATTGATTTAATTTAGCGTCCCCATTGAGTTGCTTCAATTACTGTTACTTTTGGTTAATTGGTTTAAAGATTGGTTTAATTTAGCGTCCCCATTGAGTTGCTTCAATTACTGTTATTTTTGGTTAAGTGGTTTAAAGACTGATTCAATTTAGCGTCCCCATTGAGTTGCTTCAATTACTGTTATTTTTAGCCAATTGGTTTAAAGATTGTTTCAATTTAGCGTCCCCATTGAGTTGCTTCAATTACTGTTATTTTTGGTTAATTAGTTTAAAGATTGATTCAATTTAGCGTCCCCATTGAGTTGCTTTAATTACTAGTATTCTTGGTTACTTGGTTTAAAGATTGATTTAATTTAGCGTCCCCATTGAGTTGCTTCAATTACTAATATTTTTTTGGTTAATTGATCTGAAGGTTGATTTAATTTAGGGTCCTCATTAAGTTGCTTCAATTACTAGTATTCTTGGTTAATTGGTCTGAAGGTTGATTTAATTTAGCGTCCCCATTGAGTTGCTTCCATTTCGACTATTTTTGCATAATTAATTGGGAGGTTAGTTGCTCTAGTTTCTCGTCTCATTTAATTTGTTTCAGTTTCAGGGTTTTTGTGATTAATTAGGTTTGAAGTTCGGTTAGTTTAATTTAGTGTCATAATTAATTCTTTTCAGTTTTGAGTATCTTGCGTTAATAGTCAATTCTGTAAAAGTTTTTTTTAGATTTAGCGTCCTTTTTTGTTCTTTCAGTTTTGAGTAATTTTGTCGTAGTAATTTAGTTTGTGTATAGTTTTTTTAATTTAGTGTCCCATTCGGATTGTTAGTTTCGAGTACTTATGCAACGTTAGCCTTATTGTTTGAAGGTTTCCTTCGTGTAAGTTGGTATACTTGATTATTATTCAAGTTCGATACTCTTGGTTTATTTGATCTAGTTGAATGAAGCTAGCTTTCAAATTAAAATTACGGAAGAATAAATTTGATTCTGTGCTTTAACGTCATTTCCTGTTGTTGGAGTTTATTTTGTATTCAGTTTGGGTTTCTTTAATTGTTAAATCAACCGTCTGAATTGGTTCATTAAAAATTTTTTGCTACAATTTGTAGTCCTAATTTATTTTCTTTGAACTAATAATTTATCGTTTGTTTGCTATTAATTTTCCGAATGGCGTTTGGGTAACAAATTTTATTCCCAGTTCACGTAAGTTTTTTGATTGGAAGTTTAGCTTAGTTCTGTAAAATCTTCGGCCAGATCTAATAGTTTTCTTGGATTATCATTGATCTCTGAAACTATTTATTGGGAGTTAGCTCGGTTCTGAAACTGTCGGGTCTGTCTTTTTATGAGGGGAATTTTGATTCGGCTACATTTGACAGGGCCCGTTTGATGAGGGGCATTTCGATTCGGAACTTTACTCGCGCCCTTTGGTTGCGGAGACAATTTGACCCGAGCTCTTTGACGCGGTGCCGTTTGACTCAAGGAGCCGCGGTGGCTCAGTGGTAGAACGTTCACCTCTGCTACTTGGGACCCAGGTTCGATCCCAGCCCACGCCAATTGAACTTTGTGGTGGACAAACACCGTTGCGTGAGTTTTCACCCGGGCTCGTTTGACGCAGGGCCTTTTGACTTGGGTCATTTTGTCGTGGGACCCGTTTGACCGGGCTCTATTTATGAGGGGCGTTTTGATTCGGCTCTTTTCGATTCTAGCCTCTGAATCCGGGGCCGTTTGACTCGTTCACTTTTGCAGCGGGCCTCTTTTACACCTGGGCCCGTTTGACACTGGGCCTTTTGACTTGGGTCATTTTATCGAGGGACTCTTTAACCCGGGATCTTTTTATGAGGGGAATTTTGATTCGGCTACTTTTGACCGGGCCCGTTTGATGAGGGGCGTTTTGATTCGGAACTTTACTCGCGCCCTTTTGTTGCGAAGACAATTTGACCCGAGCTCTGTGACGCGGTACCGTTTGACTCAGGGGCCGCGGTGGGTCAGTGGTAGAACGTTCACCTCTGCTACTTGGGATCCCAGGTTCGATCCCAGCCCACGCCAATTGAACTTTGTGGTGGACAAACACCGTTGCGTGAGTTTTCACCCGGGCTCGTTTGACGCAGGGCCTATTGGCTTGAATCATTTTGTCGTGGGACCCGTTTGAGCGGGCTCTATTTATGAGGGGCGTTTTGATTCGGCTCCTTTCGATTCGGGCCTTTGAATCCGGGGCCGTTTGACTCGGGCCCTTTTGCAGCGGACCTCTTTTTCATCTGGGCCCGTTTGACGCAGGTCCTTTTGACTTGGGTCATTTTATCGAGGGACCCTTTAACCTGGGCTCTTTTATGAGGGGAATTTTGATTCGGCTCGATTTGACCCGGACCCGTTTGATGAGGGGCGTTTTAATTCGGAACTTTACTCGCGCCCTTTTGTTGCGGAGACAATTTGACCCGGGCTCTGTGACGCGGTGCTATTTGACTCAGGGGCCGCGGTGGCTCAGCGGTAGAGCGATCACCTCTGCTGCTTGGGATCCCAGGTTCGATCCCAGCCCACGCCAATTGAACTTTGTGGTGGACAAACAGCGTTGTGTGGATTTTCACCCGGGCTCGTTTGACGCAGGGCATTTTGACTTCTGTCATTTTGTCGTGGAACCCTTTTGACCCGGGCTCTTTTTATAAGGGCCTTTTGACTCGGGACATTTTGCAGCGGGACCCTTTTTATCCTGGGCCCGTTTGACTTGGGTCATTTTGTCGTGGGACCCGTTTGACCGGGATCTATTTATGAGGGGCGTTTTGATTCGGCTCCTTCCGATTCGGGCCTTTGAATCCGGAGCCGTTTGACTCGGGCCCGTTTCCAGCGGGCCTCTCTTTCTCCTGAGCCCGTTTGACGAAGGGTCTTTTGACGTGGGTCATTTTATCGACGGACCCTTTAACCCGGGATCTTTTTATGAGCGGAATTTTGATTCGGCTACTCTTGACCGGGCCCGTTTGATGACGGGCGTTTTGATTCGGGACTTTACTCGCGCCCTTTTGTTGCGGAGACAATTTGACCCGGGCTCTTTGACACGGGGCAATTTGACTCAGGGGCCGCGGTGGCTCAGTGGTCGAGCGTTCACCTCTGCCGCTTGGGATCCCAGGTTCGATCCCAGCCCACGCTAATTGAACTTTGTAATGGACAAACAGCATTGGGTGGGTTTTCACCCGGGCTCGTTTGACGCAGGGCCTTTTGACTTGGGTCATTTTGTCGTGGGACACGTTTAACCGGACTCTATTTATGAGCGGCGTTTTGATTCGGCTCCTTTCGATTCGGGCCTTTGAATCCGGGGCCGTTTGACTCTCGCCCTTTTGCAGCGGGCACCTTTTACACCTGGGCCCGTTTGACACTGGGCCTTTTGACTTGGGTCATTTTATCGAGGGACCCTTTAATCCGGGATTTTTTTATGAGGGGAACTTGGATTCGGCTACTTTTGACCGGGCCCGTTTGATGAGGGGCGTTTTGATTCGGAACTTTACTCGCGCCCTTTTGTTGCGGAGACAATTTGACCCGGGCTCTCTGACGCGGTGCCATTTGACTCAGGGGCCGCGGGGGCTCAATTGTAGAGCGTTCACCTCTGCTGCTTGGGATCCCAGGCTCGATCCCAGCCCACGCCAATTGAACTTTGTGATGGACAAACAGCATTGCGTGGGTTTTCCCCCGGGCTCGTTTGACGCAGGGCCTTTTGACTTCTGTCATTTTGTCGTGGAACCCTTTTGACCCGGGCTCTTTTTATAAGGGGCCTTTTGACTCGGGACCTTTTGTAGCGGAATCCTTTTTATCGTGGGCCCGTTTGGCTTGGGTCATTTTGTCGTGGGACCCGTTTGACTGGGCTCTATTTATGAGGGGCGTTTTGATTCGGGACTTCACTCGCGCCCTTTTGTTGTGGAGACCATTTGTCCCGGGCTCTTTGACGCGGGGCCGTTTGACTCAGGGGCTGCGGTAATTCAGTGGTAGAACGTTCACCTCTGCTGCTTGGGATCCCGGGTTCGATCCCAGACCGCGCCAATTAAACTTTGTGGCGGACAAACACCGTTACGTGGGTTTCCACCCGGGCTTGTTTGACGCAGGTCCTTTTGACTTCGGTCATTTTGTCGTGGAACCCTTTTGACCCGGATTCTGTTTATGAAGGGCCTTTTGGCTCGGCCCCGTTTGACTAGGGACCTTTTGTAGAGGGACCCTTTTTCTCCTGGGCCCGTTTGACGCAGGGCCTTTTGACTTTGGTCATGTTGTCGTGGGACACGTTTGATCCGGGCTGTTTTAATGAGGGGCGTTTTGATTCGTCTCCTATCGACTCGTGCCCTTTTAACCGGGAATCTTTTGACACAGGGCCGTTTAACTCGGTTCCTTTTGTAACGGACCCTTGCCCCCCGGGCCCGTTTGACGCATGGTCTTTTGACTTGGGTCATTTTGCCGTGGGACCCTTTTGACCCTGATTCTATTTGAGGGGCGTTTTGATTCGGCCCCTTTCGACCCGGGTCCTTTTGATGAGTTGCGTTTCGATTCGGGATTTTGGTCTCGCATCCTTTTGTTGCGGAGACCTTTTGACTCGGGCCCTTTTGACGCGGGGCCGTTTGAGTCAGGGGAGGCGGTGGCTCTGTGGTACAGCGTTCACCTCTGCTGCTTGGGGTCCCAGGTTCGATCCCAACCCACGCCAATTGAACTTTGTGTTAGACAAAGACCGTGTGCGTGTGTTTTCTCGCGGTTCTCCCGTTTCCTCCCACTTTCTTCATTCCACCATTTCATTCATTACTCATCATCACCGTCTCCCTTAGCCTAACCGGCATAATCGTGGGACGTAAAACTCAAAGATTTTTTCTAATGGGTCTTTTGCCCCCCCCCCGTTGGAAAATATTCTGCGGGCGTTATTGATTATGATGTTGCTTAGTTACTGTATTATATTGTTTTATACACGGAATAAATACTTCTGTTTTTTATATAATAATGAGAGCCTTATTTACATTTATTACGTTCCTTGCTTTACGACAGCGAAACATATTCACGTTCAGCGTAATCAGTTTCAATTTCCAAATAATTACAGTGAGGCGAATGAATTCATGCACAGATTTAGGACTTAGAAAAGTGCCCTGCGAACATGTCGTAGTAAATTCCTGAAGAGTGAAAAGTGCTAGTAGCAATAATTAGCTCAGTCAGCCCCTATAGTTCCTTAGTGAATCACATAAATCTTACAGATGTTGTATCTCTTTCTTTCTCTTCCCTACATCATGTCTGGAGATTAGTGTTGGACAAATAAGCTAAAGTGGTAATTTTAAAAAGTAAGATAATCTACGCTATAAGTGACAGATGTTGTGGTGTTTAACTCAACATATAAGGCAATAAATTGAAAAACAGAGATGACAGTGCACTGATGCTTGAAATCTGGGCCTTTACTCTCTATACCTACGTTATATCCCTAGTCAAAATAAAAACTCTTCAAAATTAATCACAAACTCTTATGCAACCATCCCTTCCTTAGAGTACTGCACAGTCACATACCCGTCACGGCGATGTAAAGGCACTTTTGGCGACGAGGATACCTATGTATAATAAACATGGCTGGACAGATCAAGCACAGATAGGGATATAGAAAACAAACGTTGGGTAACCTTTCACACGATTTTCCCATTCCAGAAGGATAAACAGACATTGCAATATTATGACGACACATTTCTCATTTTCCATTACATATTGAAGAATTGACTTGACTTATCAGACTTGGTTGTTCTCAGGCCGGTTACGCCCGGGTTTGTGCCCGACCCGTTTAGAGCCCGGCCCGTTATCCACCCGGCTTGAGATCCGGGCCGGGTCGAGCCGGGCACAGAATACAGATCCATCCGGGCCGGGCCGTCTACGGGCCTGGGTTTGCAGGGCTCTGGTTTGAATTCCTTGATAAAGAAGATCCGCTTCTGAAATTCACCGCAGACTGCAGTGTGCCTATGGAGATGTGTGCATGGGTGCCAGCAGTGCTAGGAGATGGGTCAAGCATGTTAAGGATGGAAACACGATTATCGAACATCAGCCACGCAGCGCACACTCTCGGAGTGCATAAACGAAACGTAACAAGGTAACGGTTGATGAGCTGATCATGAGAGATAGGGGTAAAACTTATCACTGTGAATGATATCGCTGCAAAACTTGGTGTTGAACATAGTGCGGTGCAAGAAATTATTCACAGATTAGGTTATCGGGAGGTTTTTGCCCGTTGGGTCCCACGGTTATTAATCGAGGATCTCAGACGTCAGAGACTAACCATTGCCCAAACCTTTCTTCAGAGATTTTGATATGAAGGGTATGACCTTTTGACGGGTATTGTGACTGAAGACAAAAGCTGGTTCCATTATTATGAACCTGAAACAAAACGACAAAGTATGGAATGGCCCACTTGATTTCACAACCGAATAAAGCCAAGAGAGTGCAATCGATAGGAAAAGTTATAGGGAGCGTCTTCTTTGATGCACAGGATTGCAGTCTGGTTCACTTTCTTGAGCCTGGACAAACCACAAATTCTGGCCGCTACATCCAGACACTTTTGAAGCTTCGTCGTGCGTTGCGTGATAAGTACCCTGGAAACAAGATCATCCTTAAATACGATAATGCGCGTTCGCATATTTTGCGTGAAACAATGGAGGAGGTCAGAAGATTTGGTTGGAAAACATTTCCACGTCTTCCCTACAGCCCCGGCATGGCAGCCTCTGACTACTATCTTTTCGATTTTGTAAAGGAACAGATGCGAGGCTATCGATAAAAACATTGGAGGATATTCGTCAAGCAGCACGTCAGTGTCTATGGGCAGCTGGAACGGAATTCTATCACAAGGATACTTTCAAGCTTGGAGAACGATGGGAAAAATGTGCGCAAAAGAACGGAGATTATGTAGAAAAGGAAAGGAACGGTCTATAGATTGAGACGATATATTTGGTTTCACTTACAAATAAAGATCACGATTGTGAAAAAATATTGCTCACGACTTTCAGTGCGCCCCTCGTTAAGTTTTTGTTCTGTATTGCAATTAAACAATAAATAAGACATAGATCATAACGAATAGAAGAAAAAGTGCGCTTTGTCTGCCTTTTAACCATTAGAAGCGGTGGACCCTCGCAATAATGGCGCTGCGATCGGGGTGACTTCAAATCGTAGCAAGTGTCTAAGGGATTAAGAACTCTAGCGTTGTGAAAGTTTGTTTGAGAAGTAGCGGTTTTTTGTTTTGTATTGTTTCCAGTGGTATTTGTTTGTAGTCAATGTGTTTGTGTTCAAGTGCTTTTTATTGGTCTTCAGTGTGTGGCGCTTCTTTCTTTCTTTCTTTTTCTTAGTGTTGATCGTATAATCTGTAAAATATGCCTACGTGTTTTGTTCCTGGTGAAAAAATATTGCTCACGACTTTCAGTGCGCCCCTCGTTAAGTTTTTGTTCTGTATTGCAATTAAACAATAAATAAGACATAGATCATAACGAATAGAAGAAAAAGTGCGCTTTCTCTGCCTTTTACCATTAGAAGCGGTGGACCCTCGCAATAATGGCGCTGCGATCGGTGTGGCTTCAAATCGTAGCAAGTGTCTAAGGGATTAAGAACTCTAGCGTTGTGAAAGTTTGTTTGAGAAGTAGCGGTTTTTTGTTTTGTATTGTTTCCAGTGGTATTTGTTTGTAGTCAATGTGTTTGTGTTCAAGTGCTTTTTATTGGTCTTCAGTGTGTGGTGCTACTTTCTTTCTTTCTTTTTCTTAGTGTTGATCGTATAATCTGTAAAATATGCCTACGTGTTTTGTTCCTGGTGAAAAAATATTGCTCACGACTTTCAGTGCGCCCCTCGTTAAGTTTTTGTTCTGTATTGCAATTAAACAATAAATAAGACATAGATCATAACGAATAGAAGAAAAAGTGCGCTTTCTCTGCCTTTTACCATTAGAAGCGGTGGACCCTCGCAATAATGGCGCTGCGATCGGTGTGGCTTCAAATCGTAGCAAGTGTCTAAGGGATTAAGAACTCTAGCGTTGTGAAAGTTTGTTTGAGAAGTAGCGGTTTTTTGTTTTGTATTGTTTCCAGTGGTATTTGTTTGTAGTCAATGTGTTTGTGTTCAAGTGCTTTTTATTGGTCTTCAGTGTGTGGTGCTACTTTCTTTCTTTCTTTTTCTTAGTGTTGATCGTATAATCTGTAAAATATGCCTACGTGTTTTGTTCCTGGTTGCCGGTCAGGTTATCGTGGCGATAGCGAATCTAAACACTTCTTTACACCTCCCAGGGACGAGGCATTATTTGATAAGTGGGTCAGTGCAATCCCACGGAAAGACAGGAAACTAACCAGTAACAGTAGGATCTGTGACCTACATTTCGCGGAGAACTTATAATTAAAGCAGATTCTTTCGTAATAAAAGGAGAAAAAGTTGAACTCCCGAGGGAAAAGTGCAAATTACTACCTGGCGCGATCCCACATATATTTCCCAATCTTCCCAAATATTTAACCACCCCTATCAAATGTCGGAAGCCCCCTATAGAAAGGCAACTAAAAAACGTAGTAAAGAAGACCAAAGTAAGGGAATTAGACGTAGTGAGTTCTTTGATAAGTTCTAGATTCCCTCAAAATTCATCTGTTTCCTCTGTTGAAAACTTTAACGCTTCAGATGCTCGTAAGACAATTGTGTCTCTCAAAAGAGAAATTAAAAATCTAAACCGAAAATTAGCTACAGCAAAGCGTAATTTATCCTCCGCTAGAGCAAGGATTAATTCTTTAGAGAGGGGTCTTAGCAAAGTCAAAGCGAAAGGAACAGCTGAAAAATATCTAAGCAAAAAGCAAAAGTTAATAATAGATGCAATGTTAAAAAAAGTCAGGTTAGAAGTTCCAGAGGGATGAGGTACAGCAATGAATTCATACTGGAAAGTTTGCTATTAAAAATCAAATATCCAAAAGGGAATAAACTTTGTTTAAAACACGAATTACTGCCACTTCCATCCTCGAATCATTTAAGAAAGCTTTGCAAAGGACTTAAATGCATATATGGAATTAACCCACATGCTCTTAGAGCAGTAATGGGATATTTGGAAGATGAAAGCGACGAAAATAAATGGCTAGGAGTGTCAATATTTGATGAAGTGAAGCTGAGAGAAGTAATTCAGTTCAACTCGTGCTCTCTTAAAGTTGACGGTTTCGTTGATTTGGGGGATAACACCCCTGATTTTCAAAAGAAAATGCTTGCAAATCACGCTTTGGTACTTATGTTTGTCCCGCTTATGCACGACTGGATTCTACGAGTTGCTGTATACGCTAGCAAAAATGCGACACCTGGGGATATTCTGGCAAAAATTTTAATTCAAGTAACATTGTAGTTGGAACAATCTGGTACTATCGTAATAGGTTTCACTACTGATGGGAGTCAGTCAAATAAAGAAAGCATGGAAATCATTAGGAATCATTGCGAAGAAAGGAGAAACACAGTGTCACATTTTGAACCCCGCTGATAATAAAAGAAAATTGTGGGAATTTAAGATGCTGTACATATATTGAAATGTATAAGGAATTATTTTCATGATAAAGTTCAAGTTTGTTATAAAGACACTCTCATCAATTTTTCGCACTATAGACTCCTTTATGCAATAGAAACATCTGATGAATCTGCAGGACTTAGAACTTCTCCAAAACTTACCTCTGCTCACATAGACCCTAAACCATTTGAAAGAATGAATGCAAAGCTCGCATTTCAACTTTTTAGCAACAGCGTTGCAGATAGTTTAAAATTTCTTCGCGAACTTGGATCGCAGGGCTTCGAAGATTCTGAAAATACTGAGATGTTCACAAGAGATTTAAATGACCTTGCAGATGCTCTTAATTCTCGTATTCCTTCGAAAGCTTTATACGAGAATTCAAAGTCCTTAATTCCACCGTGAACACTTTTGCCTCTGTAAGAACGATTGAATCTTTGCGAGTAACAGTACAGAGCGTTTTAGAAATGTCTGAGTGGCTATGGAGTAGAGGGTATAAGTATGTTTTAACCGGAAAGCTCAATCAAGATCCATTAGAGCGTCATTTTGGAATATTGAGATCCTTAAGCTGCAATGACCATCCATCCACAATAGATTTTCTGCAATTACACTTGCTGCAGTGTATATATGTTCCTACTAAGCAAGCATTAATATCAAAAGGAAATTGTGAGTCAAAAAGTGAAGCCCCTCTTACGTCTTTCGTCAATAAAAATGCGTCTTTTAGCCAATGAAATAGAACAAATAAACAAATCTACTAAATCTGCAGTAGAAGCTTCCATTAAAGAAAAAAATGTTTCCGGACAACACGCCACACAGTTCCTTGACTGGGAAAGTGGAGTAATAGAAGGTGAAGGAAATGGTGCTGTTAAGTCGTGCTTGGTCTATCACTTAGTTGGCTATATTGTTAAACACTCTTAAAAATTCATCTCATGCGTAATTTGCAACAGATCCCTCCGCAGTGAAACTCCACCAACAAAACTTTATTCATCTTTTACTAGGATAAAAGACAGCGGATCTTACAACGACCTACTTTTAACTTATCCCTCAAAAAGTATTTATCATATTTTCCTACAATTAGAAAGTAAAATTCAGAAGTTGCGTGTTGCCGATGCTCTTTGGAGTGACATTTTTTTACGAGTGTCTTGATAACATAGACAATATACTTGTAGAAAATACTACAGGATTGGGATGTTGTCTGGACCACAGTGTGGGCATATTGCCTAAATTGTTGTTCCATTATATGAAGTGTAGAGTCTTATTTCGCACAAAAGAAATTCGTAAAGAACTAAAAAGTCGAAGCTTTGTGAAGTCTAATCGAAAACTTTCTAAGGTGGCTGGAAACTAATTGTGGTAAGTGACTTTTATTATCGTTATTAATTATTAGATTTAGGTTTGTTTGTCTGTATAATTGTTTATCATTTCCAGTGGCGTATTTACGATTTTGTTAGGGGGGGCTTTGCTAACTTTATTATTGGAAATGTGAAATTTCTGCAAGCCTATATCATTTACTGTAATATAGCAATTAAAATTTCAGGGGGGCTTGAGTCCGGAACCTCCCTTAAATACACCACTGATCATTCCACATAGTACCTTGTTAATATAAAATTATATGTAATTTGCAAGTAGATTATTGAAGCTTTCTGTTACTTGATGAGTAGATTTTCCTTCTACTACATATGGGTTCGATTGCTACATTGAGGCCATAGCGCCACTAGTGCCATCTTAGCGACGGCCCACTGAACTACGAGGAGTGATCACACTTTTTCTTCTATTCGCTATGCATAGATGGAAAATCGTAGAATTTAACGAAAAGCGTTTCCTGTAAAAGTTCTTTCTTTTTCAATAATACTTCCAAAGAAATTGAAATTGATACCACTTTCCATTTGAAATTTTGAAGTTGACACCCCATGGAAATATTTCCGCCACGCCACTATATATGGAAGTATCACCATTTGATTCTCCACATACGATTTGGTCGTTCATTTTTTGTTTGAAGTAAAGAAATAGATTTGTTAAAAATTTTCTTCCTCGCTACGCTCGCAATCCAAACGTTTCAGTAAGACTCACAAGAAGTTTTTACTTCTTACTTACAGAAAGTTATTATATATGATTTATTAATAACGATGTGATATACAAGGTGCCGAGTATTGACTAATGTTGTACGTAGGAGCGTTTTCAAAATCAGAAACCGTCAAAGTCTGAAATATGTGTTAGGCGTTTTGATCATGATGAGTCAGGTTAGTTAACCACGCTTTTCTTATAATATTAATCACGACGGTGAGAATGAAAGTATGAAAAATGAGAGAAATGAAGACACACATCCAAGCTGCTATTTGAGTGGGGATATTAAAAGTGAAGGTAAACAAGGGGAATAATAACATTTTCAAATTTGAAGCTGTTGTAGAATAGGGGCTTGAAAGGTCAGAATTTAACCCAACGAATTTCATCTTTTTCAAAGACTGATCACTACCAGTTTTTTTTTTCGTTGACATATGAAATGCTTTTAATTTGAAGGAATTTATTGGGATCATTTCTCCATCAAATACTTGTATTGCCAGGATTTTTTGTGTGCATACGTGGTATCAAGTTGTGTGATATTTTTATGTATCTGCATACATACAAAAGATATACAAAATTATATATATATATATATATATATATAGCAATGAGTACTTTTAGGCTCATTGCTATTTTATTCTTTTGTTATACACAAATCCGCTGACTGATCATATGTTACGAGTGAGTTAAAGGTTAAGTTTAGCTCCATTTCGGCATAGCTGAATTCGCTTTGACGGAGTTCGCTTAGCCAATAGTAAACGAAACCACGTTTCAAAGCCTTTGGACAGTTCAGTTTAGTTTCTCAAAGTTCTACCGACAGTTCAGAACGGTACGATTCGGTTCGGTTTGGGATCTGTTCGGTTCGGTTTGGAAACGGTTCGGTTCGGTTTCGGTTAACCGTTCCAAACCGGTTTAAGCGGCAAACGGAAACCGCGGTTTACGTTTCCAGGAACCGTCCACCCTAGCCGTAGTTACCTAAAGAACGTATGATAAAATCAAGTACTTGACCTACTAAGTAGAATTTGTTACGCTACCATTAGATCACGGAGGCCAAAACCGTGAACTGGCGTGCTCATAAGATCAGCACAATTTGTAGTAATGTTCAATTAGCAAGTGAAATACCAAATGGTATTACATGTTCCAGTATTGTTTATAGTATGGTACGTTTTTTTTTCTTTCAGATCCTCCACTACCCCATGCCTATAATCAGGTCTTAATGGCAGACGTATCTGCCCCTAACTCTGACAAATTTCTCTCCTTGTTTTTAATCTCTGCTCTCTTTCGTTTTGGGGCTATTTCTAGCCTGTTTCCTGATACTTTAAAACAGGCTTATATTTTATGTATTTTTTCTTCTATATCCTGGAAAAAAAATTTTTTAGTTTACATTATATAAAACATAATTACACATATTACATTAAGACAAAATACAAACACAACACAACACCTAATAACATATAATTATATGAGCACTCAAAATTACCTAATTGACATAATCTTAAGACCATTTTTAAAAGTCTTTTATGTTTGTTATTTACTTGTTTAACCAATTAAGCTCTATGGTGGTTTCTCACTTGATAAAATCTTTGTTACCTTTAATAATCATAAATAGTGTTGCCACGAGACGAGACTCCATGCTGTCTCGTCTCGTCTCGTGCAAAGTATGTCTCGTCTCGTGTCTCGTCTCGAAAAGATATGCTCGTCTCGTCTCGTGTCTCGACTCGAAGGGTTCTGTCTCGTCCCGTCTCGTCTCGTTTGTCTCGTTTTGTCTCGTCTTGCCTCGTAAAATATTGTGGCATATCATACGAACGAAAGTAAAATGTAACCAGACTGTGCCATGCTTATCAAGATACAACAAAATTATTACCCAGAACAAGAGATGGAGTGGGTCAGTGGGTTGGTGGGTCAAGTGGGTCAAGTTTTCTGAGTGGGTCAGTGGGTCGTGGGTGAACAGCATGTGATCCACTGTGACCCACCACCCACCGTGACCCACTGCGACCCACCACCCACCATGGCCTACTGTGACCCACCACCCACTGTGACCCACTGCGACCCACCACCCACCATGGCCTACTGTGACCCACCACCCACTGTGACCCACTGCGACCCACCACCCACCATGACCCACTCCGACCCACCGACACAGTATGATCTACCGATCCACTCTGCTCACTGCATTGCAGACAGTATCTAATGAAGACTGGTAAATTTGTCTACGTTTTACTTTCAAGACCTTCATTTCCCTTCCGTTTCCATTTGTTTCTGTCTATTTACCTGAGGTAAGTATATCTAACCTAGTAAAAAAAGAACTTCAAACACTTTTGGATATTGATATTTTTAATTGTAATAATACCAATAGGACTTATACTACTACTTAGCTTTCGAGGCTTGTGAGTTTTTAGAGGACCTAACTACTGGAAAAAAATACATTTTTGAATCACTGTAATATATAAATTATTATATAAAAAATTGAATGTAACTATGTGTGTCTGATCATCACGGTCAAATTGCAAAGTCAAATTAAATGACTTTTGGTATATACTTAGGTCTTAATCGAAACTGGGATGTTATATTGCTTTCATTATAATACATAATATCCTAAGGAGGTAGTGAGGATCCGAATTTTTGCGGGGAAAAAAATGAGTCTCACGCAGTTAAACTTACGGAGCTGAAATTCAGTGTATTAACTCTTTATTGAAAATAATCAATGTCCTAGCATTTTTTAAAATTCTCCTTTATGGGGGGGGGGGGCATTCTATATATGGAAAATTGGTAGTGAGTTGGTTTGTAGAAATGATCGAAAACGATCGATGTTATTTAAGAAAAAAAAATCAGAAACAAAAAATACAGTGCTTGGCTTCATATATCCATTGCTTTTTACTATAATAGTTGCTGAAACTTATGTTTATTATATTGAGCGCTTACAGCACAGGGCAATCAACCCATTAAGTTGTGAGAAAATAGGCATAAAATTTGACCTGTAAGCTTAATTACACGGAAATTTTAAGTTTTTACCGTACGCATAATTATATGAAAAATTTTACACTTTTTCCCCTTTACGTTGGTCTACTTACCTTGATTTGAAACTTTCAAATTTCATCCTTTTTTCCACTGAAAAGTATCGATAATTCAACAAGGAAATAATTATACTATGATAATTTAATTGAAATTTATCGTAATTTGGCAGATGGCAAACATCAGTGTGGTAATTGAAGGGGAAGAAGGAGGGAAATTCTCACTCACCTCTGAACACTTTCCAGGATCCTCATTCCCTTTCGCTTTCTAGACGGGGGAGGAAATTTGGTAATGGCATCAAACCTTCATGTGTAATTACAAAAATTAAATTTATAAACAAATAAGAAATCATCAGTTTATTAGGCTTTAATTGATAATTTATTCACAAGATTTCCTATCAAAGGTGTGGTAGATGAAGTTTCTGTTCTCCATGAGTCGACATTGCCAACTGACATGGTGGATATGGAAAAGATGTTGTATGGTGATAGAGAGATGACACTTCTTGCTGAGTATTTCAAAACTGACCAAGAAAAATCGTTATCAGACTTAAGTATAACAAGTAGATTGTCGATGAGGAGTTGCAGAAATCGGGTAGAAATATTATCAATTTCCACGACAGAGTGCGAACGAGGATTTCCCCTTATGAATTTACAGATGACTTATATTAGAAATAGACTAAGTGCTCAAAACATTGTCTAACTTGCTGTTCATGAATGTTAATGGCCCACCACTAGACTAGCTCAAAGTAGACGAGCTAGTTATTTCTTGGCTGAAGGATGGACATCATTCCGCTGCGGATGATTTACCACGAAAAAGTTACCAACAGGAAATAAACCCTATTTTAGATTTATTTTAAGTGGAAAATTACGAGTTATGGAAAATGTATACTTATATTACTAATGGCCTATTTGTGTTATTCAACTTTGTACCTAATTTTTAGTAAGTCTCTTCTTTGCTTTAGGTAAACTACTTTGAATAAATATTCATAATAATTGCAATTATGCATATTTGTAACTTAAATTTAACGTGGTGTTTTAGTGATTACACAAATTACAATTATGAGCATACTTTATGGAAATGCTCTCATATAGGGTACCCAAGCACCTTTATACACTATGAAAAACAGATTTTTCAAGTCTTTTGTGAGAAAAATACTGTGAACTGAGAAACCATATCATTTTCCATATTGTACAGAGGTATTTTCCTGCATATAGAAGTTTCTTTTGGAATGCGTTCAGAAATTAACACTTGCAAGAATACTCTCTTAGTTCAAGTATATTTTAGGCACACACTAATCCCCCCCCCCTCACCTCGGACTGTTTCAATGTCCTCACTGACAAACACTTTACCATATTATATCGTAAAGGTCAGATCCACCGTTATTGTAACAGAGTGGTGCTTGAGCGATTGACTAGAAATTCAAACTCCGATTAGTAACAATTTCACAGTCTTGTTTTATTACAAGTGTAAACTCTTTAGTCAGGAGAGGCCATGGATCCAGGCCCGTATCCAGGGGGGTCTAGGGAGGCTCGGCCCCCCTAAACTTTTGCGGGTCCCCTCTAAAATTTTCACGGTAGGCTTGCAAACGAACTATAATATGATGATGAACTATAATATGGTTGGATCGGGCCCTCCCTAACTTCAGCCGGACCCCCCTACATTTTTGGGCTGGCTACCGGCCTGCGTGGATCGTGTTCAGAGTTGATGACGATGGATTTTGGTGAGTCAGAATAGGTTACAGTGGATAAGATTGGTTCATGGTGGGTGGTGGGTCAGAGTAGGTCACGGTGGGCCACAGTGG
This sequence comes from Thermobia domestica, assembly GCF_964235325.1. NCBI lineage: Eukaryota > Metazoa > Arthropoda > Insecta > Zygentoma > Lepismatidae > Thermobia > Thermobia domestica. Next base: position 128,751,085 of record NC_137471.1, read on the forward strand.
GTCATGGTGGGTCAGTGTGTCATGGGTCACGGTGGGTGCTGGGTCAGTGGGTCGCGGTGGGTGCTGGGTCAGTGGGTCGCGGGTCAAGTTTTCATTGACCCACGCCAACTGCCCAGAACACACAAGACAAGAAATGTCACGGTAGCTAAAAAAAAGTACACCGTGAAGTATTCACCTCTGATGCGTGTGGTAGTCGGTTCGATCTCGGTTAGTGCCATGTGAGCTTTGTGGTGAAAAAAACGAGTGTGTGTGTTTTCTAGGAGTTGCCTCGTATCCTACCACTTTCTTTATTGTACTAATTTTCCCATCATCATCCATTCAGCGTGAGCCAAAATTGCCTAAACGTCTTAAAAATAAATTCAAAAAAGCTCACAAGGCAAGGTCAAATAGTTTACAAATTAATATTTCTCTGCTGTTAGTTGTCTGATTCTCATCGACCCTGACTTTTTTTATTTTATTTTATTTTATTTTATTTTATTATTATTTTTTTTTTTACATTCTGAAACATTGAAATTTTATTCACGAGTTTCAACACACGAATATACAGTAAATTGCTCATAGGCACATCGAAGACGGAGACACTTGATTTCATATATTGCAGAAAGATATACCTAGGTATATACTTTGATTTCATATATTCCAGCCTTTAGGTTTTGCAATGTTAACCCAGACTAATCCAAAGACTACTTTCCAATTTAGCATGTTTAGATTTGTTGCAATTATTAAAAAAAAAAAAAAAAAAGTGTAGAACAAAATGATTTTATTGAGTAATAAAAGTAGGATCAGTATTAACAGAGGAAAATCACATTCACGAAGAAATTAAATGTCAACTAAAAGCAGGGAATTCGTGTTACTATTCAGTTCAAAATCTCTTGTCGTGAATTTTGTCGAGGAATCTGAAACTTAAAATATACAAAACGATAATCATGCCTGTTGTTCTGTATGGTTGCGAAACATGGTTACTTACTCTGAGGGAAGAACATAGATTGAAAGTATTTGAGAACAAGATCCTGAGACGAATATTCGGACCCAAGAGGAACGGGAATGGCGGAAACTTCATAACGAGGAACTACATAATTTATATGGTTTACCCAACATTGTTAGAGTCGTCAAGTCTAGGAGGCTTAGGTGGGCGGGTCATGTAGCTAGAATGGAAGAAAGTAGAAACGCTTTCAAAGTCTTGACTGGAAAACCAATCGGAAAACGACCATTAGGAAGACCTAGGCGCAGATGGGAGGACAATATTAAGATGGATCTCGCAGAGATTGGAATACAAAGTAGAAATTGGATGCAGTTAGCTAAGGATAGAAGTCAGTAAAGAGCTTTTGTGAACGCGACATTGAACCTCCGGGTTCCATAGGCCATAGAGTTAGTTATTTTTTAATAAAAGTTCAAATTTTATAGGTTACTGCACAATAAGCTCTATTTAAAATGCCATAGTACTGGAAGCTGAATGACACATCGGAGGAAAGAATGCTTGGGGGACATTCTACACCCCCGTTTTACAAATCTGTCCCCATACTCGCGGGGTCTGTGCCTATATGGTGTTCGCCCCGTTTGTGTAACATACTCATGACGGTACACCCAGGTTAGCTAGTGGTGTAAAAAAAAATATTTTTGGGTGGCCATTTTCGATTAATGATGGCGACTTTTTTAAAACATTTTCTTATATCGTCGTGATCTATTCATGATCGTACAATGTACACCTTCATACCAAACCGAGCGGTCTGCGGCGATATACCATCGGCTCGAAGACCCCGGGTTGAGTCCCGGAAGAGTTATGTGTATGGATTTTAACAGCACTTGTCTTTTCGTATCAGTGTCAGGAGGCAAAATCGTGCGGGATAAGAGGATTTCAGTCTGAAAAATTTGGAGAGAATATGGTTTGGTATCCTATTTCTTTTTTGTTAATTATGTTCTTCAGTGTTCGAATTTTGCCCGTTCTCATTATATTTTCTGCTTTCAACGGAGTTCCATGAATATTGTACCAAATGTCCTTTACACTTATCAAGTTCGAAAGGTTTTATGTGCCTGTAGGAAACCGTTTCTGAAGATAATTCAGGTTCTAATTAATATTATTCACTAGGAAAGGGAAGTATTCCCCTCCTCTCAACGTGGAAGCAGAGGGCAATTTCGCACTCTGGTCAGATCCAGCATTTCCGCGGAACAAAACAAAGACCTCCTGTAAAACCTCTTCACCTTTATCGCTAGTATCATAAATTTACTGAATGCAAACAACAATTTGAAGGGTTCGTCCACAATATTTTGTCTTCCTTTGTCCTTTGTCCGGCTTCCAAACGAAGAGCTGAATTTTACAACACGACTGCTGTATATTGTAGATGCCCTTAAGCTAGCGATTGGTAAAATGGTAGAAGTATGTGTGTATGTGTGTGTGTGTGTGTGTGCACGCGCGCGCGCGCGAGAGAGAGGAGAAAAACTTTTAGTTGCAATATGACCTGCTTCAATTGCCGTTTTCGGTGCATTTAGCAAAAAGAATAAAGACCACTGTGAAGAGTGTACCCAGTTTTCAAATTGAATGAATTGAATCGGTTTCTTGAGCTTGTAAAAATCTCCCCTGTCTTTGTTTTGTTTTCATCGTTATAGCCAGAAATGAAAAAAAATTAGAGAATTCCTCAGTTTACAGCAAGGGGAATTCGGGACAAGACATTAAGGATGACATTTCTGGAAGCTCATGTATCACGATTGTTTCATTCAATAGACAGAGGACACTTTTCTATGAAGGCCTTTCAAAATCTTTTCTCACAAGGGGGATTTTCCTTTTGCAATCTATATGACCACTGGCAACTTCGATCTTGGCCTTTCCCGCCAGCGTTTGCATTTTCGAGACACGAGACGAGACGAGACATTTCACGAGACGTCCCGTCTCGTCTCGTTTTCGAGACGAGACAAGTAGTCTGTCTCGTCTCGTGTCTCGTCAGAAAGGGTTCCGTCCCGTCTCGTCAGAAAGGGTTCCGTCCCGTCTCGTCTCGTGGCAACACTAATCATAAAATAATATTTTGGTTTTCACCTGTTAAATACTAAAATTTTCACCTGTATGAACTGTTTGTAAAATTGTTATTATTAGTAAACATGAAATAAAATTTTGGTTTTCACCTGTTAATTAATAAAAATTTTCCACCTGTATGAGCTATGTTGGTTCCTCTCTCGTATAATTGCCTAACATTTATTTTAACTACTGGTTATTAATTTATGGTACTATTTATATTTTTAACGAAAATTATATATATATATATATATATATATATATATATATATATATATATATATATATATATATATTTGGTCCTCCATGAAAACAACAAAACACAGGCATTACACAATTAAATTTCCTTCGGTCCTCCGTTAACCTTTATAATTTATTCCCGGACCTCCGAGTTCAATTGATTAGCATTATGGTATTTGTTTAATATTCACTAATTAAACACATCACAACACAAAACAACACAAAATTCTATACTACACTACATAAACTAACACAACCACATTAAAATAATATAGTTCCATTATGTAAGATTTTCTTTACTAAAATTTTGAGTACTTGAGCGATTCCATTGATAGGGACTAATTGTTCATTCTTCGATTGGAGAGATCAGATTTTGTTTAAGTCCTTCCGTTTTTCTTGATTACGCATAAGATGGTAAAGACCGTTGATTTCGAACACCTGTTGTAGGTTTGACCTTATTGCTTGATCATTATCTTCCAGTATCAAATTGCGGCAATTAAAAACAACGTGATTTGAAGTTTGTATTTCTCCACAGTCACATCTGTCAAAGTGTAACATGCCGATTTTGTAGAATGTTGCTCGGAAGGGTCCATGGCCACTTAAAAACTGGATAGCATGTTTATTGAGGTCGAGATCTCCCAAGTCCATCCTTTCTTGAACGTTAGGAAATACCTCATAGGCACTCCTTGCTTTGGTGCTGCTGTCCCAGTTGTTTTGCCACTCTCTTAGAATATAAGTTTCTAGATCTTCCATGCTTGTTACCCTGCCTTGAAGTATTTTCTCTATTTTTCCGAAGTTGCCTTTTTGGTACCAGTATTTGACTGCAGATCTTAATACGGAAAGGTGTAGGGGTTCCACGCCGAGAATTATCTGCAATGCTTCTACTGGGGTCGTAGCTATTGCTCCACACATCCTTTAGTAAAATTAATCTTTGAATACTGTCGATTTTGGTTCTTATTTTCCTATTTTCTTTAATACGATGTCCCCAGGCACTAGCTCCGTACGAAGTTATAGCTGCAAAAATAGTCTTATAGTATAACTGACAGTGTCTGGGTGATAATTTGTAATCCCTAGCCATAATACAAAATATTTTGTTAGCCAAACCAATTATATTTTCTTTTTGTTTTGTAACATGATGGTGGAATCTGAGGTGTTCATCCAACCACACTCTAAGGTATTTAAAAGTGTTAGTCCTGGATATTGAGTTTTGGCCAATCTTAATTGGATTCCTATCCAGAGTTCCGTTTACTAGGACATATTTAGTTTTGTTTGACGAGATCTGTAGTTTCGCCGAGTCACACCAGGTCGCCAGAACTGACATGACTCTGTTCGCCTTGTATTCCAAGTTGGATCTGGTGTTGGCATTGATGATAATTGCGAGATCATCGGCATATGCAACTATGCCTACAGTTTCGTTCAGCTTATCCAATATAGTTAGTGCGGGTTGCAAAGTAATATCCCACAGAAGCGGTCCTAGCACCGAACCCTGAGGGCAGCCTTTGGTTATATTTTTCCTAACTGTGATTGAGTTTGACCTGTATACAACTTGTCTATCAGTACAATAGTTCTTAACCCCTTCAGTGCGTAATTTTCAGATGCGAACCGCTGTAAAAAGTGTAGTTTTTTTTTTTTGGAGAACTTTGGATATTGATTCTAAATCTGTTTCAAAATCTCTTACATCAGAATCAATAATTAATAACTCTTCCTCGATGTCAGCATCGTTGAAATATCGTTTTGAAGCCATTACTGTGCTGTCTGCTCTCAAACAAAACAAAGAATGAAAACTATATTTGACGAAGCCCAAACTCTATTTTAATTTCTTTCTTTTTCCTCTTCTTCTTTTAATTAAGCAACAATTGAAACCAGCTGAGCGCAAACTCGCTAAATATTGTCGGGATAACATTACTCATACTATAGGCAAGTATATTCGCCATACGCAATACAAAATAGCCAAAGCAAAATGAAAGCGTATATATACGCCATCCGCACAGCAGGTGCGTTTTGAAGACACGAGTTAACTCGCCACCCACACTGAAGGAGTTAATAATTCTTAGAATTGCTTCACCTACTTCCAGTTTGTCTAATTCCTTGAGCATTACAGGCCACCACAGGTTGTCGAAGACTCCAGTTATGTCAACAAAGATAACTGCCGTGTACTTTTCTCCAACATACTTGGTTCTTTCAACATGCTTCAACAAAATGTTGATTGCGTCCGTCGTTCCTTGGTTTTTGCGAAAACCATATTGTAATAGGCAGTTTTTAAATGTTGTTTCTTTTCCTATTTATTCTGTTTGCAATTAATTTATCTAGAATTTTCCCCATTATATCTAAAAGACAAATTGATCTGTATGATTTAGGTGTTGAAATTTCGCCTATTTTATTTTTCTGCAGGATAATTAGGTTCGCAAGTTTCCAGTTCCGTGGAAAAATTCCGAAAGATAGGCATTTGTTATACAGCTTACTTAGGTATGGAGACCATCTGTCTATATCCTGTTTAAATATTTCCGCCTTGATACCATCGGGGCCAGGTGCTTTATTGTTTCTTTAGCTATTTAAGGACTTGTGCAACTTCTTCATTGGTTATTTGACCATATTGAAACGTTGAGTATTAAAGATACGATTTCCGTAGTCACATCTGGTTTGCTTGTTGTTCTCATTATCAGACATTGGGTCGTCATCCTGGAGCAACTGATGTATAATATATTCGATCGCTTATTTTATGTCCTTAGTGTAGGTGCCGTCCGACTTCCTAAGTGTTGAAAGAGTCAGCGCAGGATTTACTTTCTGCATCACAATTTTGTATGGCATGCCCCAAGGGTCGGTGCTTAGTTTCTCTTTGACAAAGTTGTTCCAGTGTTTCTCTTTAACTTATTTTATTCTTTCCTCGTACACTGTTTTTTAATTTGTATATATTGTTGTAATCTAATATGTCTAAGATGAGGGCCATTTGTCCTCTGGAAATGTCTTCTTTTGGCTCTTACATGTCTTTTCATGATTTGCAACCCATTGTTCCAGTAATGTAAGTTAACATATTGCTTGCTATGATTTTTGTTGTTTCTATATTCCTATTTTTCTTGATGGCTTTTATTATTGTATGTTGAATTTGTGATACTGTTTGATTTAGTTCTTCCTCGTTTACGCAGTTAACATCCGGTAATCTGAGGGACTCATTAAATTTATTCCATAAAATTCTCCTCGTACTGTAGTTAAACATATTGTTGTCTTCTTCCACGTGATTAGGGATGGTATCGAGACGAGACGAGACGAGACTTTGTACAGTCTCGGTCTCGTCTCGGTTGATAAGTAGCGCTTCTCGGTCTCGATCTCGTCTCGAGTCAAAAATCGGCGTCTCGGTCTCGGTCTCGTATCGGTCAACAGATGCTTGTCTCGGTCTCGGTCTCGAAGGCCAAGTCTCGGTCTCGTCTCGGGTCTCGTCTCGAAAGTCTCGAAATAAATAATATGAAATTAAAATTGTGAAAGTATTTTTATGGTACAGTCTGTCGTTTCCGGTTCTTACTTTTTGCCTTCATTTTTGACAGAATTATGGTATGATGTACTTCTTCGTAGCTAATTTGCTAGCGCTAATGCTTTCCATGCGTGTGTCCCGCGTTCAATCATCAGTGGGTATAACATACCTGGGATAAAACACTAATAGTAACCCATATTTCACTTTCAGCAATAGACTTTGTCTCAGTATATACCAGTACTGTACAATAGTTTATTTACTTCCTTTGAATCAGAATTGTTTGATACCTCATAACGGATAACGCAACACATAGCAGCACAAATGTATTTAATCGTACCGAAATTGAAATTTTACAATTTCTCAGTTATTATCCAAAACACTCCGCTCTGATCGTCATTTTAAAAACAGAATATAACGTTCATTATCTTAACAAATAGAGTAAATTATTACTACCATATATTTTGTTTCAAATTGATCAATTGCTTTATTACCGTTTCACATCTCAGTGTTTAATTGACACTTTAAAACAGGCACTTCCTTAACCTTATAGTGGGAGCTACGGCACTTATCTTTGCTATCTGTGGTCTCGCTTGGATCACCAAACAAGTTAGATTCAAAGTTTTATGTTTCGTATAGTTCGCGTCTCACTTTCAGTACATTCTGTTTCTTATACAAGTTTATAAGGTTGTAATGTATTATAGAAGCATATATCCAGTGCCGTAACATATTCCTGAGTTCTCAGCGGTGCATGAGGCCTCGCTGGCTTAGTGGTAGAGCGTTCACCTCTGGTGCTTGGGCTCCCGGGTTCGATCCCAATCCCCGCCAAGTGAACTTTGTGGTGGACAAACACCGTGTGCGTGGGTTTAATCGGGGTTCTCTCGGGGGACTTTCTTCATTCCACCATTTCATTCATTACTCATCATTACCGTCTCTTTTATCCTAACTGGCATAAGCGTGGGACGTAAACTCAAAGATTTCATTTCATTTTTCTCAGCGGTGCATGTGATCTTTATTCGAGAAAAGTAATCATGCGTTCATTACGCTGAAATTTGCGAAACATGGACATACATATTATGTAAGTATATAGGTAATTCGAGCTATATGTATCTATTTTCTCTGTCCCGGCAAAACAAGTGATTCTTAACTTTCTAGTTTTCTTTAGTATTAATTTTCGTAGTTGTGCTGCAATATGAAGGATCAAATTTGTTTTTCGCTGTACGAATTTCGTTAAATTTTTGATCTGTTTTTACCCTATCTCCTAGTAAAAGTTATATATATACATGAACTTTAGAGGTAGACTATGCTAAGTCATTTTTTGGTCAAAATTGAGTTAAGAATACTTTTTTCTTCTTAATAGACTATATTCTTTCAAGTGGTATAACAATGTAAGTCTAAAAGCATCCTATTACTTTGTAACTACTTACAAGTAAACCTTACGTTTGGGTGAATCGAGTTGCTGACTGAGACACATATGAGAAAGTAGTAGTAAATGTGGTCAGTATTTCAGTGAAGTTTTAGGTGCGAAGCTCCAGGGGTTTAGGAGATACAGCTACCAGAACATCACATGCAAGTACAAAATAGTCTTCATACAGTTGGAGGTAAAAGCTCTGTAAGACCTCTTGTAACGACCAAATGTGAATACCATATATATTGGTATATATTAGGACTAGGGGAAATCATATAGTAAGGGTATACCTGACGGCGGCCATCTTGAAATCCGCCATTTTGAATTAAAGTTAAGTTTTTAAAATAGGAATAGGGTCATGTGATACATGATTTAAGGCGCAAATTTAATCAAAAGAACAATGGTGACGTTAATTTTGATTTACGCGCAACTGGTAAAAAGTTACAGGGAAATTAAATATTGTTGCAGCATATGTATTAGTCCTTTACATCGCCTTGTAAATTTTGTGTTAATGATAATAATTAAATAAAAAGCAGGTGGATAAATATTAGGTCTATGGTAAGAGTTGTCTTGATGGCGACCATGTTCAAATCCGCCATTTTGAATCAGACAAAAGTTTTAAACAAAACGCATAACATTGACACCTTATTAATAGCAAATTTTATCATAAATCCAACGGTATAACCATTTTTGCTTTATCGTTAACCAGCATTTGTTATCGCATAAACAAGTTGCTAATTTAAGGAAAAATGACCAAAGTGGAATTGAGTCATAATTGAACTTGGGTCTTTCTTCCAGAAAAGTCCTCAATTAGTACAATCAATATGTAGTTCAGAAAAGAGTGCATGACTTGTACAAATGCTGTGCTCACAGTGAGCACACCTGACAAAGGCAATCGAGTTACACTTAACACATTTGTCGTTAACAATTCCATCAAAACAGTAGTCATAAGGAGCGATCCATTTAATTTTGTGCTGGTTAATGATAAAGCAAAAATGGTTATACCGTTGGATTTATGGTAAAATTTGCTATTAATAAGGTGTCAATGTTATGCGTTTTATTTAAAACTTTTGTCTGATTCAAAATGGCGGATATAAACATGGCCGCTATCAAGGCAACTCTTACCATAGACCTAATATTTATCCACCTGCTTTTTATTTAATTATTATCATTAACACAAAATTTACAAGGTGATGTAAAGGACTAATACATATGCTGCAACAATATTTAATTTCCCTGTAACTTTTTACCAGTTGCGCGTAAATCAAAATTAACGTCACCATTGTTCTTTTGATTAAATTTGCGCCTTAAATCATGTATCACATGACCCTATTTCTATTTTAAAAACTTAACTTTAATTCAAAATGGCGGATTTCAAGATGGCCGCCGTCAGGTATACCCTTACTATATGAATACCCCTAGTCCTAATATAATTATACCAATATATATGGTATTCACATTTGGTCGTTACAAGAGGTCTTACAGAGCTTTTACCTCCAACTGTATGAAGACTATTCTGTACTTGCATGTGATGTTCTTGTAGCTGTATCTCCTAAACCCCTGGAGCTTCGCACCTAAAACTTCACTGAAATACTGACCACATTTAGTACTACTTTCTCATATGTGTCTCAGTCAGCAACTCGATTCACCCAAACGTAAGGTTTACTTGTTAGTATAGTTTGAAAACAGTACTATAGGTCTTACTTAAGGAACTAGTTTTTCGATTCTCTTGTAAAATTACGAAATTATGACTTGGTTTAGTTTACCTCTGAGGTCCAGATATAATAAATCATAGCCATAATCATAATCAACCATTGTCAATCCACTGCTGGATGAAGGTCTTTCCAAGTCTTCTCCACAACTATCTATCTTGAGCAATTCTTATTCAGGTTACTCCCCAGTTGTTCTTTATCTCGTCAAGCCTTCTTGTATAAGGACGTTTCCTAGGCTTCTTTTATCTCGTGGTATCCTGTATAGAATTGTTTTTGTTCATCGATCATAATTTCTTGCAATATGTCCAGCACATTTTCCAGCCCATGTTAAAAATTACTCAATTAGTACCAGTCATTAGTTGCCAAATAATTCATTTCTACTATATATATTTGGTCTACAAATAGTTCAAATCTGCTACTTTTGGAGCACAGACACGCTACTTTTTGATCTTCGAATCTGGCAACACTGATTCAATGATTTATATCAACACAATGTGAGGACCTCCATTTGGTCTAGCGGCTAGCATGCTTGACTTCGGTTCGCGTAGTCCCGAATTCGATTTCCGGTGGGATACAGTTGAACGACCGAAGTGGATCGGTTTCCATTATAATCATTAGCTCCATGTCTCCTTTAGACGCCCTAGCATAATCACGGGAAGTTAAACTAAAACAAACTAACCCAAAAATCAACACAACGTGTATTACTAACTGTAAGTCCTTGAATAATTGCATATAGCTAATGATATGGATCGAGTTTGAGGTGGTCGGTGGTCAAACTAAAGCAAGTGAAATGTAAGTAGGGTGTATTTAGAACTTTTAATTAAGCATGGTTTTGTGTACATCAGGCCTAAGGCTTAGGAGAATAACTAGTGTTACTGAAAAGTTATCAGTTACATTTAATTTCAGTTACAATTTGCATTTACATGTATTGCTTGAACGAAAACTTTGACATTAACATTATAAATAGACCAAAGACTATGAAAAACGTCGTCTTTTGAAACCATTCTTGCACCATAAAGCAAATTACGTGTTATTAAAATATTTTGCAGCTTAGTTACGTTGTTTACACTATATTTAGAATAATATTTAGCAATTTATTTAAGTGGCAACACTGTTTAAAATAATGGAACTGCAACTTGTTTTAATTAAAACAACCAAAAACTATTGTTGTAATGTTATAGAAGCAAACTAAAACAATGACCATTATAAAAACTTAACACAAATGCGTTATTTTAAGCAATAAAACAATCACTATCCATGTGTTTGGTATCTCTGAAACGGTTTGAAATAACAATTCTTGTAAATGACGTTATGATCAAAATCTTTTGGAAGCATCTACATGATGAGACGTGATATGTTAGCACGTTTTCGAATTAAAGTCTTTAGAAAAAGTTAAATTTTTCATTTCTTGTAACTTTGTTCCTTCCTTCATTCGAAATACATTATACCATGATCATAGTATTTGACGCTAAGATACAAATGATGCGCATTGCACTGTGTATGATATTTGAGTTATCAGAGATCTCCAAAATGTTGATGTTAGTGATACTGTATTGTCCTTTGTTACACTGAATAATATATGTGGTATTGTGGTTTTATTTAATATCTAAATTAGAAATAGGTAATACTTTACATAGTGCAATTTGAGAAAATGTAACTTTATTTTGCGTTGGTAACACTGCTTGATATATAGGCGCGGATCCAAGGGAAAGGCTATAGGGGCTATATACCCCCTTAACGGTCAGGTATACACTGAATAAAATGAGCTTCAATCCTGCTTTACTCTGGATAAAGAGGCAAAGTATGGTTTAGCCCTTCTCTTGATCATATCCTGGATCCGCGCCTGTATATATATACAAGGTGGCCCATTTTAATCTTTCCACGGAAATATCTCGAAAACGGTTGAACATAAATAAACTGAACAAAAACTCAAATAGGAAATACTATGGGGCAAATCGAACGGTGATTTCATGGTGTCCCCCAGGGCCGCTCTTCAAGGGTGCCCGGAGCCCAACCTTAAAATTTTAAATGGAAACATGGGGCGTGTGACACCTCGTTCGATAGATCTTTAAAAACTGAAAAGGAATGTGTCAAAAGATTTTTTTTTAAATATCGGTCACCGTTTTCAAAATGGCAGCCAAGATAATTATGTTACCTGTATCAGTTAATTGTCCAGTAGCACTAATATGAAAACGGTTGAACATAAATGAACCAAACAAAAGTTCAAATAGGAAAGCCATGGGGGCACATTGAATGGTGTTGTCTCAGTGTCCCCAAGGGCCGCCCTTCATGGGGGCCCAGGACCCAACATTAAAATTTTAAATGGAAACATGGGGCAAGTGATATCTCGTTCGATAGACCTTCAAACACCAGAACAGAGTTGTGACAATGAACAGAACAAAAAGTGAAACAGGAAAATGACATAAAACACGTCAGATGATGTCGTGGTGACCCCCAGGGCCGCCTTTCATGAGGCCCAGGGCCCAACTTCAAAATTGTCAATGGAAAAAACATAGGTCAAGTGATATCTCGTTCGATAGATCTTTAAAAACTAAAAAGTGTTGTGGTAAAAGATTTTTCATATCGGTTACCGTATTCAAAATGGTAGCCAAGACATGGTGCCTGTATTAGATAAAACGTCCAGTACCTCTAATATGAAAACGGTTGGAGATAAACGAACAGGATAAAACTCGTAGGAAATCGCAGTAAGTACTTATCATTCCAACGGAGAAAAAGATTATTAAAGTATAAGTGAGATAATGCTAAAGAGGAAATCTAATTCTTAGAAAATTATCTTTCCGATCTCCCTCCGTAAGTGGGTGAAGCGGAAATGAATGGTAAATCTCAAATGAGAACCCCACTTTTACTTGCAATAGGTATGGTTTGTCTGAAACACATTGGTGTACAAGTGACTGGTACTGTAATGAAATAATGAACCAATATTGTGCAGACGACTTTTGAGCAAAACCAACATTTGTACACGTTGTTCTAAAATTGCATTGTTCGACAAATTGGTTTCGCATTTCAGTTGATTCATTTTTGCACAAATCATTGCCTGCAATCAAAATGGAAAGTAATATTTAACAAGACTTTTACCTATCTTTTTTTTAAAGACACCTATCTGTTATAAAATCACATTTCAGATAATTTTGTTGTGTAGATACAATTTGCAAAAACTGATGTTCTCATTTGCAATTTCACCGTTTCTTCCCGTCCCGCTTCACCCACTTACAGAGGACGTTGGAACGATGATTTTCTAGGAACTAGATTTCCTCCTTTGCATTATGGCACTTTTACTCTAAGGCATCTCCTCCGTTGCAACATTTTCGAGTCCTTGAATGATAAATACCCTCTGTGATTTCCTATAGGAGTTTTATTCTGTTCATCCGTTATTATCTTTAATCGTTTTCATATTAGTGGTACTGGACGTTTTATCTGCCATTTTGAAAACGGTGACCCATATGAACAATCTTTTGCCAAAACGCTGTTTAGTGTATGAAGATCTATCGAACGAGATATCACTTGACCCATATTTTCGTTTAAAATTTCCAAGTTGGGCCTGGGCCCGCATGAAAGCCGGCCCTGGACGGCACCGCGACAACATCATTCGATTTGCCTCGTGGATTTAATATTTCAATTTTTGTTTGGTTCATTTATGTTCAACCGTTTTCATATTAGTGCTACTGGACCTTCATCTGATGCAGGTAACATATCTTGGGGGCTATTTTGAATACGGTGACCGATATGAAAAATCTTTTGCCACACCACTTTTTAGTTTCTATAGACCTATCGAAATCGACCCATGTTTCCATTTAAAATTTTAAAGTTGGGCCCGGGGCTCCCTTGAAGAACGGCCCTGGGGGCACCATGACATCGCCGTTAGATCTGCCCCATGGTATTTCTTATTTTATTTTTGTTCAGTTCATTTATGTTATAACGTTTTCGAGATATTTCCGTGGAAAGATTAAAATGGGCCACCATATATATATATATACAGGGTGTCTCAAAAGTCTCTTACCATCCCTATTAAAATCCAAATGGATATACTTTCAGCGAATTTGATGTGGTAGATGAACTTGAGGATTAGGGGGACACTTTCTGGCGTAGGGTACGCGGACGGCCGCCATCTTGAATTTAACTTTTTTATTACAAACGCTACGTGGGTCATGTGATACATGATCATAAGCTATAATTTCACCAGAAAACCGAATCTGAAGTCAAAATGCATTTATCTTTATGTGGTAAACAGTTATCCGCAATTGCAGGTGTGACTTTCGTATTACATAATGTGCTCAACATGTCAGTGCTGCGCAATGCACGTGTTCAGACGCTTCTTCCAATTTATATGGACACGTATTAAGGTTTCTGGGGATATTTGTTCACAGGCAGCCATGATACGTTGTTCCAGATGGCGAACATCACTAATTTTCACAGCATACACCATAGCCTTCACATGTCCCCACAGGTAGAAGTCAAGGGGAGTTAAGTCTGGTGATCGGGCAGGCCATTCCACTGGTCCACGTCGACCAATACACGTCCCAGGAAATTGTTCATCCAGGAACTGACGCACCTGGATGCCATAATGGGGAGGTGCACCATCTTGTTGGAAGAACCTGGGGAAGGTACCATCCTCGGACATCAGAGCCGGCATTATGTTTTCCTGCAAGAACGCGAGGTATCAGTCTGCATTTAACGTTCCTGGAATGAAAAACGGACCGACGATCTTTGTTCCCCATATGCCTGCCCATACCATAGTTTTCCCTGCACCGGTCATTTTCGAGGGATCTGTCCAAGCGGGGTTGTCACGGGACCATTAGCGCATGTTTTGCCTATTGACCTCATCATTAATGTAGAAATGGGCTTCATCCGAAAAAAGTATCTGCATAGCGATCTGCGGATTTAACCTCAATGGCTCAATAGCCCACCCGCAAAACTGGACGCGACGATCGGGATCGTCCTCCGATAAATGTTGCTGCAATTGCATCTTATATGGGTGCCACTTATACCTTTGGAGCACCCTGTGCACTGAACTGTGACTCACAGCACACTGCATTACTAAACGACATGTGCTTCGCTGCAGCGACTTCGAGAAGGAGGCCAGCACGGCAGTAGCTGTTTCTTCGTCCGTGGCTGTCCTTGGCCGTCCACTTCGGGGTCTATCCATAACTTTTCCCGTTTCCTCGAATTTGGTCAATAACCGTGCCACTGCAACATGCGATACAGGTGCTCGTTGTGGATGACACGCATTGAAATCGGTAGCCACTGCGCGGGCACTCCTCCCGCCCCATATTTTGATGATCTGGATGTATTCGTCCCTCATTAAGGTCATGATTCACAAACTGCAACACAAAAGAAACGCAGTCAAATTCACAACTTCAATTGTGGATAACTGTTTACCACATAAAGATAAATGCATTTTGACTTCAGGTTCGGTTTTCTGGCGAAATTCTAGCCTATGACCATGTATCACATGACCCACGTAGCGTTTGTAATAAAAAAGTTAAATTCAAGATAATGGCACCAAGATGGCGGCCGTCCCCGTAACCTACGCCAGAAAGTGTCCCCCTAACCCTCAAGCTCACCTACCACATCAAATTCGCTGAAAGTATAACCATTTGGATTTTAATAGGGGTGGTAAGGGACTTTTGAGACACCCTGTATATATATATATATATATATATATATATATATATATATATATATATACAGAGAGAGAGAGAGAGAGAGAGAGAGAGAAAGAGAGAGAGAGAGAGAGATATTTTGTTTCGGGAGAGGCTTGGCCCGATACCTACCCCCTAAATACGCCACTGTGCAGGTACATCAGTCAACCGTTCTCATATTATCTCATACAGCAACGAAACAAATTTTGAGTAAAGGCAAAATAACTATCAATATTCGAGACGAGACCGAGACTTTCGAGACTGACCATGGTCTCGTCTCGGTCTCGTCTCGATTTATAGAGGCCTGTCTCGATCTCGGTCGCGTCTCGGTATATAAAAGTCCGTCTCGGTCTCGGTCTCGGTACCATTCCTACACGTGATTACTGTTATTCCGATTGATTTTGAATCTTATTAGTTGGTATGATACTACAAATATAACAAAATATAATCATCAAATAAATCACCAAGACGCCAGGGTCGATTAGGTGTTCCTTAAACGGTGGTTCAGTGGTTGAACGTTCACCTCTGGTGCATGGGGTCCCTGGTTCGATCCCAGCTCTCGCCAAGTGAAATTTGTGGTGGACAAACACCGTGTGAGAGGAGGTTCTCAGCGTTCTCCCGTTTCCTCCCACTTTATTAATTCACCCTTTCTCGTTTAGCCTAGCCGTCGTAACTGTCGGACGTAAAACACATAGATTTAATTTTCATTGCTTTGTTTTCGTATTACTAGTAATAGCAGTAGTGGTATTCGCTGTCGTATTAGTGTAGTAATGAGTAGTAGCAATAGTTGTAGTAGTAATAGTACTAGCAGTGGCAGCAATAGTGGAATTAGTACTATTATTCGTAATCGTAATAGTAATAGTGGTATGAGTAGTAGTAGTTGTAGTATTAGTGTCACATATGGTGTAGCAGTTTTACAAATCTTCTCTGTTACTCGTAATGCACTAATGAGTGTAGTATAAGACTTTTACGTCCATGAGCTGTATTATTGTACCTATGTATAATAAACATGGCTGGACAGAGCAAGCACAGATAGGGATATAGAAAACAAACGTTGGGTAACCTTTCACACGATTTTTCCATTCCAGAAGGACAAATAGACATTGCAATATTATGACGACACATTTCTCATTTTCCATTGCATATTGAAGGATTGACTTGACTTATCAGACTTGGTTGTTCTCAGACCGGTTACGCCCGGGTTTGTGCCCGGCCCGTAATCCGTCCGGCTTGAGATCCGGGCCGGGCGGGGTCGAGCCGGGTACAGAATACAGATCCATTCGGGTCGGACCGGATCGAGCCGGGCACAGAATACAGATCCATCCGGGCCGAGCCGGGCCGTCTACGGGCCTGGGTTTGCAGGGCTCTGGTTTGAATTCCTTGATAAAGAAGATCCGCTTCTGAAATTCACCGCAGACTGCAGTGTGCCTATGGAGATGTGTGCATGGGTGCCAGCAGTGTTAGGAGATGGGTGAAGCATGTTAAGGATGGAAACACGATTATCGAACATCAGCCACGCAGCGCACACTCTCGGAGTGCCTAAACGAAACGTAACAAGGTAAAGGTTGATGAGCTGATCATGAGAGATAGGGGTAAAACTTATCACTGTGAATGATATCACTGCAAAACTTGGTGTTGAACATAGTGCGGTGTAAGAAATTATTCACAGATTAGGTTATCGGGAGGTTTTTGCCCGTTGGGTCCCACGGTTATTAATCGAGGATCTCAGACGTCAGAGACTAACCATTGCCCAAACCCTTCTTCAGAGATTTTGATATGAAGGGTATGACCTTTTGACGGGTATTGTGACTGAAGACAAAAGCTGGTTCCATTATTATGAACCTGAAACAAAACGACAAAGTATGGAATGGCCCACTTGATTTCACAACCGAATAAAGCCAAGAGAGTGCAATCGATAGGAAAAGTTATAGGGAGCGTCTTCTGGGATGCACAGGATTGCAGTCTGGTTCACTTTCTTGAGCCTGGACAAACCACAAATTCTGGCCGCTACATCCAGACACTTTTGAAGCTTCGTCGTGCGTTGCGTGATAAGTACCCTGGAAACAAGATCATCCTTAAATACGATAATGCGCGTTCGCATATTTTGCGTGAAACAATGGAGGAGGTCAGAAGATTTGGTTGGAAAACATTTCCACGTCTTCCCTACAGCCCCGGCATGGCAGCCTCTGACTACTATCTTTTCGATTTTGTAAAGGAACAGATGCGAGGCTATCGATAAAAACATTGGAGGATATTCGTCAAGCAGCACGTCAGTGTCTATGGGCAGCTGGAACGGAATTCTATCACAAGGATACTTTCAAGCTTGGAGAACGATGGGAAAAATGTGCGCAAAAGAACGGAGATTATGTAGAAAAGGAAAGGAACGGTCTATAGATTGAGACGATATATTTGGTTTCACTTACAAATAAAGATCACGATTGTGAAAAAATATTGCTCACGACTTTCAGTGCGCCCCTCGTTAAGTTTTTGTTCTGTATTGCAATTAAACAATAAATAAGACATAGATACAAAATCGTAGAATTTAACGAAAAGCGTTTTTTGTAAAAGTTGTTTCTTTTTCAATAATACTTCCAAACAAATTGAAATTGATACCACTTTCCATTTGAAATTTTGAAGTTGACACCCCATGGAAATATTTCCGCTACGCCAGTGTATATGTAAGTATCACCATTTGTTTCTCCACATACGATTTGGTCACATTACTTTTTTTGGTTTGAAGTATCTACGTGCACTACGAGCGGTGAAAAATGCCAGGGACGGGTATCTGATACACCCTATATATATATATATATATATATATATATATATATATATATATATATATATATATATATATATATATAAATTTATTGGACCGTTTTCAAAAAAAGCAGTCGGGGTCCCTATGGTTTAATCTATTGGGATAAAGTCACGAAGATCAACAGACGGCTTTTTCATTAAAGTAGCAACATATGACAGGCATATAGGACGCATGTGATATATGCAGCGTTTACACAGAAAATTTGCTGTAGGTCCCACGGTGATTCTGTTGTTAAGTAAAAAAGAAGTAACTCGCAAGGGACGTACGCAGGGGTGGGTCCTCGAGTCTAAACTTCCCGAAATATCGACTTTTTGGAAATTTTGCTTAATTTTAGGGGCGGTTTTTTTAAACCAATTTTAATACAATTTGTTCTCATATTGAATTTGGTCCCCCGGAGAAACTTTCGATTTCCCCCTGAAACAAATTCCTGCCTACGTCCCTGGATAGGATGAATCAAATGTTACTAGAAAAGAGCAGAATCTTTTCAAATATTTTTGTTTTTATCCTAATGATTTCGGTAGATTTTTAATAAATTGTCCCTTAATTTGGTTTCAATGAAGCTAACTGGACAAGGTCATGCTTCGGGCAGTGGTCCCCAAACTTCTGAGGTACCTAACGTTTTTAAATCCTACTGTGAACTACCAACAAAAAGAATTACCAACTTCAAAAAATGTATTTATTACCTATAATCTCACTGTACGCGGGGATCGAAAGCGTCGCCGCTAGCTACTAGTAGTTCGCGATCGACTTTTCGGCGATAACTACTTTAGGAAAACTGAATTGATAGTGAAACCAGGGTTGAATTAACGCATCTTGAGGCCCGGGGCTAGAACAAATATGTGACCCCTGCTGATTTCGCCTAATACATTTCTGTGTAAGTACAGTAAGAAAGTTAAGGGAATATGTTTCATGTTTTTGATCAAACTTTATTTTATGATGAAGATTGTATCTTTATGATTTCTTTATACAGCTAGTTGAGATTTTGATCAGAGTGGAACCCCGTGTCCATCCGTAGGCCCGGGGCTACAGCCCCACTAAGGCCCCCTAATCCCGCCCTGAGTGAAACAAGGAATAAATCATGTGAAACAGATGATTAATCATTGTAGTATATTTGCAATTATGATGTTGCTTCTACTTCTATGTCGGTTGTTTTATTAGTTTTAGATTACTAAAAATATAAATCACATATTACATTTGCGACTAAAAATGACCTTAGTTTCCTGTATGGTAGATATTTTTGATCTACACGTACAGGAAACACAATTATATTATGTGTTCAGTAATATTATCCACCCCTGTTCGTGACAGAAATTCAGGAATATTAGCCAGTCATAAAGGGAATTCGTAACGATCAGGATTCATTCTTTTTACGAGCCGTTTCTATGGCTAGGAGTGTAAACCACCACTGTCACACAAAGGAAAGAATTACAGTACATACTGTATGTTTGGTAAAACATAGTACAGTTGGCAATCGTTAACAACACACAATACTCGCTTAATAATATTTCTCCGATAGCAGCATATGAATAGCTTCTCTCCTTTGACAAAAAGGAACTTGAAATTTTTGCATGCTCTAGATAATGATTACTTACACGCAACATGTACTGGTTGATCCATAAAGATCATTATCAGCTTTATTATCAAGCTTGTTGCCGAGTGGATTGATTTATACAGTTGCGTAGCATGTATAGGAAGAAACAGCAGCCAGAACGGAAAATATGGAGTGCGGTAATTTTTTGTATTTCAATATTCAACTATATCGTCCAATAAAATGACGAATATTAGTAATCGTCCCAACTTTTCTCGCTCATAATAATAATAATAATAATAATAATAATAATAATAATAATAATAATAATAATAATAATAATAATAATAATAATAATAATAATAATAATAGGGGCTTCAGTGGTGGAGTTCGCTCCAGCTCCCGCCATACCATGTTGACTCAGCTCTCTCGATTTCTTTTACTATTTACTGCCTCATTGAATAAATTCTCTTTTAGAAACAGACATCTTATTCGTTGCTTTCTTTCTCTTTTACTAGTTGACTGAGAGTGTTTTAGAAAGACTAAAAATAAAACATTCTACTTGAATACAATAATGAAAGGTATTTCGATTTATGTTATACTTATCCATAGCAAGTTGAACTCCCTTCAACCTTCAACCACCAACCAACAATCAGCACAAAGGGAGGAAAAATAGATATTACATAACATAGGGTTGTTTGCAGTAGCGTAACTAGAATATTTCTCAGGGGGGGCCAATGAAGGGCCCAACAAAATTTTGAGGGGGCCATCTGCAATGAATGAAATTTTTTCATATATATATATATATATATATATATATATATGTGTGTGTGTGTGTGTGTGTTTTCAAGGTGAATGTTTTCATCTTTGTTGTCCATAATTTTACTCTTTTACGGTGAAAATGTATGAATGTACTACTTCAAACAACTAGGATACATTAATACAATTGATTTCCAATATAAGTAAGTAGTAATTTGCATTTAAAATATGTGTGGCTGGTAGATTTAAGTGGAAACAGAGAAATACACTTTTACAGGTCAAGAAAATTACTTAGAGGGTAATGCCTCTACTCAAAAGAGGATCTTTCTGTTCTTGTGGGCAGCAGCAAACTTATCAACAACGTCTTCTAGATCTAACGATTTAGCAGTTTTCTTCAATATAAAGTAAATTCAAGTTTTTCAACCTATCATCAGTCATTGAATTGCCTATATATCTTTAATCTTTTCAAACATGAGAATGGCCTTTCACATGTAGCACTAGAAACTGATATAGTCGCAGAGATTATATCTAACTTGTTGGTTTCTAGGAATGCGTTTTTGTAGACACAAAGAAGATCAACGAAATTCACTAAGAGATCAACTTTGGCTTTCTCTCGTCTTCGTACAACTTAATTGTGTTTGGGACGATTTTGAGTTTACATTTAAATATTTCCAGATCACTTACATAATACTGGGCCATATGCTCCACAATGTTGTAATTTAGAAAGTTTTCACCTTTCGGATATAGAGTGGTGATTGATCTAATGATTTTGCTACATGATCCAAAGCGTTTTTCTGTCTCAGTGATTGCTTTATCAATAGTAGCCAGAAAAATATCTCTTAGTATATTATCTTTAGAAAATTCCTTTTCTGCCTCCAATGAAGGCAGAGAATAATCCAAAATGAATTTGTGATATTTCGATGGCAAATGTCTAGTTCATTTCCACGAGGAACCCCTATATTCTATCTGTATCCGGCTCTGGAATTTCAGGACCATTTTCTTTGCATATCCACAAATATTCTTGATAAATTTGTTCGAATGTTGTTCGTTGAGAGTCATATTCTCCAGACCACATTTTCGACAGCGTTTGAACTAGTGAATCTACGAGAATCAAACCTTCCGACATGTCTGCATCTACTTAAAATAAGGCGAAGCTCAAAGTTACAGCATGGCAGCAGTCATATTAAATTTTACCCGAAAACATTCCATCTCGTATAGATGACATTTATTTCCCGGATGGAATGATGGAAATAAATAAATATCACAAGTTCCAGATTTGGTTTAATACCGCATAATAATATAAATAGTTGTTTGGTAGATAAACTGTATTATTATTAATAATAATAAAGTAAAATGTGATGTACGAGGACAAAGGTGCTTACGAGACAAACGTCGCACAGAAACAGGAACTGAACTCTAACAGGACAGTGATTTGCCGTTCCACCCCACTTTAAGTTATAAGAATTGCTCTTGAAGCTTAAGTTTCACTTTAAAGTAAACTGCCAATAATTATCATGGAATCTTAATATTTCAGAAAAATGTCAAAATTTCACGCTCTTAAAAATGGTAGCCTAATCAGTGATGAAACAAGACATTTGGTGCCCAGGGCAAATTTTGCGGTTAGTACCCCTTTCATCTATGTATACACGACTCCAAAAGTGCATTACCAGCTGCGATTCTCCTTCTCCTGCAATAGCAGGCAACCCAAAAAGCTCGGCGATTGGGTTGGTTGCGAATTCGAAAGGCGTTGGACCAAACCTCAATTTTGTAACAAATATATCAGTGTGGCAAACTGCAAATAACAGAATAAAATGAATTATTATAAATGACAATTTTATTATCATGGCGGAGTTGGATGACATCAAAAGTTACAACATGATCTTACTTAAAAATGAAATGAAATCTGTAAGTTTTACGCCGGTAGGCTAAAGGAGACGGTGATGATGAGAGATGAGTGCAATGGTGGAATGATGAAAGTGGGAGGAAACGGGAGAACCCCGAGAAAACCCACGAGCACGGTGTTTGTCCACCACAGTCCACACGGCGCGAGCTGGGATCGAACCCAGGACCCCAAGCACCGGAGGTGAACGCTCTACCACTGAGCCACCGCGCCCCCTGATCTTACTTAAGCAGTTCAAACAAGATGAATGGCAAGAAACACATATCACAGGAAAGCATTTATCTCCTCCCCCCGCAACAAAAAAATAATCTCATAAAAAAGAAAATAGTTACATAATGTGAAGGTTTAATGTAAAAGCCTCACCAAATATTTTGAAAGTTGACGACGGAAAGGCAACAACAACTGAACCGAAGTGCATGTGAATGAATTGTGCACAGATATTGCAGGCGTAAAATGAGGATACGAGTTTCGTATTCTTCTGAAAAAAAAGTTGGGTGGGGCACGTGCCCCTCCAAACCTTTGATCACGAAATATGAAAAGTGCTAGTAACACTATGTCAAATGTGTGTAAAGGGCATGAAGAATTGTAACGAATAGGCCAAAAAAGGAATATGGGCTTTTATGTTCTGTGGGAAAACGATTTTAGGGGAGCAAAAGTCCCCACGCAAAATTTTTAAAGCTGACGCCCGAAAGGTAAGAAGAAGTAAATCGAAGTGAAAGAAATTGTGAACAGAGATTGCAGACGTAAAATGAGGATATACAGGTTTCGTATTTATCTGGAAAAGACGGTTAGGTGGGACACGGCCCCTCCAATCATTTGATCATGAAATATCAAAAGTGATAGTAACTGTATGTCAAATGTGTGTAAAGGGCATGAAGAATTGCAACGAAACTTTGTGTATGGACAATACGCAAGAAATAAACGAATACAGGTTTTTATGTTCTGTGGAAAAAACATTTTTTGGGGGCAAAAGTCCCCATGCAATATTTTTAAAGCTGACGCCCGAAAGGAAAGAAGTAAATCGAAGTGAATGAAATTGTGGGGCATGGACCCTTCCAAACAGTTGATCACGGAATATGAAAGGTGCTAGTAACACTATGTCAAATGTGTGTAAAAGACATGAAGAATTGCAAGGAAACTTCAGTACGCAAAACCAAAGAATACGTTTTTTTATTTTCTGCGGAAAAACGGTTTCAGGGGCAAAAGAACCCACCCCAAACTTTTGAAAGCTTAGGCTCGAAAGATAAGAAGTGAATCAAAATGAATGAAATTTTGCACAGATATTGTAGGCATAAAATGTGAGTATACGGGCTTCGTATTTACCTGGAAAAGACGGTTAGGTGGGGCACGGACCCCCCAAACATTTGATCACGAAATATCAAAAATTCTAGTAACAGTATGTCAGATGTGTGTAACGACATCAAGAATTGCAACATAACTTCGTGTATGGACCATACGCAAAAAAACAAAGGAATATTGTTTTTTTTATTTTCTGTGGAAAAATGATTTTGGAGGTCAAACGTCCCCGCGCAACATTTTGAAAGCTGACGCACGAAAGGCAAGAAGAAATGAACCTAAGTGAATGGAATTCTGAACAGATTTCAGACGTAAAATGAGGATACTGGCTTCGTATTTTCCTGAAAAAAAAGGTTGTGTGGGGTACGGACCCCTCCAAACCTTTGATCACGAAATATCAAAAGTTCTGGTAGAAATATGTCAGATGTGTGAAACAACATGAAGAATTGCAACGTAGACGCAAAAAATAAACGAATACGGGTTTTTATGTTCTGCGGAAGAACGATTTTACGGGGCTAAAGTCCCCACGCAAAATTTTTAAAGCTGACGCACGAAAATCAAGAAGATGTGAACTGAAGTGAATTAAATTGTGAACAGAGATTGCAGCTGTAAAATGAGGATACGGGTTTCGTATTTTCCTGATAAAAATGTTGTATGGGGCACGGACCCTTCCAAACCTTTGATCACGAAATATGAGAAGTGCTAGTAACACTATATCGAATGTGAGTAAAGAACATGAAAAATTGCAACGAAACTTTACGTATAGACAATACGCGAAAAAAAGGAATACGTTTTTTTATTTTCTGCCGAAAAATTCTTTCAGGGGCAACAGACCCCACCCCAAGCTTTTGAAAGTTGACGCCCGAAAGATAAGAAGAAGTGAATCAAAATGAATGAAATTTTGAACATATTGTAGACATAAAATGTGCTCATGCGGGTTTCGTATTTACCTAAAAAAAAGGTTCTGTGGGGTACGGACCCCTTCAAACCTTTGATCACGAAATATGAAAGGTGCTAGTAACACTAAGTCAAATGTGTGTAATGGACATAAAAATTGCAACAAAACTTCAGGTATAGACAACACGCACAAAAGAAAGGAATACCGTTTTGTTTTTACTTTCTACTGGAAAGCGATATCAGGGGGCAAAAGTATCCACCCCAAACTTTTGAAAGTTGACGCCCGAAAGATAAGAAGAAGCGAATCAAAATGAATGAAATTTTGCACAGATATTGTAGGTATAAAATGTGAGTATACGGTTTTCGTATTTACCTAAAAAAAGACGGTTAGGTGGTGCACGGACCCCCCAAACATTTGATCACGAAATCTCAAAAGTTCTAGTAACAGTATGTCAGATGTGTGTAACGTCATCAAGAAGTGCAACATAACTTCGTGTATGGACCATACGCAAAAACAAAGGAATATTGTTTTTTTTAACTTTCTACGGAAAAGCGGTTTCAGGAGGCAAAAGTACCCACCCCAAACTTTTGAAAATTTCCGCCCGAAAGATAAGAAGTGAACCAAAGTGAATAAAATTTTGCACATATTGTAGACATAAAATGTGCTTATGCGGGTTTTGTATTTACCTGGAAAAGACGGTTAGGTGGTGCACGGACCCCTCCAGACATTTGAACAAGAAATATCAAAAGTGTTGTACAGGACTTGACGCGCAGTATGTCAGATGTGTGTAAAGGACATGACGAATATTAGCGAAAGTTTGTGTATGGGCAATACACGAAAAATAGACGAATACGAGTTTTTAATTTTCTGCGGAAAAACTGTTTTACGGGGCAAAAGCTTGCACCGAAAATTTTGAAAGTTGACGCCCGAAAGGCAAATAGAAGTTAACAGAACTGAATGGAATTGTGAACAGATATCGCAGACGTAAAATGAGGGTACGGATTTCGTATTTTCATGGAAAAAACGATTGGGTGGAGTAGTAATCGCGGCACTCTGCCGCACTCTTAATAATCCAATTTGGGTCCCCATGCACCATAACGAATGAATTAGGGATGCTTTGGCCCGGGATTACGTCACCTATTGAAATTTTGCTTATGCTTATTCAGGGGCCATGCACGCTGGTACGAATGAATCAGAGGTACCTTGGCCAGACTATGACGTCATTGAATTGGGAATATTGGATCAGAGGTCATGATGATTCTTTAAAATTACTAAAAATATGATTTTGATGATTCATTATGTTATGAAATAATACAGGTTTACGAATGCTTTCGTTCCCTTTTATGGCATAAAATTTGGAGATTGTTATATCTTTGATGAGATGGACTAACACGGGTGCAAATGAAATCTTTAGTTTTACGTCCCACGATTATGCCGGTTAGGCTAAAGGCCCATACAGCAGAGGTGAACGCTCTACCACTGAGCCACCGCACCTCTACTGGTATGAATGAATTAGAGGTAGTTGGTTCGAGCTAATATGTTCGTTTGACGTCACTGAACTGTGATTTTTAGCTTGGAGCTTATGATGGCTTGTTTCGTTCCCTTTTATGGGTATAAAATTACCAAAACAAGGTTTGATCTCTTTCTGGATGACCTATTACATTATGAATTAGTAGACCCCAGTAATAGTATAAATTAGTATTAATATGAAACTCGAAAACTTTGGAGTTCCTTTGTGGCTAACCGGTTAGCGTATGCGCCTTTAACGTGGGAGACCAGGGTTCGATTCCCGGCAGAAGCTCATGCGGTTCGGATTGTTATCCCTTTGATGAGATGGACTAACACTGGTGCAAATGAAATCTTTAGTTTACGTCCCACGATTAGGCTAAAGAAGACGGTGACGATGAGAAAGGAATGAAAGTGTGGGAGGAAACTGGAGCATAATGTTGCTTACCACAAAATTACTTTGAACCAGGGACCCCATACAGCAGAGGTGAACGCTCTACCACTGAGCCACCACCTTCCTTACTGGTGCGAATGAAGTAGAGGTATTTGGTTTGAGCTAATGTGATTGTTTGACGTCGGGCAGACCCTATTTCACTTTTGGGACCCCCACATGGACCATAGCGAATGAATTAGAGATGTTTTGGCCGGGATTGCATTACCTATTGAAAGTTTTGCTTATGTTTACTCAGGGGGCAGGGATCACTCAGGACACATAAGATCACATTGATTTACATCAGGAGTTGGGGGAGGGAGGGGAGTATCGCACCTCGTACTCTTTGATGAGTATAAAAATATCAATTTCGGAAGTTTTTTTTTTTAACTTATCCTATTATCTTTCACGAGACATTTTTCGTTATATAATAGAGTACAATGGTTTACTTTTGGGGAGTTATCGTTATATGGAGCCTTATTACGTTATATGGAGACATATTTAAAATTATTCCATTAAATTTGATAAGTACTTTGTGATCCATTTTGTTCCGCTTCAGGGTTGAACATGGATACCTTGCAATGGTCCCGAGTTCGATTCTTGGTGCTAGTTTCAGGAAATGTTAACGTTCCCTTGAAACGATGATGAGAAATGAGAAAACATCATAAACTTACTTGCTTGCGGATTGAAGCAGAGACCTCACACATCAGAAATAAGAGCTGAGTCACCATGGCCCATTGAGAAGTTCAGTTCGTTGATTACTATGTCATGGTCCCGAGTTCGATTTTTGTGTTAGTTTAAGAAATGTTGAGTTTAACGTCCCCTTGAAACGATGATGAAAAAATGATAGGAGGAAACATGAACTTACTTCGTTGTGGATTGAAGCGCTGAGCCGCCGTACTCCATTCAGTGCGAACAGTTTCGCGTATGAAAAGAAGACGAGCAGATTATGTTACATTACACATTTCAGTGCGAGCAGTTTAGACTAGGTTTATGTTTCATATAGAAAGATAGAAGATCTGCGTTGTCATCTTTTTTACTTCGTGTGCAACTTTGACCTTGAAGAAAACCTTGTTGACTCAGTGCAAAGCATTGACGTATACACATAATCTTATTGTTTAGTTGGCTGTATTTAGAGATGAATCAGACATGTAAGGTTGCTGGTTCGAATCTAGTTGTGTTCGCTGTAACTCAGGGTCTGAGCGATACTTACCGAAATTTTTCCAGTGTTGCCAACACTATCAGAATGAATCGATTCATTTAGTCGGAGCAGTTTCGTGACGAAAACTGATTTTTGTTTTGCACACAAAAATTTTTCTGAAACAGAATTTTGTTTGTACATAAAAATTTTTTCTGAAACAGAATTTTGTTTGTACATAAAAATTTTTCTGAAACAGTTTTTGTTTTGTACACACAAAAAAAATTTCTGAAACAGAATTTTGTTTTCGTACACAAAAAATTTTTCTGAAAACATTTTTTTTTCGTACACAAAAATTTTCTGAATCAGTTTTTTTTTTCGTACACTAAAAATTTTCTGAAACAAAAATTTAGTTTGATTTTTTTTTCGTAAAACATTGATTTATTTTACCGGTAAACTGATTCAGAAAAAAGAAATTGAAATCGCAGTACAGGAAAAAGAATTTGATTTTAGGATGTGAAATAAAAAACACAGAATCATGTTTTTGTACATTTATTTTTTAGCATGTGAAAATGAATACAGAATTTCTTTTTTCTTCAAAGGAAGACGTGTCCGTGACGGGTACAAATTCTGTAAAGAGAAAATAAAACATATGAATATACATGGTAATATTTATTTTGTTTCCTGTGAAAGAAGAAAAACAGATTATTAACATCGAACTAACTGATCAAGAGAGAGTGAGGTGAGAAAAGAAACGCAAATGTGACGTACCTGAATTCCTTTTTTTTTTCTCCACGGGTTTCTGCAAGGTGATGTCATCTGAGTTTTTGTCTTCGCTGTGGCCTCGTTGAAGCATGTCCCGTGTTGCGTTGATTCTTTGCCCCGTCTTTGGGAGGTGATGTTGGTGGGATTAGGGAAAAATATGGCTGTTATTCTGTTCTGGCTTTTTTATACCCATAGGGTAATGTCTCGTATGTGTCTGGTATTAATCGGCGTTTTTTATAGTTGAAACTGTACTTCTTTTCTTCAGGTTTTGTGACAAGATGATGATCGTGGGTTCTGTAAATTTTGTGCGGCGTGCTAATGGAGATTTTTTCACTCGATTGATTTATGATCATTTGCTCCAGACTGTTGAAATTTAACTTTTGACTTGCAGTATAATTGAGTGTGAATCCACGAATTTTGCATACATAACTGGTTGATTTCGTGTCGGGGTCGTAGATTTCCAAGGCGTATTGTTTTGGGCCACCAGACACGAATTTTTTAATGTATGCTTTTGGTCCAATTGATTCAAGTTCATTTGACATTGAGCCAAGAAATACTTCTGGTTCTATTGTGGGCTGTGATGGTCGCTGCGTGAATATTACGGAATCTGTATCGAAATATAATACTCTTTCTTGCAGCAGTTCTAAATATTTGTAGAGTTCCAGACGAGCTTGACACGTTGTAAATGCTCCAAGGACAACATTAGCATTGTTATTTTGTACTGGAACATCATCTTCATACTGCCAATAAAGGTATAACATCGAATCATTAACAGGTAAAATTTGGTTGACTTTTATATCTGGAGCAGTTAATTTTTGATACAGTTCTTTGGGGTCGTTAATGATGGTCGTTTGGCTGAAATTGTCTCTTATAGCCAGTCGTCCCCAGAAGGCATTCAAACAGAGTTTTGCAAGACTACGACGTGCTGAATTTGTCATTATATTTGCTGCATCCAAAGTTATGCCTTCCCGTTGTTGTACCACTTGAATATACTGCTGCTTTTCTTCTTCGGTGACGCAATTGGCAGGCCAACCAGAAGCTTCCAGCTTAGATTTCAAAAATGTGTTAATGTATTCGCTGAATAATCCGCCAGTCTTGGTTTCTGGATCATATACGGTGATGTCGTAATCCCAAATTTCGTAAATTTCAATGACTTGATACCCAAGTTCAATGGCTTTTTGAATTTCATAGGACACCCATGTTCCTGTTAGACTTCGTTCACTGTCCGAATGTGTACATTCAGAATCTTGATTTAATGCTGTGGCACAGGCAGCACAAAGTGGAAACAACAACTTCTTATTTGAGCGAAATGGCAGTACTGGATGAAACACATTTCTGCTAGGCAAAATCTTCAACTTGACCAATCCGTTAACATCTTGAATGTCGGGCATTTCTGGATCTCCCTGTAGATATATTCGTGGATGCCCTATTGGATACCGTCCACATTTATTCACATAAGGATAAAGGGAGACGATATCCAAGAATTTTATTTCTTCGCCTTCATTTTCATTTGCGACGTGATACAATTTAATGGCATTAACACGGCCACCATAGAAGCTGTCTCTTGGATTTAATGGTGTCTTATTAGTATAAGGATGTGTGCTTAAAGAAGAGGCCAATGCTGGATTGGATTTTAACACTTGACGAAATTCACATTCCCACATTTCATGTACTTTATATCCCATGGATCGTAATAACTTCATTTTACGCTGTGCTCTCTCGTAGCGATAGTTCATCGTTTCTTCGG
The DNA here is from genome assembly GCF_964235325.1 of Thermobia domestica. NCBI lineage: Eukaryota > Metazoa > Arthropoda > Insecta > Zygentoma > Lepismatidae > Thermobia > Thermobia domestica. The sequence continues at coordinate 128,781,360 of NC_137471.1, forward strand.
AGTTGTCATAAATGGGCTGATCACGGCCTGTAGGGACACATAGAGGACAGCCATGATAAAAACAGCCGGCATGCTCATACACGTGTTCCTCTTTAGTGTCGGGATCTTGGTAGTAGCCGTCCAGATGAAAACCAGCAACATAAACTTCTTTTCCTCTCGCAGCATGTAGAATTGGATGGCCCTCTTTTTCCTCCATGTAGGCAAGCCACTGCAAAGCAATCTGTGACTGATTGTTTCTGTGACGGTATCCTCGTGCAGGAAGAATGCTAATAGTATTGGGTTTTAAGAAATTTCGTCGAAATACTAAATTGCACGCACTCGCCAAAGTGATAGTCTCCAGGAAAGGATTGACGTGAGTTTCTTGTTCAAAAGTGGTCATGAAAGATATACAAGCCATTCGAAGTACGTTGACGTCCTGGACACAATAGTTTACCAATTCTTCTTGGAAAATAAACGTATCGTTCTGGTGTTCGTTGTACCATGTCATGAATTTTTCTCGTTCATCCACTTTCATTTCATCTGCACCATAATAATGGATGTCCGGTAATTTTCCCACATACGCTTGATTTGCAGCAGTATTAAAAAAGTGTGGAAAATATCCTTTGGTCGCTGGTAAATGAAATGCCTTGGATAATTTACTTAAAGCCATTGGCATGAAATTTAAGGAGTCAATAAACGATAAGTGATTCACTTTCATGCTTAAAATTTTTGCTCCGTTCAAGATCAAAGTAGGTTTCAATTCATGTTCTTCCACTAAAGATTTAAGAATAAAATGACCATCATATCCCTTACAGTTATGTGCCAAAGATACAATAAGTTTGATGTTGGGTCGTGGTTGACGTAAATACGCAAGAAAGGCATTGATCGGATCATCTTGAAAAATATGTCCTCGCTGTCCACAAACTTCACACGGATGATGTATATCTTCATCTTGAACACAGTTGTAACATACTTGTTGGGCCACCAGTAAATTGGGCTTATGAATAAACGTGTCTTCATCGAAGAAAGTATCCTGTGTGGCTTCAATATCATAGAAAACAATCATAGCCTTCTTGGCATGTAACACTGATGGGACTCCAGGTTTTAATTGAGTCGTATCAGGCTTCATGTAGCATTGGTGGGTAGACGTAACGTGTTTATGACACACATTACAAAAATAATCAGTACAATGATGTTGTCTTTCCCCTGTATGGACAAACGAATAAATGCGTAGACATTTGGCACACTGTTTTACCATCTTGCATATTGGTTGGCCTTTATGATATGGTACAGTTAGATGATTTGTATAGCATGTTTCACCATAAAATTCACGATTGCATTCTGAACACTGCTTCTCCGTATTGGTCTTACTGCATGGCGGTTTCTGCAAACATTTCTCACACATGGCCGAACAGTTCTTGACGTGTGCATTACGATGATCATATTTTTTGTGGCATGCAGCACAGTAATAGCTGGCAGAAAAAACAGACGTTAATGACGTGATGATGTCATAATGAGAATTGATGCACATTAAATTGATTGGAATCTTGTCTTCGCCACCCGGCCCTTCATACAGAATATCTTCTCCGGAAAAGCTGGTGTATACGGTAAGTTTATAATTTGTCAAGTAGCGTTGCAATTGTCGCAATTCTTCCACAGATCCTCCATGCTCTAAATTCACTGATGATCTGGATAAAAGTTCATGTACGGCTGGGAGAACGACACACTTTCTTTGGTCCTGATATTGTCTGTACAGTTTCTTGTTCGTATCCTTATATTTCTTTAGGCCAATAGCAATCACAATTGCATAAGCCAAGCAATTTTTGTCGGTGTTTTTTACACGTAAAATGCCAGTCTTGCGTTTTAATAATTCGTCGTTTGATAAAAGACCTCGACGCATTCTCCCAAATCCACGGGGCACATCCACATGATGAAAATGTACAATGAACGGTTCGTTCATGAGAAAACTATCGTTACTTTGAAGAATGCGATCAAAGGATGCCCATAAAGTCTCCAGTGTCAGATTACTTGCACGCCGAAAAGATAGATAAAACGGTTTGTTCTTCTCATCATGAGATAAAATAGATAATCCAACCATCGATAATTCGTCGACATTTTCCAATAAGTAATCCAACATCTGTTGAAAGGAGGCCTGAACCCACTCAACAATATCTGTGTCACTAGTCGGAGCATTAATTTGAATTTCAAGCATTCGTCCTTCAAGATTAAAACGCCGATAATGTCTATTGATTTCTCGCAAGACAGTAAAGCCAGAAGTAGCCATATTCAAATAGGAAAAGGGTAAGGTAAAACAAAAAAGGAATAGGCAAAGAAAACAAATATCTAAAACGAGAAGAAAAAAAAACACGAATTAAAATTGAATTCAGAAAATCGCTAACATGTTTAACTGTATCAAAATGACTACACGATCAATCCTAAAAGAATTATCATATCTCAAACAGTTCTACTGTTAAAATTTTTATTGTCGTCATACTGGAAATCAAACCCGGGACCAATATGTAACTGACCTAACTTTCTGTAGTGATAAAAAGAATGAATGAAATTGTTTTTCTAAGCGTGCTAAGAGAATCATTGTAGTAAGCATTTTTCCTCTGACACTGAACTTTAAACGTATAACGAACATGAAACGAAAACAAAATCTCATGCGCTTGCTTTTCTCGAGCTAAGGGAAGAAAGATTCGAATTCGTTTCTCGGCGGGAGATCAACTGAAGGTCCACGTCTCACGTTGTAGGGAACAAAATCGTGCGTAGTTTCTTTGTTTACGTTAATCGTAACTTTCAGAAACTGAGCTAAGTGGTTAGCGTTACGCACCTCTGGCCCGGGTTCAACACCCAGTATGCGATCAGATTCAACATTAAGCTGTATTCCTAGCCCCCACTACTGAAGGGACGCTAAACCAAAATCAACAAATTTCTCGTGCTTACTTTTAATGTGTGGATGTGGCCCGGGTTCAACAACCAGTATGCGCTCAAATTCAACATTAAGCTGTATTCCTAGCACCCCACTACTGAAGGGACGCTAAACCAAAATCAATAAATTTCTTGTGCTTACTTCTAATGTGTGGGATTCCTAATTCGATCCCCGGTCAAGTTATTCTTCCATTTGCTAAATATTTCATACTAAAATAAAAACAATGATAACAATGTTATCCTCATGCAAAAGCACTCCATTGATATTAAGAAACGCGGTTGATACTTACCTCAAATTCAAGGAACTGAGTAAAGTCACGCTGTCACTAGAGGTACACCAACGTTCATTCACGAACTTCGTGGAAGTAGAACTTCAAAAATGAAATTAAGAATTTTATTTAGATCTGAAACGGTTCAACTATAAAGTGACAACACTATCAGCCAATCAGAAACGAGGAAAATAATAAATGACATCACGGAGAACCAATGAAAACACAGCTTTCATCATGTATCATGAGCCGAAACGTGATGTAAGAAGCAATCTGATTGGTTGTGACATTATTCACGTTTTTTTCTCCTTACACATCAATCGTTACGACATCTAGTATCGCAATTTTGATAATGACATCATACCGTTGACTCGTTAGTTTCTTACGACATTCAAATTACCACATCTAAAATGTGATTCATTTTCCTTAAACTTGATTGAAAAATGTAACACTCATCGATATGTTATGAAACTGTCTTTGACATAAATGTAAAGTTGAGCTTTAAAAGTCCGTCAGCTGAGAAAAAATGCTGATGTAGTATAAGCAGATTCTGCAATTTCACAATAACAAACTTCTATGCTTAACAACGAGCAGAAATGTGTAGTAATGTAACATAATCTGATCATGTTCTTTTTCATACGCAAAACTGCTCGCACAGAAGTTGTCATGGTGGCTCAGCGTTTTTTTTTCTGATGTGTGAGGTCTCTGCTTCAATCCGCAAGCAAGTAAGTTTATGATGTTTTCTCATTTCTCATCATCGGCAGGGACATTAAATTCAACATTTCCAAGAATCGAACTCGGGACGATTGCAAGGTATCCATGTTCACCCCTGAACCGGAACAAAATGGATCACAAAGTACTTATCAAATTTAAGGGAATATTTAAATACGCTTCCATATAACGTAATAAGGCTCCAAAGGGAACGATAACTCCCAAAAAGTAAACCATTGTACTCTATTATATAACGAAAAATGTCTCGTGAAAGATAATAGGATAAGTTAAAAAAAAAAAAAAAAAAAAACTTCCGAAATTGATATTTTTATACTCATCAAATGGAACGAGGCCCCCTCGTCACGTGGATCAAGGTGATCTTATGTGTCCTGAGTGATCCCTGCCCCCTGAGTAAACATAAGCAAAAAATTTCAATAGGTAATGCAATCCCGGCCAAAACATCTCTAATTCATTCGCTATGGTCCATGTGGGGGTCCCAAAAGTGAAATAGGGTCACCCCGACGTCAAACAATCACATTACCTCAAACCAAATACCTCTACTTCATTCGCACCAGTAAGGAAGGTGGTGGCTCAGTGGTAGAGCGTTCACCTCTGCTGTATGGGGTCCCTGGTTCAAAGTAATTTTGTGGTAAGCAACATTATGCTCCAGTTTCCTCCCACACTTTCATTCCTTTCTCATCGTCACCGTCTCCTTTAGCCTAATCGTGGGACGTAAACTAAAGATTTCATTTGCACCAGTGTTAGTCCATCTCATCAAAGGGATAACAATCCGAACCGCATGAGCTTCTGCCGGGAATCGAACCCTGGTCTCCCACGTTAAAGGCGCATACGCTAACCGGTTAGCCACAAAGGAACTCCAAAGTTTTCGAGTTTCATATTAATACTAATTTATACTATTACTGGGGTCTACTAATTCATAATGTAATAGGTCATCCAGAAAGAGATCAAACCTTGTTTTGGTAATTTTATACCCATAAAAGGGAACGAAACAAGCCATCATAAGCTCCAAGCTAAAAATCACAGTTCAGTGACGTCAAACGAACATATTAGCTCGAACCAACTACCTCTAATTCATTCATACCAGTAGAGGTGCGGTGGCTCAGTGGTAGAGCGTTCACCTCTGCTGTATGGGCCTTTAGCCTAACCGGCATAATCGTGGGACGTAAAACTAAAGATTTCATTTGCACCCGTGTTAGTCCATCTCATCAAAGATATAACAATCTCCAAATTTTATGCCATAAAAGGGAACGAAAGCATTCGTAAACCTGTATTATTTCATAACATAATGAATCATCAAAATCATATTTTTAGTAATTTTAAAGAATCATCATGACCTCTGATCCAATATTCCCAATTCAATGACGTCATAGTCTGGCCAAGGTACCTCTGATTCATTCGTACCAGCGTGCATGGCCCCTGAATAAGCATAAGCAAAATTTCAATAGGTGACGTAATCCCGGGCCAAAGCATCCCTAATTCATTCGTTATGGTGCATGGGGACCCAAATTGGATTATTAAGAGTGCGGCAGAGTGCCGCGATTACTACTGGTGGTGCACGGACCTCTCCAAACCTTTGATCACGAAATATCAAAAGTGTTAGTAACACTAGGTCAAATGTGTGTAAAGGACATGGAGAATTGCTGCGAAACTTTACGTGCTGACAATACGAAAAAATAAATGAATGCGGGTTTTTATTTTCTGTGGAAAACGGTTTTAGAGGGCAAAAGCTATCACCGAAAATTTTGAAAGATTACGCGCGAAAGACAAGAAGTGAACAGAAGAGAATGAAATTGTGCACTTTTTTTTGCACACAAAATAAGGAAATATGGATTTTCCTGGAAAAATACGGTTGGGTGGGGCACGGAGCCCTCCAAACATTTGATCACGAAAACATTGTAAGCGTTAAAGCTGCCTCCTGAAATATTATAAAATAGTACATATACTGTTTGTGCTTACTGTTGATCTTCCAAATTTGAAAAATCGGATGAATACACTTGTGAAACACGGAAGGTCTTATTTTACATATCCAATATCTACACTCAATTTCTTTCGCTTCTGTCCACTTCTTCCGCCGCCAGACGCCTTGGTCCACCCAAAAGTTTTTTCTTTGCAGGAAAATACGAAACACGTATTCATTCATCTTACCTCTACAATATTTGTGCACAATTGCATTCACTTCGGTTCACTTGTTTTTGCCTTTTGGGCGTTAATTTTCAAAATTTTGGGTGGGGGCCTTTTCCCCTTTACCGTTTTTCCACAGAAAATAGAAAACGCATTAGATATTTTTTTTGCGTATTTTCACTACGCAAAATTTCGTTGCAATTCTTCATGTTCTTTAGGCACTTCTGGTATACTGTTATTAGCATTTTTCATATTTCGTGATCAAAGATTTGGAGGGTCCGTGGCCCAACTAACCGTTTTTTCGAGGAAAATACGAAACCCCTATTCCTTCATTTTATGTCTACAATATCTGTGCACAATTTCACTTCGGTCCGCTTGTTATTACCTTTCGGGCGTCAACTTTCAAAATTTTGGGTCATGGTTTTAGCTCCCTAAAACAGCTTTACCGCAGAAAATAAAAATACACGTATTCGTTTATTTTATGTGCAGTATCGACCTACCAAATTTTATGAAAATAGGAGTGTTACACTTGGGAAGTGTTACTTGTCAGTCATTGTAGAACTATTTTCCTTGTTTCTCCATCAATAAAAATTGTCTGACAAGTAAAGAGTCCAAATGGATGAATCGAGTTGCGGGATGAGACGTAGTGCGACTGATAGAGGATATGGAAATATGTATATTTGCAAAATTATAAGGGCTGAACGTCATAAGAAACGGAGGGGGTCAAAATTGATGGGTAGGAAAGCTATGCTATGTTATTGAAATACATCAAATAAAGAATCATGAAAATAGTGAGAGATAGACAATGCAAACGGTGATAGTTTCACATATTGACAGAAGAACGGGCAGCGTAGATCACGAACCTCTGGCGGCACCTTGAAATCCGTCATTTTGAAATCTGTGATAATTTTGGAAATTGAAAGGTAGGGACGTGATATATCAATTAGGGCTAGCATGCTCTCAAAAGTCAGTTATGAACTTTAGTGATCGTTATCTGTACTTATTTGTTAGATTTAGCATAATCTTCATAGTTATTTACGAAAATCTTGGATACTCGTATGTTGAAAGTTTGGACTATCACGAAAACACATGTAAGTTGAACATGTCCAAAGCCAAGAAAACTAACCTCGAAATTTGATATCCAAGTTGTATATTATTATATTTTACTGTCGAATATCAAATTTCACTGTTAGTTTTCTTGGTTTGTAGATATGTGAGTTATTTCTTGTCCATAATACGACTAATAATGCTAAAAGACTCACAAATCAAATTTAGTTCGTACCTTTAGCATTTCTTACAATCAACGTACAATTGTAGTTCTTAGCCTTTCGAAATTTATGAGCCTTATAGACTCTTTCTTTCTTACAAATATTAGTATCAATAATACAACCTAATAAAATTATCTTAACGGTAACCCACCGACAAACTGTAAGCATCCCCTGTAAAATGAAATGAAGTATTTCATTTTAACGAACCACGACTATGCTCTTTAGGCTAAGGGAGACAATGATTAAGGCTATTGAATGTCGATGGAAGATATGATGGAATGAGAATGTGGAAGGAAATTGAAGTATCCCAAGAAAACCCGAACACGATACGATGGTGTCTACCACAAAATTTCTTAGCTTAGGATCGAACCAGAGGCCCCTCGTACCAGAGGTAAGTATTTACCACTGAGTCACCTTGTCTTCCCCCAATCCCTAAGAGACGCGGGCATCCAGTTAAGAATAACTGACATAGAGACACGTACTTACCATTTTCGCACAAAGGAAACTCCACGAATCCCACATTCTGACCGTTTGTACTTCTTGTATGTTGGTTTATCACACACATTATTTAGTATATCGATACATCTGTCAGAATCATAATGTTTCCTCCAAAGTAGGGGCAGGGTGACTTAGTGATAGAGCGCTTACTTCTGGTGCGAGATGGACCTCGTTCGATCCCAGACTATAAAATTTGTAGTGGATACCATCGTACCCGTGAGATTTCTCGGAATTATCCTGTTTTCTCCTACATTCTCATTTCACAAATTATTTTCCATCTATTACCTCTCTTTATTATTGGATCGGATTTCAGTTTAGCATCCCTTCGGTAGCAAAATTACATGAGATATGGAGCTACGGATTAACGTGATACGAACTGCTTGCGCTCCCGCCGCGAATCGGAGCCGGGTCTCCTATGCGAAAGTCGCAGACGCTACCCCATAGCCATGATCTCTCTGTCTTTATAAGCCTATAAGGCATAACATTTAAACTTTATGGACTTCAAATAATTTCAGTTCTTCCTCGATAGCCAATTCTATACTGAGACAAAGTAAATAAATCAAATCTGTCCATCTTAGATTTTTTATAATCATAATGAGGTTCTTGTAACTTTGACCGTGTTCTAAGATTCCTGTTAGTTCAAATATCGTATTTAATTGTAGTTAACTTGCCTCGGTCAACATTTCATAAAATATCCCCATAATTCTTCAATTTATTTGAGGTGACCTTTGTGCTGCCTCTGTACCATATCGCGTTGTGCATTAATGGAAGCCATGGCTAAATATAATATACATCTCCTTTCATCCGACTTCGATCCGACATTTTGTTCTCGAGTTACGGCTGTTTTGGGCATTTTTTCGACTGGTTTTTGGCTGGTCATAGCGCCAAAAGGAAGCATTGTGCACCCAAGTTGTCTTATCATGGTGTCAGGAATGAGCTCTCAAACGTTGTAAGTGTTGTTTTGAACTATCGTGAGATTTCTCTTTATTTCTATCCTGTTTCTGATTAGCTTCTCTTTGCCAATCAATTTCCAGTATTCCCAAACAAACCAAAAGTGAACTAAATTTACTAAATCGCCTTCCTCCTATGCTTTCTTCTTGTATAGTACTTATTATATATTTATATTGTAATTGACAGAGATTGCCAATATTGATTGAAATATCAGGTTAAAATTCTATTAGAGGAATTCCCTCTTCAGTACAGAAATTCCCTCCTTGCATCCTACCGCCATTTTAGCCGAAATGGGATTAAGTAAGATGGGAATTCCCATCTCGCCTAAAATGGTAGACATTCTTATTTTGGAGATATAAGTGGCTGATAAATCGTTAGGCGAGGTGAGATTAGGCTAGATGGGATGGAATCATCTGAAAAGGTAGGGGTACGGTAGGTAGCGGCATGACGTCACGCCGTCCCCCATGCCTATCTTTGCCCATTGTAATTGCTTAGGAAGTGGGAGGATGCCATACACAGTTTTTTGGAGGTGGGGATAGGGTCCCCCCCGTTCCCACGCACTTTAACCCCTGCTGCTAAGTATTAATTGCTGTGAGGACTAACGAAAAATATTATGTGATAATAATAATAAATAATAATAATAATAATAGTAATAAAGTATCTGAATGATACAGATATTTTTTCAACTTTTATTACAATTGCTGTGGGTTCCCATGAATCTGGTTATATTGTTTTTGTAAGGAATAAAGAGGCTTCATACTACAATATGATTTGTATAAAAGAAAAAGAAGCCTTACAAAGATGACAAGTGACCTTGTGTCTGTTTTTTTTAAACACAATGTTACGAGGCACAGAAGCCACCACGCCTGCGTTGTGCTTGCTTTTTTGCCTCAGGCAGCTTCAGTACTAAAATTAAGACTTTGCCTCAGGCAGGCAGTACTAAAATTCTGTCAATTTATGTGTAGCTATCAGTCAACCACACAGGTTCTTTGAAACGCTGAATTTTACAAGAAAGGTTTTGTTCGTCGGATAGGAAGCGAACGAAGCCCATTGTAATCCCTTACTCTCTTTTGCCCACTGTGTGAAATTTAACTTGTATACTGTAGTAAGTTACAGAAAAGAGAGTGCCATTAAAAAAAATAACATTATCGAATAAGATTGACCATTATTACAATATATTCAGGATGAAAAATATTCTTTTAACAGTCGTCGTACATAGTTGTCTGCATTGAAATTCCCATAATGTGCTTTCTTCTTTTCTAATATGAGCTCCGAGCTTCTTCGTGGCTAAGTGGTTAGCGTACGTGCCTTTGGCGTGAGAGACCTGGGTTCGATTCCGGTGAGGGCTCATGTAGTTCGGGTTTCTCAATTAATCAGTAGGTCCCGTCTTATATAGCCTCGCTGCTGAAAGGGACGACAAAATCAACTCAACTCATATTGAGCACCATAGGAGATATAACTCTGAGGTGAACTTTGTCCCTGGAAAACCTCCCACAATCATCAACGGTACGAAATATGTCTGCAATGCAACATGTCCATCATTTCCAACTCTATGCTCTGTGACCTAGTTTGCTTTTCATGTTTTCAGTAAACTAGACAGACAAAAGGAAGAATAGAGGCTTTCTTCCAGAAAATTGTGTTCGGGGGTGGGGGGTCACACAGGCTCGTATCCACGAGGAGTCTAGGGGGCCAGGCTCACCCAAAAGTTTTACATTAGAATGATTTATGAGCATTAAAGTAGTCAGCCATTAGAATTTTTTTTGTTTTAGGATGATACCAAATTCGACTCCTGGTGTAAGCTCAACTTTCAGTCCTGTGTTTTTGCAGGTCTCGTCTCATACAGATTCGTTGAAAAACCTCTAAACATGTGCTATGACTAGTATGTGAACTAAAGTTTTTTTTAGCAAAAGAGAGAGAAATTTCTTGCTTTACTCTGCCCTGTAATCCAGTTTTTCTGGAGGCGAGATAGTATGGTTGGGAACGACCTATCAGATTCAAGTTCCGAACCCTCATTAAAAAGACCTTCCTTTATACCTTGGTGTTGTATAAGGACGAAAAACAAAAATATACTGATAGCTCCAGTAATAGATATTATAGCAAAGAGATTTAAAAAATAGGTGGTTTTGAAATAAAGGACAGTACCTGAGCTTTATTAGTATTACTAGCATATATTACCCGCTTTGCTAAGTTAAAATGAATATTTAAAAGCACAACTCCGTATTTCATGTGTTTAGTACCCGTGAAATATGCTGTTTTCGTTTTTAATGGCATCGATTTAAACAGCATCGGAAAGATCATTGATCATCTCGGCGACTCCAAAAATCATGGATTCGACACCAATAATGGTAATTTTCGGTCATTTATATATATATTTCCTCCTCCTCTATGTTGCGGGCCATGGCAACGGAAGTGTAGTAGTAGTCCCCGACGTTGGTCTCACTTTGGACTTTGACCCCGACATTTGTGACGTCATAGGTCAAAGGTCAATGGCCTTGGCCCGGGGTCAATGACCTAGGGGTACCTAGGACCACCCCCTCTAAATTTTGGCAGGGGTACCTTGGCCCACCCTTTAAATTTTGGCAGGGGTACATAGGACCACCCCGCTTAAATTTTGGAAATTGCCAAATCTAAAAATTGGGTATGGTAGCCTAGGACCATAGTATGTACCTCTATCCGTATTGGGTGTCTATGTCGTTCCCTTTCATGGGTAAAAAATTGCCAAAAATTGAAATTTCGGGGGTTTTTGACCTAATTTATCCCCTTTGATGAGGTGTTATTACCTTATATAGTTATATGGGCGTATACAGGGGTTCATTACCTTTCATAAGACATGGGTATATTTCTGCACTCCTTGAGAAATTTGGGAGGGGTACCTTGGCCCACCCCTTAAATTTTGGAAATTGCCCAATTTCAACATTTGGTATTATAGTACAGGACCCTAATATGTATTATGATAAATTTGGATGGTCCACCTCGTTCCCTTTTAGGGGTACAAAATTGCCAAATTTTAGTACAACCACATGTTTGGTTTTTTGGCTCATTTTATTCCCTTGGATGAGGTCCTATTACCTTATATGGTTATATGGTCATGTATAGGGGTCCATTATCTATTATAAGACATGGGTACATTGGTGCACCCCGGGAGGGGTACCTTGGTCCACCCCTTAAGTTTTGGAAATTGCCCAATTTCAACATTTGGTATTATAGTACAGGACCTCAATATGTATCATGATAAATTTGGATGGTCCACATCGTTCCCTTTTAGGGGTACAAAAATTGTCAAAATATAAACGTTGTACCACGTGTTTGTTTTTTTTGGTCCATTTTATCCCCTTTGATGAGATTCTATGATTACAGGGGTTCATTTCTTATCATAAGACATGGGCACCCTTCTTAAATTTTGGCAATGGGGGTCCACTGAAATTGTCCAATTGAAGCATAGTACAGGACCTCAATATGTTTCGGTGGTCCTATTACCAAATTTGTTTAGTACAACCACGTGTTCGGTTACTGACGCAATTAAGGTTATAAGGTATGGATGGGTATCCCCTTTCAATTTGGTAGGACCCTTCGGGTGTAGTACAGTCACGTGATCGATGATTTGGTTTTAATGCGCGACGAGGTCCCTGGTCAATGTTCTCTAGGAATTAGGTGGAAACTTTGAACAAGATTCTTGGCATTTAAAACTTTTTTTTCAACTTTTCAAACTAAAAAAAAAATCAAAACAAAAATTGAAACGAAAACTTTTAAACAAAAATCTTGAAACTAAAAATTTTTCAAAACAAAAATTTGAAACGAAAAATTTAAAACAAAAATTTCGAAACAAAAATTTTCAACAAAAAATTTGAAACGAAAAATTTTCAAACAAAAAATTTTGAAACAATAAATTTACAAACAAAAAAAAATTTTGAAACGAAAAAATTTTTAAACAAAATTTGAAACAAAAATTTTGAAACAAAAAATTTTTAAACAAAATTTTTGAAACAAAAATTTCAAAACAAATTTGAAACGAAAAATTTTCAAATAGAATTTAAATCAAACAGTGATCAGCTTTCACGGTTAACCGTTAAACTTTATCCGGTTTTTAACTATTCGATTAACAAATAAACGGTTTTCAACTATTCGATTAACAAATAAACGGTTCTCAACTATTCAATAAACACATGAACGGATTTTTCCTTTTCACACCAGTGAGTGCAAGAATTGTTGTACTCGCTTTAAATACGCATCATTTTTGAAACAAGGTGTTAGTGTTCATCATGGATACACAGTGGAAACATCCATTTACCTGTATTCTCGCAGGGCCTAGTGGGTGTGGAAAAACGTATTTTGTGAAGCGATTACTGTCACATCTCCCAACCATGATCAATGCAAAATTTCGTAAGATATACTGGTATTATGCAGAATGGCAAGACGTGTATGCAACAATGCCAGTTCCAGTAGAATTTCACGAAGGACTTCCACGAATGAAAGATTTTCAGCCTCAAGATGGACCACATTTGATTATTATTGATGACCATATGCGAGAAGTGAATAGTGATATTGTTGATATGTTCACAAAAGGATCACATCATCGAAATATTAGTGTGATTTTTATAACACAAAATGTATTTCATCAAAGTAAAGCAAATAGAAATATGAGTTTAAATTGTTCGTATTTGGTGTTGTTTAAAAATCCACGTGACAAGTCACAAATCAAGCATATGAGTTATCAAATCATGCCTGAGCATCCACTGTTTCTACAAGAAAGTTATGCAGACGCAACAAGAAATCCACATGGCTATTTACTGCTGGATCTTAAACAAGATACACCCGATGAAATGCGATTTCGTACAAATATTTTTCCCGACGATTTGCATCATTATGTTTACGTACCAACAAAACATGTTTAAATTATTGTGCATGTGAAAAGAATGACTTAGTCTGTCACGATGTCTCCTACAGTGAAACACGCTGATCTGCTACGTGCTCTGCACAAAGCTAAACCAAGATTGCGTAAAGCTATTATTGCCAATGCAGACGCTTCATTAATTCATAGTATTTGTGAATGTTGTTATAATGTCTTAAAAGGCAATGTTCCACTGACAAGTGCGCAGAAGTCAAGATTAAAGCGTTACAAGAACACGCTCCGCTATCTCGTAGACAATACAAAATCATTGGATAAAAAGAAGAAACATTTAGCCGTACAACAAGGAGGATTCTTACCTGCATTACTTGCACCTATTGTAGGAAGTGTGTTATCCAGTATTTTGTTTAAACAATAAACATCATGGAACATAGCAAGAAGATGGTTTTAGTGCCACCAGAAATGCTTCAACGAATGCATGCATCATCATCCCGTGTGAGTGAAAATCGAGAATCTAATCTCGATCGTGAAATGCAATCCATATTGAATACATCGTATCCAAGTGATGAAGAAAAATGGAATCAGTACAATAGAATATTACAGAAATATCTTTATGTGATACGTAAACAAGAAGAACCAATACCACTTACAATTAAATCAATGAAACCTGATGGTGACGTCCCGAATGTTGACGATAGCACGAAACAAGAAATTTTAGCCGCAATACCACAAATGTATCGTAAGAAAGCCGAACTACTATTCCGTCGTTTAAAACAAGATGACGCAATTACGTGGGATCATAAAGGAACAGTGTACATCAACGATAATAAACTACATGGATCCAATATTGTAGATTTAATGTGCGATGTGACTCGACCGAGGAAACATTCTAATCCTCAAGGCTGGGAATTGTTTTGCAACTACCTTGCATCGTCAAACACACCTCAAGAATTGATTGGTAATCCACGAAGATTAAACTATATTGTCAAGCATAATAGTACAACAGCATCTGAAGGATCTGCACCACCAAAACCGGCACCTGAATTATTTTCTTCCGGAGAAGAAGAAGAAGAAGAAGACGATGATGATGTTTTAGAAGTCCGACCAAAAAGAAAACGTATCATTCCACAATGGTCAACGTACAAACCATGAACAAAAAGTTGAAATCCATTTATTACAATCCAGCACATCCTGCATCGTTTTCTACTGCAAAGAAATTATGGCAAGCCACAGGAAAATCTATACCTCTAGCCAAAATAAAACTTTGGTTAAACAAACAACCTACCTACACGTTACATCGTCCTGTACGTCGTCGTTTCCGTAGAGATTTTTATCTTGTCAACAATATTGATGATCAATGGGAATGTGATTTAAATGATTTACAATCACTTCAAAACTATAATGACAATTACCGCTATATTCTTACAGTGATTGATGTGTTTAGTCGGTACGGGTGGGCTGTACCACTCAAATCAAAAAGTGCCGAGGATATAGTGAATGCATTTGAAATGATTTTCCAGGAGAGGAAACCAATTGTACTACGTAGTGATCAAGGAACTGAATTTACCAACAAGACAGTACAAAAGTTTCTCAGAAAACACAACGTGCAACATGTTACAACAACGGATCCAGATATTAAAGCCAGCATCGCAGAAAGATTTAATCAGACATTGAAAAATCGTATGTGGAAATACTTTACCAAATATCGAACATACAATTACATCAAAGTATTGCCTTTACTTGTAAAAGCATACAATGAAAGTCTGCATTCCAGTATTAAAATGGCACCTGCAAACGTTTCTCAGGACAATTTACTGGAGGTGTGGCATAACTTATACGACAAAAAGCTACAACGTTCAAAACAAGATACGGATTTGTCTGTTGGTGATACTGTTCGTATAAGTAAAACAAAACGTATCTTTGACAAGGGTTACCTCGAGAACTGGACTTGGGAAATATTCAGAGTAAAAGCCATTGTACCAAGAAACCCACCAGTGTATCGACTAGAGGATTTAAATCATCAACTTATCGATGGTGTTTTCTACAGAGAAGAATTACAACCAGTACCGCTCCCTTCGACGTTCCTCATCGATAAAATATTACGTACAAGAACAAAAGGTCGCAGAAAGGAGTATCTCGTCCAGTGGAAAGGATATCCTTCCTCATTCAATTCGTGGATCCCTGCAACTTCATTGAAGAAGAAGAAGAAGAATGGAACCTGATCAAGATTTTTACGTTACACTTCCCAGTAATAGTTCCATGGATTATTTTCCAGAAAATACATTGACTTCATATATTACGAAATTACAACGACGTGTAGAGTTTCGCCAGAAATGGGATGTGGCAATTGTAGAGATTCATTATCCACATTCTTTGCTGAACATTAACAGTAAAAACAATAAAATATATTACAAATCATCAAGTAGTAATGATCAAGAACCGTGGAAGGTTGTAACGATCCCTGTACGCTATTATAACAATATACGGGATCTTATTCATGCAATTAATATACATCATAAAGAAACCAATTTATTTATATCTCATGACGCAACTAATAATATATGCCTCATAAGACATCCCAAAAAGGAAATCCATACTTCTGTACAATTGTCACCAAGTGTTAGTTTAATGCTTGGATTTGACCCGAAAAGTGATTTAAAAGATATGGAAAAGGGACAATATACACCGGATGTACGATTAGGCTTACCATCACAAATGTACGTCTACTGTGACATTATTGAATCTGTCATTGTTGGAGATACAATGGTACCCTTGCTACGAATTGTCAACATGGATCCTGTGAATCATACTTTTGGAAGTCATGCAGTACAAATCTTTAATCCTGCACATTATGTTCCGGTGGAAAAAATGAATTTTCAGCAAATACAAATCGATATAAGGGATAGCACAGGTCATCGGATGCCATTCACCTTTGGAACGGTGTGTACAAAACTACATTTCCGTCGTCGTCGTCATGACTGATCCGTATTTGCAATACTACCAAAAACAAGCGTTATCCGGTATCGGCAACGTCTATGTAGGAAGTCCCTATCAAGCAGGACATGGCATTGGAAGTTTCCTTGGTGGCTTATTTCGTTCAGTGTTACCACTTGTGAAGCAAGGCGCTAAAACTGTGGGAAAAGAATTATTAAAATCAGGTGCCAATATGATTAATGATGTTGTGATCTCGAATCAACCGCTGGAAGAATCGTTTCATCAACGTATGCAAGAGGCAAAATCGAATTTACAAGAAAAAGCTAAAAACAAGTTGAAAACTATGCTGGGAAGTGGATATCATAAACGAAAATGGGATGACTGCTCTCAGTTTGAGGTTGACCTTCCAACGATCAACAACACCATCAATCCTACAAAGAGACGTAAATTATCACATAAGAAGAAGAAGAGATCATTGGCATCGTCACCAGATATTTTTGATTAATTCAACGATGGCTTTCTTACATCATCAATCCTGTGAATGTGTAAAAAGTGAATTGGACATTTTTTCAACGTTGCCCACGCAAACCAGTGTTCTGGACAATCGTATTATTGGCTACAAACCAATTAGTTCAATAGCTGAAAATTCACCAATAGAATTTGTAGTGAGTGGTAGCAGTGATGAATACATTGATTTACCACAAACCTTATTATACATCCAAGCACAAATTGTGAAACCAGATGGTTCCTCCTTCATCAATACGGATAAAGCAATTGCACCTGTCAATGATTTTCTAAATGCTATGTTTAGTGAAGTACAAATCTACTTGAACAATAAACTGATTTCATTTCCGTCACATAATCATCCATATCGTTCGTACCTGGAAAAACTGCTCAATTATAGGGATGGAGCTAAAAATACACATTTACAAACAGCAATGTGGTTTCAAGATACGGCTGGTCATATGAACGCAACCACAAGTGAGAACAAAGGATTTCAACAACGCTATGAACTGACAAAACAAAGTATGAAATTCGATATGATTGGACATCTTCATTGTGACATTTTTAATCAAGATAAATTTTTAATTCATGGAGTGGAATTACGTGTGAAACTTATTCCTGCAAAACCAAACTTTTGTCTCATGGCCGGTGAAAGTGGTGTCAATGCAAAAATCAATATTCTAGATGCATCGTTGCAGGTGAAAAAAGTCAGCATTAGCCCTAGTGTCAAATTGGCACACAATAAAATTTTACAATCTACACCGGCAAAGTATCCTCTGACAAGGGTTCAAATGAAATCATTTACCATCCCGAAGGATATACAATCCAAAACTATTGATAACCTGTTTATGGGAACATTGCCAAATCGTATTATTGTAGGATTTACATCGAATGAAGCATCCAGTGGAACTATTACCACCAATCCATTTGAATTTCAACATCTAAACATTAATTTCTTTACATTGTACGTGGATGGAAAAGCTGTACCTTCAAAACCATTGCAACCCAACTTTGAAGAAAATCTCTACATTTCATCGTACCACACATTGTTCTCAGGCTCTGGCATACATTTTACCAATACTGGAAATACAATTTCAAGAGCCGACTACAAGAATGGATATACACTGTTTGTATTTGACCTAACTCCCGATTCTTCTGCTGGAGATTGTCACTATTGGAATTTACAACGACATGGCGCCATCCGATTGGAAGTTCATTTCCAAGAACTGTATTGTGCAAACTGTATTGTGTATGGAGAGTTTTCCTCACTCCTAGAGATCGACCACCAGCGCAACATTATCCTGGACTTTTAAATTACAAGGTACGTATACGTTATGTATCATTTCCATTCACGATGTTGAATACATTACAATTAGCTAGTGCTTTACACGGTAGTCCATTATTCAGAAATCATTTTACCGGGGTATTTGCAAGCGATGAGTTGCCCTCACGGATTTCTCTTCCTCTGGCAATGATTGTAAATACAGATCCATCCACAAAACTAGGAAGCCATTGGATTGCAATTTATATTGATCATCGCGGTGTTGGAGAATATTTTGACAGCTATGGCCTTCCTCCTTATGTACCACAACATGTTGCATTCTTAAAACTTCATTGTATGTACTATAAATATAATAATAGCCAAATGCAAAGTCTTGGTTCATCCGTATGTGGCTATTATGCTTATTTTTATTTGTGCTGTAAAGCCCAAGGAAAATCTCTGCGTGAAATTCAATACTTGTTCACAACAGTACCCAAGGTTAATGATCGTAGACTGTTGCAATATACCTTCCAGGTAATTTTATCATATTTATCATTGTAAGTGTATTTGTTTTATCATCATCTATTTCTATACTAATCATTTTTTTCTCGTTCTTTTTACAGAATTCACAATACGAAGCTTTGCAAACGGGTGCTATGCTGCAAAACATGGAAACAAATCATTACAATCAAGAAGAGGAGGCGGTCTAATGAAGAAACCCAGCTCAATATACAAACATTGTCAATAAGAAAGAAAAAGAAGAAACCAGAAAAATGAATAAAATACAATTTATGCTTATCTATGTGTTTTTATTGTCCATTCCATATACAACGTTACCAGATTCTCCTAAAGAACTGTGCGGTATAAGACGAGAACCCTGTGCAAAGTTTCCAGCTAATTCCTAAAGAACATTGACCAGGGACCTCGTCGCGCATCAAAACCAAATCATCGATCACGTGACTGTACTACACCCGAAGGGTACTACCAAATTGAAAGGGATATAATACCTTATCAAATAGGATACATTGAGTCAGTAACCGAACACGTGGTTGTACTAAACAAATTTGGTAATAGGACCACCGAAACATATTGAGGTCCTGTACTATGCTTCAATTGGACAATTTCAGTGGACCCCCATTGCCAAAATTTAAGAAGGGTGCCCATGTCTTATGATAAGAAATGAACCCCTGTAATCATAGAATCTCATCAAAGGGGATAAAATGGACCAAAAAAACAAACACGTGGTACAACGTTTATATTTTGACAATTTTTGTACCCCTAAAAGGGAACGATGTGGACCATCCAAATTTATCATGATACATATTGAGGTCCTGTACTATAATACCAAATGTTGAAATTGGGCAATTTCCAAAATTTAAGGGGTGGACCAAGGTACTCCTCCCGGGGTGCACCAATGTACCCATGTCTTATAATAGATAATGGACCCCTATACATGACCATATAACCATATAAGGTAATAGGACCTCATCCAAGGGAATAAAATGAGCCAAAAAACCAAACATGTGGTTGTACTAAAATTTGGCAATTTTGTACCCCTAAAAGGGAACGAGGTGGACCACCCAAATTTATCATAATACATGTTAGGGTCCAATACTATAATACCCAATGTTGAAATTGGGCAATTTCCAAAATTTAAGGGGTGGGCCATGGTACCCTTCCCAAATTTTTCAAGGGGTGCATTAATATACCCATGTCTTATGAAAGGTAATGGACCCCTATACATGACCATATAACCATATAAGGTAATAACATCTCATCAAAGGGGATAAATTGAGCCAAAAACCAAACACGTGGTACAACGTATTGCTTACGTTTATATTTTGGCAATTTGGTACCCCTAAAAGGAAACGAGGTGGACCATCCAAATTTATCATAATACATATTAGGGTCCTGTACTATAATACCAAATGTTGAAATTGGGCAATTTCCAAAATTGAAGGGGTGGGCCAAGGTACCCCTCCCAAATTTCTCAAGGGGTGCACAAATATACCCATGTCTTATGAAAGGTAATGAACCCCTGTATACGCCCATATAACTATATAAGGTAATAACACCTCATCAAAGGGGATAAATTAGGTCAAAAACCCCCGAAATTTCAATTTTTGGCAATTTTTTACCCATGAAAGGGAACGACATAGACACCCAATACGGATAGAGGTACATACTATGGTCCTAGGCTACCATACCCAATTTTTAGATTTGGCAATTTCCAAAATTTAAGCGGGGTGGTCCTATGTACCCCTGCCAAAATTTAAGGGGTGGGCCAAGGTACCCCTGCCAAAATTTAGAGGGGTGGTCCTAGGTACCCCTAGGTCATTGACCCCGGGCCAAGGTCATTGACCTTTGACCTATGACGTCACAAATGTCGGGGTCAAAGTCCAAAGTGAGACCAACGTCGGGGACTACTACTAGTGTCACTGTTCATCTCAGCGACCCCCCACAAATGTGGATTCAGTACTAATTAACGGTCATTTTCCATTATCTTTAAATATCTCTTCCTCCCTTTCCCCCAAGTTGTGGGGTTGAATTTGAATTTAAACATGATCGAAAGTACCACTGTTCATCTAAGCGACCCAGAAAACTATAAATTTGACACTGATAGTGGCCATTATCGATCTTTTAATATATCACTTTCTCCCCTTCCCGCAAGTGGCGGAGCTGATTTTGCATTTAAACCGGATCGAAAATGTCACAGTTCATCAGAATGATCCCGAAAACTATGGATTAGGCACTAATATTGGTCATTTTCGATTATTATTATTATATATAGCTCCCCCTCCCCCGTGCTGCGGCACACGAAATCAGAATTGTCACTGTTAATCTCAGCTACTCCTAAAACTATTGATTCGACACTAATATTACTCAGTTTCGATCATTTTTAAACGTTTATCCCCCTCTCCTCCATTGTACCCTCCCCCTTCCCAACTATTAGGGCTGAACTTGGATTGAATCAGCATCAGAAGTGTCACTGTTTGTCTCATCGGGCCCGAAAACTATGGATTCAACATTAATATCGGTCATTTTTGATCATTTTTAAATTTCTCTCCCTCTCGCCCTCCCCTATGTTGCTTTGTCAAAGCGAATAGCCTAAAGTAATCACTGCCCCTAAACTCATGTATATTGGAAATTTGATTTAGATCGGTCGGGAGGTTCAAGAGTGATGAAGTCACAGAACCAGACATTTTTTTTACATATATCTGCCCCCTCTGCCTCCCCTACGTTGGCTCGTCAAAGTGAAACGATAAAAATAGCACCCAAGGCCCGACCCTCATAATTGTTGAAAATTAGATCGAGATTGGTTGGGTGGTTCAAACGTTATTAGGTTTTATTAGTTTCTATTTATACGTCCCCCTCCCCTCCCCTCTAGGATGTACCTTTAAAGTGAAATTACAAAAATGTTTCCAGATCCAAACCTCATATATCTTGAAAATTTGATTGCGATCGGTCGGATATTCAAGATATAGTTCAAGAGTTATTAAGTTACAAAAATAGTGGCTTTCAGTCTTATATAAATAGATTTATATATATATATATATATCCTCCTTCTCCGCCCCCACGTTCCTTCGTCAAATTTAAATAACACGATCCCAGGCCTGAGCCTCATCTATGTTGAAAATTTGATCAAGATCGGTCGAGTGGTTCAGGAATTATTAAATTTTATTTATTTTTACACCCCCCCTAAGTTCTACCATCAAAGTGAATAGCCTAAAACCAGCCCAGCCATAAAACTCATCCATGTTTCAAATTTGATTAAGATCCGTGAAGCGGTTCGGGAGATTTAGAGTCACAAACATAGTGTTTCTCATATATATATATATATATATATATATATATATATATATATATATTAGTAGTGTCGAATCTAGATTTTTTCCTATGGGGGCAACGTAAAATTTTACGGCACATTCCACCAGCCCCCCTTCCAACAGAACGGCGAATGAATCGTTTTTACCACTAGCAATCCTCTACATTGAGACTTTTCCCAAATAGGCAGTACTGGCTTCGATAGAAGGAAAAAAAAGTCTGAAGGGCCGGATTGGGACAGTGAAGAGAAGAGTGGCAGTGTTGGACAAATTTCAATTGAATTGACAATTAACAATTAATCTGTAAATTTAATTGTTAATCGCAATTGACAACGGAAGTAAGTAATGGTTAATTGTTAATTGCAGTTGGCCATTAATAAAGGAGAATCAATTACAATTAATCAATCGATTGAAAGTAATTGCAGTGGAAAGTAATTGCAATTGAATTCAGTCATTCAATTGCAATTGAAATTAATTAGGAATTAATTCAATTGCAATTTTTGATTTCCACAGCAATTACTTTCAATTGATTGATCAATTGCATTTGATTTTCACTGATTAATTTTCAACACTGTAGTTCAGAGAGAGTGTGGGTCAATGAAAACTTTAGCCACGACCAACTGGCCCACCACCCATCGTGACCCATGACCCACCGTGACCCACTCTGTCCCACCACCCACCATGAACCACTGTCACACACTATGACCCAAGACCCACCGAAACCTATTGTCATCAACTCTGACCCATGAATCATGCCCTCTTCTCTACTGACTAAAGAGTTTAAACTTGTAATAAAACAAGGCTATGAAATTATCACTCATTGGATTTTGAATTTCTACGATCAATCACTCAAGCACCGCTCTATTACAATAACGGTGGATCTGACCTTTCTAATATAAATAAAATAGAGTTTGCTTGAGTGTCTGTCTCTCTGTGTGCGGCCCATGAACCAGACGAGTGAACGAAAGTTTTCAAAATTTGGTCGCGGGTAGCTTGGTGTAGGCCACAGATCAAGACGAAGAGTTTTTTTTTCAACCGGGACCGGCATGGGAACCAGACAAGTTGCCGAAAGTTACCAAATTTTGGACACTGATACCTTGGTTCAGGTCCCAGACCAAGGCGAAGCGTTTTTGGCTAAATTCGAACCAGGGGCGTCTCAGGAGGGCGTTGACCGAGACATGTAAAAGTAGTAGAAAATGACCGATATTAGTGTCGATTTCATAGTTTTCGCGGTCGCTGAGATCAATGGTGATACTTTCATTAGCGATGATTTTCTAATTCAGCCACCATTGTATGCGGGCCGGGAGTCACCCGGGTGGAGAATTGCGAGACATGTAAAAATAATGAAAAATGACCGATATTAGTCTCAAATCAATAGTTTTCACTGTCACTGAGATGAATGGTGAAACTCACACAGGCGTTGACTTCCAAATACTGCCCCCATCGGCTGCTGGCCAGAGGCGTGGTTTTTTTCAAAATTGGAACCAGAGGATCATAGGGGCTTTTATCGGAATATGTAAAAGTAGTAGAAAATAGCAGATTTTAGTGTCACATTCATAGTTTTCGCGGTATCGGCTGAAGGCCAGAGGCGATTTTTTCACAATTCGAACCAAGGGGGTCTCAGGGGGCGTTTACCGGGACATGTAAAAGTAGTAGAAAATGACCAATACTTGTGTCGAATCCATATTTATCGGGATTGCTCAGATGTATAGTGACAACCCCGATAGTGTTTACGTTCAAATTCAGCCCCCATCGGCCTTCCCAATGAAAACACATGTATATATATTATTTTGTTTTCCATGTAGTTAACATTAATGTCATAGTAGATTAAATGATAAAATTCGAATTAGTAATTCTGTTTTACATTGCTCCATACATACACTGGAGCAAATCCCGGGGGGATGAAGGGGACATGTCCCCTCCAATCTTGGAACTGTGGAGATTGTCCTCCCCAATAATCCGATTTGAAATGTGTTTTTTGGGAGAGAAGTTTATTATTTGTGTCCGATCGCTAGAAAGGAAAGTGAGATGAAATTAATGTCCACTCAGAATAAGCCTCAAATCTGCCCGCCTCCCAATGTTGAAGACAATTCTGCTCCCCTGATCCTCTACAGCATTGTTTCTCGGCTACAGAAATATTTTGAACATCGCTATATATGTATATATATATAATATGGGAACGATCTTACCCGCCCCCCCAATGTTGAAGACAGATTTGCGCTGTTGTATACATACCTGTCGTTTCTCTTTGTCCATGAACTCAAAATCCTGGACAAGGCTTGCATAAATTTCTCGCCATGCTTTTTGCTTTTCAATTCTGTTCTTGAAAGAGTCTGTTGTCTTATCCCAAATGCAAAGTCTACATTCCACAAGTTCAATAACGGTTAAAATATCGAATGAAAAAATTCCTGCCATCTCTAAAAATCTAAGTAAAACTAGAAAGGTAAAAATGCAATAATACACAACCTTTTCATCCAGTCACTGTAGCTAAACTGCAGAACTCTATCAAGGGGTCGATCCCGGTACATAGGAGAGGGGGAAAACTTGGATACATACCTTTGGTCTTTGTTTTCAATTGCCATTCTACACATTATTTTTTAAAATGGGAGATTTGGGATAGTTTTGGAAGTGAGAGAAAAAATCTGTAACAAGTGAAGCATGAAGTCACATCCCTATTGTTGAGATCACAATCAAGAAAATGCCAAGTGAGTAACTTGTCCTTGGAGCTTGGGAAAGAGTGTTTGATTGTGTTGGTTTCGTTTCAAAATAATAAATCTAATTTGGCTTGTCAAAAAAATATTGCATTCAATCATTGCTTATTGAGTGGAACTGGGAAAAGTGATCTGCACACAATTCTAATGAAAATAAAAGGAAGTAATAATAATCAGGATTTTTTCCATATGCTTATGTTCACAATGTATCAAAATTTGAAAATTACCCTTAAATTAATTTCCAGATTGTATTGAAATTTAAATGCACTAATAGATTAAAAAAATATACCATCAAAGAGTGTGTGTGTGTGTGAGAGAGAGAGAGAGAGAGAGAGAGAGAGAGAAAGAGAAAGAGAGAAAGAAAGAACAAAAATTAAAAATTAGTGGAAAATAATCAAGAAACTGGTTATCTAAATTTCCTATATTCTATTTGGTAATAGCTATTTAGAGGGAAACCAGTACTCTTCAAACTTCCCACATTTTATAATTATTTAATAAAGGGAATTAGCTACTCCAAAACAGAGACTGTAAAAAAATAATAAGCTGTTCCGAAGTTGTTTATAGGACAAGATAATAATAATATTATACAATTATAATAGAAAAAATGGAAATAAAATTCCAAAGACAAGAAACGAAACAAAAATACACAGCGCCTTGTCACTCACTCTCTTCATCTAACCCACTGCCCGGCCCACATTATCGGCCACATGTGCATCCAATCATAAGAAAACATTGCTACCGACAAAATCGGTGTCGGGGCTTGGCCGACAGCATCTGCGTGTCGGAGGATCGGCCGATAATATCGGTGGCGTGTGTAAGCTACGATTTGAGTATATTGAAGTCGATTTCACCGCCGACATTATCGATGCTTCCACCGATATTATCGTTGCCGTGTGCAACCGCACTAAGACTTATCTTTGATCTGTATGTAAACTTTTGTCAGTTGATGCAAAAAATAAGTGAGTTTGTTCTACGCTCTACAGTTCGAAACTGATTTTATAAGATGAACAGACTTCCCTCACTTGAAAACAACATAGACAGATTTTCTGAAACTTTCGTACGTTGTTAGCTGCAATATTCCTGTACAGGTAATTATTCGCGGAGATGTTTACATAGAATCAAGGAAATCTTTACGATCTATGAAGAGAGAGAAAACAGACTTTGTTCTTATTTGCTGTCAACCAGCATTCCATCGGTTTCTTTTTCTCCGCGGACAACCCTAAGTTCACGCACGTGACCTAGCGAGGGCAGAGAGAGAAAGAAATCTACCTGGTTAGATTCCTATCTGCTGTTCTGCACTGTTGCAAAATGCAGCTAATATCTTAAACAGCTTTTAAATGGAAGAAAATTAATTTTTAATTAGCGCGCTATAATATTACCTTAGAAAGAAAAAGTAAAAGTGAACATGCAATATTAATACTAATAAACATTTGGCCGAATTTTGAACTCTATAAAATAAACAGTTTTTATAAAATTTTGGGAATAAATATGCTATGTTATTATATATATAACGTTCCTCTCGCGTTCCCCCTCAGTTTTACCCCTACTATATATGAGAATTAACATTTCCCTTTATACTTATTATCGAAATAACAAAATGGATATTCAGAATAGTTTTGGTATTCAAACACTTAATGCCAAGAAGCAAGCATATCTCCATGAAATAAGCATATCGTTTTGTTTGTTTGTTTCTTTCTTGACTCTTCTATCTATCTATCTAGTCGATCGCCTGAAGGCAAAACATTGCACAACAAACAAGCTGATTCGACACGTGCCAACGACAGAATGAAAGTACTGAAGCTACGCTCAGGCAAAAAAAGCAAAATGCCCGCAGGCTTCTGTGCCTCGTAACATTGTGTTAAAAAGAAAAACAGACACAAGGTCAGTTGTCAATTGCTTAGTTCTTCGTAAAACAGCTAATAAGACTTTTATACAAATCGTTGTTGTTTGAAGGCTCTTTATTCCTTATAAAAACAATATATCCAGGTTCACGGAAGCCCACAGGGAGTGCAATAAGAAGTTAAAAAAATATCTTCATCATTCAGATCCTTTATTATTATTATTATTATTATTATTATTATTATTATTATTATTATTATTAGTAGTAGTAGTAGTAGTAATGGTAGTAGTATTAGTATTACTACATAATATTTTTCGTTAGTCCTCACAGCAATTTATATTTAGCAGCAGGAGTAAAAGTGCTTCGGAATGCAGGAGACGCCGTCCCCCACCTTCAAAAATGTTTACGGCGTCCCCCCAGGTCCTAAGAAATTACAATGGGCAAAGATAGGCATGGGGGACGGCGTGACGTCATGCCGCTACCTACCGTTTCTCTACCTTTTCAGATTCACTTTATCTTTGCTTAGCAGGAAATCGATACAAGAATTAGTAGGACAGTTACTCTTTATTGATAAAAATCGTAATTTGGCGTTATTAAAAACAAAATTTCTGTGTCTAGAGGTAGAAGAGAGGGGACCATGGAAGTTACTATTGCCACGTACAAAAATGAAACCTGTATTCAACACTGACTACGTGTAATTCAAGGATTTTTTTAAAAAAAAGCGAAATGCTTACACCTTTGAGAAGTAAAATTAAAATAATTACTAAGAAATACATTCATTGAAAAACTTACGGGTGGCAAGTCCACCGCCTTAAATCCGCTTGAGAGCGCTCGAGCCCAAATTCAAGTAAACTTAACGCATGGAAGACCTAGGTTCGATTCCCTGTGGGAGTTCATGTGATTCGGAATCGACGTTAACTAGTAGGTTCACGTCTCATATAGCTTCGCTGCTGAAAGGGACGTTAAGCTCAAAATCAACACAAGAAAAGTTAAAACGATGAGAATGTTTTCTACTGTTTTGGCGTATGCAATTCTATGTTAAATAAAACTACATACACTATTTGATAATGGAAGTATCGTTAGAAATACAGTATCCAATAAATCAAACTTTTCGAGGAGGGTTTGTCTGAAGATACATACAAATATTGAAAATAGTTTTAAAAGGTGCATAATGCAGAAATACTATTTTATCGCGTATGAACTTGAGGCTTCTAGAACAGCAAGTTCTGACCACATATTAACACCGCAGAACCAGAATATGATCAAGGGATGGACTAACCTATAGTTTCCAACTTTACCCAGTGTAATTAAAGTAGGGTTGAAACACACTCTATCCACTGTATACCTGATTGTCATGGGGGGGGCTGTAGCCCCTATAAAATTCCCCTTGGATCGCGCCTTTTGAAACCAATTCATATTTCATAACTTCATACACGGCACGATCAAGCACTGAATCTATTGAAATCTTACTACGTAATAATTATCGAGTGTCTACACTTTTTCTATTAAAGCTCATAATATATTCTATCATAATATAAATTGTCACTCATGTAGTGTGTGCTATTGTAACTTGGGATGCGCACGAGACAAGATTTGTGGCTGTCTCGTCTCGAAAATGTGCTAAAAAGCGATGTCTCGACTCGAAAAATGTATATTTCTCTATTGGAAGTGCCGTGACGACTCGAATTTTGTTAGGAAAACCCTGTCTCGATTCGTCTCGTGCGGATCCCTAAATGTAACTCATGGCAAAAATGTTTTGTTTTAAAACAAAATGAAACGGTTGAGGTGGACTCTGCCGAGTAGAAGACATGAAATTTATAAAATCGCCTCGCAACCCACTAGGCCGCACACTTAGGTTACACTCTTCACCTTTTTCCCATGCTATCTAAAGTATCGGCTAATCTTAAATTCGCATTGCCGATGCGGGTTTTCTAACAAGAATTATTATGTTGCGACTTAATTTGGATGTAAAATCCTGACTTAATTAGCATTTAAGAACTTCGCAGTGTGCATTAAAATCATGACAGAAATATAGTTAAATCTCAGTTTCAAATTTCATGTCTACCTTGCATCCAAATACTTGTGCTGTCATGTCTTTCAATGTTGGTAGGAGCCAAAAGTTCCAATTGATCCCAATTTTTCGCTTTAATTCCCTCTATTTTTTCATAAAATTTTAAAGAAATATTATTAACAAGCAACACTTCTGAAGTGTAACACTCCGATTTTGATAAAATTTTGGAGGTAGACACTACACATGAAATAAACGAATGCGTGTTTCTTATTCGTAAAACCAAGTAAACCGAAGTAAACGAAATTTTGCACATATATTGCAGACAGAAAATGTGGGATCACGTGTTTCGTATTTTCCTGGAAAAACGGCTAGGAGGGGTACGGACCCCTCTAAAACTTTCATCACGAATTATTGAAAGTGATAGTAACAATATGACAAATATGTGTAAAGGACACAAAGAATTGCAACGGGTTTTTTATTTTGTGCTGAAAAACGGTTTCAGGGGGCAAAAGCCATCACCCAAAATTTTGAAATTTGAGGCCCAAAATGGAAGAAGTGCACCGAATTGAATGAAATTGTGCGCAGATATTGTAGACGAAAAATGAGATAATTGGGTTTCGTATTTCCCTGGAAAAGGCGGTTGAGTGAGACACGGACCTTCTAATCTGTTCATTACGAAATATCAAAAATGCAAATAAGCATACGCAAAATTTCCTAAAGAATATGGAGAATTGCAACGAAACTTCGTAAAGGGACTATTTGCAAAAAGAATAAATGAAACATGTTTTAATTTTTGCAGAAAAACAGGTTGGGACCTAGGTCCCATCCGAAAAAAAAGGAAATATAGCTCAGGAAGGAATGGACCCAAGCAAATCAAATTGTGTGTAGATATTATATGTAAAATAAGGACTTTCGCGTTTCTCAAGTGTTCCTATCGGTTTTCCTTCAAATTTGGCATATCAATAGCAAACTGGATATAAATCGACACGTGTTTTTCTTTATGCGGAAAAAAACATTCCAAGGGTTAAAGGTGCCTCCTGAAATACTATAGAATAAGCTACACTGTTTGTGTTTGCTGGTACTTGATCTGCCAAATTTGAAGAAATCGGATGGAGGCACGACACTTGCCAAACACGAAAGGCCATATTTTACATATCCAATATCTTTCTTTTGCTGCGGTCCACTCCTCCCGCAACTCAACGCCTCAGTTCACCCAAAAGTTTTTTTTTCTTTCAGGAAAATACGAAACGCGTATTCCCTCACCTTACCTCTTCAATATTAGTGCACATTTCATTCACTTCGGTCCAATTCTTCTTGTCTTTTGTGGCCAAATACCAAAATTTTGGACGGGGTTTTCCTCCCCAAAACCGTTATTAACCAAAATTAAAAAATGTATTCGTTTATTTTTGCGTATTGTCCATACACGCAGTTTGATGCAATTCTTCATGTCCGTTACACACATCTGATATTCTGTTACTAGATATTTTGATATTTCGTGATGAAAGTTTGACAGAGTCCGTGCCCCACCTAACCGTTTTTCCAGGAAAATACGCAAACCGTATTCCCTAATTTTTTGTCTACAATATCTGTCGAAATTTCAGTCACTTCAGTTCACTTTTTACCTTTTAAGCGTCAACTTTCGAAATTTTGGTTTTGGGTTTTTTGCCCCTAAAACCGTCTTTCCGCAAAAAAGAAAACAACATATTCCTTTATTTTTTGTCTATACAAAAAGTCTTGTTGTAATTCTTCATCTCCTTTACACACATCTGACATACTGTTACTAGCAATTTTCAGTTTTTGTGATCAAAGGTTTGGAGGGGTCGATGCCCAACCAACCGATTTCTCCAGGAAAATACGAAACCCGTATTCACTCACTTTATGTCTATAATATCTGTGCACAATTTCACTCACTTCGGTTAACTTCTTTTTGGCTTTCGGGAGTCAACTTTCAAAATTTTATTTGGGAGATTTTGTCCCCAAAAACAGTTTTCCCGTCGAACATGAAAAAACCTGTATTCATTAACTTTCTGCGTATTGTTCATACAAAAAGTTATGTTGTAATTCTTCATGTCCTTTACACACATCTGACATACTGTTACTATCACTTCTGATTTTTCGGTATCAAAGATTTGGAGGGGTTAGTGCACCATCCTACCGTTTTTCCAAAAAAATACGAAACTCGTATCTTCATTTCACGTCTCCAATATCTGTGCACAATTTAATTCACTTCGGCTCACTTCTTCTTGCCTCTCGGACGTCAATTTTCAAAATTTTGTGTGTGAGCTTTTGCCCCCTAATACCATTTTTCAGCAGAACAAAAGAACCCATGTTGCTTTATTTCTGGCGTATTATCCATACAAAACGTTTTGTTGCAATTCTTAATGTCCTTTATACACTCCTGACATACTATAATTAGCATTTTAATTTTTTGTGATAAAAGGTTGGGAGAGTCCGTGCCCCACAGGACCATTTTCTTCAGGAAAATATGAATACGTATCCTCATTTTATGTGTAGAATATCTAGGCACATCTGCACTCACTTCGGTTCATTTTTATTTGCCTTTTGGGCTCAACGTGCAAAATTTAATGCGGTAGCTTTTGCCCCTAAAATAGGTTTCCCGCAGAACTTAGAAAAACCCATATTCGTTAACTTTTTGCGTATTCTCCATGCCCTAAGTTATGTTGCAATTCTTCATGTCTTTTACACACATCTGACATATTGTGACTAGCACTTTTGATTTTTCGTGATCAAAGGTTTGAAGAGGTCCCATCCAACCGTTTTTTTCAATGAAAATACGAAACTGGTATCCTCATTTTACGTATGGAATATCTGTGCAAATTTTTATTCACTTCGGTTTACTTCTTCTGCCTTTCGGGTGTTAACTTCCAAAATTTTGGGTGAGAGCTTTTTCCCTGTAATACAGTTTTTCCGCGGAAATTGAAAAACAATATTCACTTATTTTTTGCGGATTGTCCATACACAAAGTTTCGTTGCAGTTCTTCATGTCCTTTACACGCATCTCAGTTACGGTTACTAGCACTTTTGTTATTTCAGGATCAAAGGTTTGGATGGGTTAGTGCTCCACCAAACCGCTTTCTCCAGAAAAATACTAAGCCCGTATTCCCCCATTTTATTTCTACAATATCCGTGCAAAATTTCTTTCACTTCGGTTCACTTCTTCTTACCTTTCGGGCGTCCAATTGCAAAATTTGCCCCCTAAAACCGTCTTTTCGAAGAACATAGAAAATCGTGTATTCCTTTATTTTTTGCGTATTATCCATGCACCACCCAACCCTTTTTTCCAGGAAAATAATAAACCGTATTCCCTCATTTGACGTCTACAGTATCTGCAGTATCTGTGGAGAGATTCATTCACTTCGGTTCAATTCTTTTTACCTTTCGTGCGTCAATTTTCAAAACTTTGTGTGAGAGCTCTTGCCCCCTAATACCATTTTTCAGCAGAACACAAAAGAACCCATGTTGCTTTATTTCTGGCGTATTATCCATACAAAAACGTTCTGTTCCAGTTCTTCATGTCCTTTATGCACTTCTGACATACTGTTATTAGCATTTTAATTTTTTGTGATCATAGGTTTGGAGGGGTTCGAGCCTCACATGACCATTTTCTTCAGGAAAATATGAAAACCGTATCCACATTTTATGTCTGCAATATCTGTGCACATTTGCACTCACTTCGGTTCACTTCTTTTTGCCTTTCGGGCTCAACTTTCAAAATTTAGTGTAGGAGATTTTGTCCGTTAAAACCGTTTTCCCGCAGAACTTAGAAAAACCCGTATTCGTTTACTTTTTGCGTATTGTCCATACACTGAGTTATGTTGCAATTCTTAATGTCCTTGACACACATTTGACATACTGTTATTAGCACTTTTGATATTTTGTGATCAAAGGATAGTGGGGGGTCCATGCCGCACTGACCCCTTTTTTCCAGGAAAATAGCAAACCCATATTCCCTCATTTTATGTCTACAATGTCCTTGCACAATGTCATTCAATTCGGTTCACTTCTTTTTGCCTTTTCGGAGGCAAGTTTCATAATTTTGGGTGAGAGCTTTTGCCCCTAAAACAAATTTTTCCGCAGAAAATACCCTTCTCCATTTTTTTGCGTATTGCCCGTACGTGAAGTTTCGTTGGAATGCTTCGTCCTTTACACAAATATAATATACTGTTACTAGCAATTTTGATATTTCGTGATCAAATGTTTGGAAGGGTCCGTGCCCACCTAACAGTTTTTTTTAAGGAAATACGGAGCCAATATTCCCACATTTTATTTTCACAATATCTGTGCAAAATTTCTTGCTCTTAGGTTGACTTCTTCTTACCTTTCGGTCGTCAAATTTCAAACTTTTGGGGTAAGTTGTTTTGCCCCCGAAAACCGTCTTTGCGAATAATATAGAAAATCCTGTATTCCTTTATTTTTTCTGTATTATCCATACAAGAAGTTTCGTTTCAATATTTCATCTCCTTTACACACATGTGACTGACATACTGTTACTAGCTCTTTTGATTTTTCGTGATCACAGGTTTGGAGGAATCGGTGCCCCACTCAATCAGGAAAGTACGAAACGTGGATTCCCCGATTTGGTATACAATATCTGTGCATAATTTCATTCACTTCAGTTCACTTCCTTTTGCCTTTCGGGCATCAACTTTCAAAATTTTCGGTTTGAGTTTTGCCACTTAAAACCGTTTTTCCACAGAAAATTATTTTCCTTTATTTTTTGCGTATAGTCCATACTCGCAGTTTAATTCAATTCTTGATTTTTTTTACACACATCTGACATGCTGTTACCAACACATTTAATTTTTCGTGATCAAAGATCTGGAGGGGTCCGTGCCCCATCCAACCGTTTTCTCGAGGAAAATACGAAACCCGTATCCTCATTTTACGTCTGCGTATGCGTATTTTCCTTCAAAAAGTTTCGTTGCAATTTCTTTTACACACTTGTGACATACTGTTACTAGCAGTTTTCATATATCGTGATGAAAGGTTTGGAGGGGTCCGTGCCTCACCCAACCCTTTTTCCAGGAAAATACGTAACTCGTATTCCTTCGTTTTACGTCTGCAATATCTGTGCACAATTTCATTGACTTTGGTTCAGTTGTTCTTGCCTTTCGGGTGTCAACTTTCACAAATTAGAGTGGCACTTTTATATTAAAACTTACGTAACTTTATGTCCCTTTTTCTTTTTTATGATTTTTCTTTTTTTTTTTGGTGGTGGTGAGGAGAGAAATGCTTTCCTCTGATATCTGTTTCTTGCCATTGACCTTGTTTGAACTGCTGAAGTAAGATCATTTTGTAATTTTTAATGTCATCCAACTCCGTCACGATAATAAAATTGTCATTTTTAACAATTTGTTTTATTCTCTTATTTGCAGTTTGCCACACTGATATATTTATTACAAAATTGAGGTTTGGTCCAGCGCCTTTCGAATTCTCAACCAACCGAAGCGCCGAGCTTATTGGGTTGCCTGCTATTGCAGGAAAAGGAGAATTGCAGGTGGTAATGCACTTTTGGAGTCGTGTATACATCTACACCAATAAACACACACATTAGTTTGCTGGCGCCTGGGCAACTGCCCCGGTTCCAGAATCTTGTTTTGATCTGGCCGTAGTTCAATTACTTTTGGTTACTTTTACCCTTGAGCTCTGAAACTGAGTAATGAATGTGTCTTTACGTTACGAGGGTCACTACGAAAGTTTTGAGATGTGAAATAACTTACATACTTAAAATCAATTTAACACTTACAGTACATTTTCTCAAAATATTCACCATTACACTGTACACACTTTTGCATCCTCGAAAACCACTTTTGGAAGCAATGTTGCCAGTCTTTTTCTCCAAGTGTTGAAAGTTCATTCTCGTAAGCCACTACAGCTTCTTCAGGGCTGCAAAATTTCTTCCCACGCATGCGATCTTTGATCCTGAAGAACAGAAAAGAATCGCACGGGGCCAGGTCAGGGCTATACGGCGGATGAGTCATAAGTTTGACCTCCGTAGATTCTAAAAACTGAATTGTGATGTTGGCCGTGTGTGCGGACGCGTTGTCATGATGAAGCAGGATCCCAGGCAATCCAGTTCTTGGACGCCGTTCCCGAAGCTTCTGGAACACTTTTGTTACGCAAACAGTGGATACCACTGAGCAGTAACAGTCCTTTGTTCTTCAAGTGGAACAGTTGCAACACGGCCAGATTTGGAGAAGAAAGTTGTGATCATCTTCTTCCCCACACTTCACGGTCGTTTCACTTTCGTGGGTGGATTTTCGTCTGGAAAGATCCAAACTGTAGACTGGCGTTTATTTTCAGATAGATCCAAGTCTCATCACCAGTAACAATGTCAGAGACGCGTCGAGAATTGCTTCCATCAAATCTTACAAGCATTTCTTCACGCCATTCCACATGCATGCGCTTCTGCTGTGTGAGGCACCCAACGAGATGAAACCTTCCTGAACCGAAGATGATCATGAAGAATTTTTGTTACTGCTGGCGATCCAATGTTTACTGTAGATTCAATGTGCGCTAAAGTTGTTCGAGGATTTTCTCGAATCATTTGTTCCACAGCGGCAATGTTTTCATCTGACACAGCTGTTGCCGGACGTCCAGCTCTCTCTTCATCTTTAAGCGATTTCCGGCCTCTACTGAATTAACCAAATCACCGAAAAGTTATAGCACGAGAAGGAGCAAGGTTCCCAAATGCCCCCTGCAAACGGTCAAGGCTTTGTCTCGTTCAAACCACTTTTGAAATCGTAAAGGATCATTGCCCGAAAATGTTTTCTTTCGAGCTCCATTCTAGATAGCCGAATACTGCTCACATCAACAAACAAGTAAAGGCGATACGGCCACGCCGATAAGCGAGGCGAGTTGAAACTTGCTTCGTTTCTTCGCTCTGGATACCACTACCGAACGCAATTGTTGGAATTCAAATGCTGTACAACAATGCGTATTTCAAAACTTTCGTAGTGACCCTCGTATTGAAATGATGAAGTGAGCACTCTTTGAAGGAAAAAGAGGAAATATGTTTTTCTTTCCCTAATATCAAACAGTGTTAGAACAGAAATTTAAATCGGGACTCCTTACAGCAAAAGAAGTATACGTGGTCCTTTTCCTTTCTTTCGTTTGTTTACCTTCAATACTTTTTAGAATTTGACGTGAATTCAAATACACAAACACTTCACATCCACACTGAATGGCGAAAGCTCAGCGGTAGAACACCAGCTTAAGATTCGGAAGATGGTGTGATTGATCCCTCGTGGATAAATATTTCAACTGAGGAGATTACCAAGATTCTTCCTCGGTGGCCCTATTGACTAATTTCCCTTATATCTATCCTCTGAGTCTCGGATGTTTCAAAGCCTTACAATAAATTCAAATGTAGTTGAAATAACGCTACTATCCTGTAGTCGATGCTAAATTAATATTGTAAGTTTTGAGATTAGATTTGAAGGAGGGGCTTGGCCTAATCGATGGAAATTAATTACTTAGTGTACGAAGACTTCTTTCGTCCAACACGAGTGTAAAGTTTTACTGCAGTGCATGATATTTGTAAGTAAGCATCTCTTATTTTAGTATGACTTTCAACATTGAAGCAAATCAGAATGCAGATTGATTTTGCTTTTTTATTTTTATTTTTTTTTTTTGTTCTTTCTCGAAAACAAAGAAGACAACCAGATAAGAGACAGAGGTTAAAAGGAACGTTGATGCTGAGGTCAATGCATGCACCTTACAGATTTCGATAAATTAGATCTTGCTGTACTACAAACAAAAAGGAGCCTGAAGATTTTTGCTCGGAACGCAGACTATTGCAACATACGATATTCTGCAGTTGGTAACTTTGTTGTTAAGATATGTTTCGGTAGTAGTTTCACTTGTGGCCACTGTTAACTCACCGTTTGTCGACCTATAGCAGTATCATTCTGTGTGTGTGTGTGGGGGGGGGTCGCTAGGGGGGCCAAGATTTTGAGCAAGGGAGCCTGGCCCCCAGGCCCACCCTTGGCTCCGTCACTGGTTGTTTGTATCGACAAATGAATTTGCAGCTACTTCTTTCTCTTCCTAGTTTTCTTAATCTCGATGATAAACGGTAATGGTTGTTTCATTCTATAGTTTTCAATCCGTATTAACAAATTTCATATATTGTATAAAATTTTGCGCCTAAAAGTGGTGGTATGAAAATTAATGAAATTAAGAAGCGCCCGTATGGCATACCGATGTTTAGTGGCCAATTTCGACCAAGGGTGCCGATTCGTCTGGAAATTTTGGGGGTGGGAATTCAGATGCAGAAGGTATATACACGTGTATATGAGGATTTTAAGACAAACTGCATTCAAATTATGCCAAATATTGTATATTAATAAACACAATAGGTGGGCCCACAAGAGCTTTGGGGAAGGCGGATCCTCTCGGCCCCTCCAGGAACGACGCCCTTGACTAAAAGAAAGGTACATTTTAGCTTATGTTTAAGCAAGAGGAATGAAACAAATTTTATACACGCTATCTTGTAGAGTTGCTATATGTTCCCGAATTTACAGTATTATACTGGGATCGACATCTGCGTCCCGGCGATCCGAAAATAAATTTCAAGATGCATAAATGTCCCGGTTTTCGTCGAACAAGAGAAAAAATAACGACAATAATACAGTAGATGTTCGCTTGGGTTTGTCAGTTTATGATTAACTAACTCCCTTGTGCTTTAAGCTGCTATGTCCTACATAATACTGAAGAGATTTTTTAAAAAAAGTGTTGAGAAATATTTTTTTCTCAACCAACCCCCTGCGTACATCCTTGCTTATAGCCTATCTTTAATCTGAAATTCCACACGACTATGCCCTTCAGGTTAGAGAAGGAGGATGGTTAATGAAAATGAATTATTGCAGTACGCCCGTGGTTAGAAGTTTCGTGTGTTGGTGTTCTTTGAATGTATTTCTGACTAAAATGGGAAGAACAAAAGCTAGATAACTTATTTGCAGAATTTTAGAAAATGTCAATAACTAATCTAAATCTGAAAGTATGAGTTTAAGCTCAGATGATTAAATAAACGTTGCTGTGATTTTGATTTACATGTTTCCATATCATGAAGGTATAGTGACAAGCAATAGCGTACGCAGAATTTTATAAAAAGGGAAGGGGTTTAAATTTCGGGTGCAACAGACTTGCGCAGACTTGAGATCCAAGATTGCGCACACTTTTCAGTTATACAGATCAAGATCCAAAAGTCCAGCTTTGCGCACAGTTTTTTTTACAACGTTGCCAAACTTAGATGTTTACAAGATGTCCCAAAGTAGGTATACAGTACCGTACTGATCAGGTTCATTGCATTTTATATCATTTCTTATTGTTATCTTTCAGATAGGCTTAGTTTCTTTTTATTTGTTTTTAATGTGTTTTTACCTACATCTTAAGCTAGGAAGAGCCGAAGGAAATAAACCTATAAACTAGAATGTTATACTTGATCAATGCAGGGGTGTATAACTACTTTTGGGCCACCCTGTATTATTTATGAAAATGAAAAACTAACTTTGTGTTAACCAGATCAAAGCAACATAGTTAATGTGCAAAAAAATTACTTTACTTTCTCTGGCAAGTATGAACCACTATTTGAGACTAGACATCCACGAGAACGGACTTTTCTCCTTTCGCCGTAATAACATCTTGAATCTCTGCCATCTATTTAATAGCTTGGAAAGTGCATATGGGCCGAGTAGGGGCTAATTTATTTCGACAATTATACATTGCTTCTCTACAACTCCTCATATCTTTATTAGGGATGGGCCCGAGCGAGTTCGAACGAGTTTTCTTTGAAACTCGACTCGACTCGAAACTCACATGTTTGAGCTCGACTCGAATTTGGGTCGAGTTTCGAATCGAGTCCAGTCAAAACGAGCCAATTCGTCCTAACCCTGTGTGTAGTTCCAAGTACTCTCTTCAAGTATCCTACATAGATAATATAATTATCAATGATACCACTACTGCAATTATTATTATTATTATTATTATTATTATTATTATTATTATTATTATTATTATTATTATTATTATTATTATTATTATTATTATTATTATTATTATATGAACACCGTGTATAATCTTTAAAAGATACGCGGTTTGTATCTGAATAGTAAAAGCTAATTTACTGTCGATCTCGGTCGTCGTGAAGTCTTCAGAAGACAAGAACATCGGTCACGAGGTTCTGGGTTTGAGTTCCGGAGGAGCAAGTATTCGAGCTCCAGCCAAAAATTGTTAGAAGTTATAAAGCACCTGCCAAACATGTTCAAAGCTGTTCGGCCCGGGTTTAGGGTCATCAACGGCTCGAGCGGATCGGTTCACAGCTCATTCACTGTCACGTCGAACCGAGAAGTGAGACGAGCTAACAGCTCACTCAACCGAGCCGAACCGAACCGAGCTGACTACTCACCCCAACTAGGGATGCACGCGAGACACGAGGAGTCTCGTCTCGTCTCTGCGAGACGCGAGACGAGACGGTTAAGTCTCGCACGAGAAGTCTCGCGAGACTTCTCGCAGTCACGCAACATTTATGAATTACATGTAATTGTATATTTAGTGATTTTACATTTATTGAGTTTTCTAAGTTGAGCGTTAATGCCTCCAGGGACAAAAAAGTGATTGGGGCAATAGACATTTTATGAGATTTATTATTATTCAAGATTGATTTTCAGAATTAAAGCCTTCTTTAGTTTCTAAACATCATTAAAAAAGAAAAGCTTTGTAAATTGGATGTTTTATCTGAAGATGGATAAGAACTGGATGTTTTATCTGAAACACCTTGTATATATATACAGTATATACAATGTCTCGTTATAAAGATCTATTGTCGTCTCGAGACGAGACGAGACGAGACTAAATGCACTAAAAGTACCCCACGAGATACACTAAAAGTAATAGATGAAATGCACCCCTGTACCTAAAAGCATCACTAAAAGTATTCCACGTTACTGCTTACATATGGCTTTCGCTTTCCAATCTAATCAGGCCATGATATCAAAACGAGCTTAAACGAACTAAACGATCGAGCCATTTATCAAACTCGACTCTAGAAAATTACCTTTGACTCGACTCATGCCCATTTCGAATCTTTATGGGTAAATTGTACACAATCATCTTTGAAAGCTCGTGCCTGATAATCTTATTAGGTCTCTCACTAACATATTCCATTGCTTTTCTCTTACATGATTCGTTTAGAATATGCTTCTGAAGGTCAAGTCCAACAGTAACTTCCGAATATGCTTCTGAAGTAACTATTGGACTTGAACATTTTACAAAATTATTGACCTGCTGTTAGATTTTGAAAACTGGGGAAAGCCCAAAAATATTACAATTGAATCATTTAGAATAATTTTGATTCCTGATATCCTGAAATTTGTCTTTACAAATAAAAGTAGGTAGTGGTGTTTCCCTTCCAAGTACGAATAACTAGTATTTCAGATTTAACATCCAGAAATCTCATTTTCTTTTCTTCATTAGATGTTGTGCACAATTCAGTTTTTATCACCTGGCAACGCCGATTCCCAATTCTGTGCGCAATCCTGGCCAAAGATACTGTAAATCAACCTCTTATCTGGCATTTGCTGATAAAGAAGATAAGTGTGCGCAAGTCTGTGACTCCCTAAATTTCAAGGTTAATGTTGTCTCAGGTGTTTACATTCATAGCTCAATATGGCAAATATTTATTTTAGCTTATCTTGCTTCAGGGGGAATTAAAACTAGTAGTGGGCAGAAAAACTGGTTTTCCGCCATTAAGAAAAAACAAAACCTGTTCTTAATTATTTTGAAGAAAACAGTTTGTCCGATTTTTGTCAAATCAGTTCGGTTTCTTATCAAACCGGTTTCGATTTTCCAAAACCATTTCGCTTTTATGAAACCTGTTTTCGGTTTTCCAAAAGTGGTTATGTTTTCTATCAGACTGGTTTAGATTTTCTATCAAACTGAGTTCGGTCATCTATTAAAACAGTTTCTTATTTATTTATTTTTTAAAATCAAACTGTTTAGGGTTTAGAACTGGTTCACTTTTCTATCAAAAACTTTTTGCTTCTTCGTTAAGTTGTTTGAAACTGAGTATTACAAAAATCACTTACACAGAAGTGATACTGGCAAGAGGTTTTTGTAGTAATCTTGTTTCCATCTAATGAAAGTAACGAAGTAGAACAATCCTGCCGTCTCTAATTGCAGTAACAAGTGTTCTTGTGTTTTGTTCTGCAATCTCCTGTTTGTTATTGGAACAATCATATCAGTACCAAACTTATCTTTAATTTTTTTTCCATATCAGATGAAAATAGTTCCTTCCAGATTTTTTTTGGGGTGAGAATGGGTGTTTGTGTATTCACGGAAGGGACTGATTTGTGTTACACTTGTTTATTTCTGAACTTTCAAAATTATCTTGGGGTGAATCCGAACGTCTTTGGGTGTAATATCCCCGTCATCATTTGAAAGAAACACTAAACACCAGGTCAGTTCCTGACTACAGACCAAGATCACTTTACTTATCTTAGTTTTCAGGTCACTTTCTTCATGTTACAAATCACGTATGATAACACAGAACAGAACAATAATATAAATAAAATAAACTTAATTTCTTTTGAGATATAAGTTAGGATCAAACGTTTCTTTTTCTATTTAACAAAGAATTTATTAGTTGTGTAAAGTTTCATTTTTCCATTATTTTTATCTTTCTCTCTTCCTCGCTCGGTCACTCTCTTCTACTTCATAAGATTTTTTTAAAAATTATTTTTGCAAATACAGTACATGTAATATGGTAGTACGTGATCGAAGATATACGAAAGAAAGATCTTATCACAGGCAGTCACGCTCTGCAAAGTTGTCGTATTTCGTTACTACCTACCTGACGAAACACTACATTTGTTTTGTGGACTCGGAGCTGCATGCTTTTATACATGATTATTGATTTTTGTATTATTGATTGTAGGAGTCATCGGGAGGACAGGTACAAGTGTACTTTCGCATTACTTTTGATGCTGGCCAGGACATAATGGCAGTAAAACTCAATGTACAGTTCATTTCTTGGTTTGTTGTGTCGTAATGTTGTTAAAGTGATTATTGTGATTTGAAGTGAAAATGAAAAAAAAAGTACTACACAAAGTAATGCATTCCAGAAGGGCTACAAGAATAAAATAGGTCTATAATGAAATCCTTCAGTTTAACGTCCCACGATTGTGCCCTTTTGGCTAAGGGAGACGATGATTAAAGCAAGTAAATGATGATGGAAAAATTGGTGGAATGAGAAAGTGGGAGGAAATGTAAGTACCTCGAGAAAACCTACGGACACAATGTTGTCCACCACAAACTTACTTAGCCTGGGATCGAACCATTGACCCCACGCATCAGAAATAAGCGCTCTACTACTAAGTTACCGTTCCCCTCTCCCCTTCCAGAAGGAGCGTTGTTGAAAATGAATAGGGCTGTGCGATATGTCGATATATCGATATCGTCGATATCGATATCATCTTATATCGATAATCGATATCGCAAACAAATCGACGTTGATATATCGATATCGTCGATATTCGATATTGATATCCGATATCGTCGATATCTATATTCGATATTGGTGTTTCACACTTCCTCGAAGAAATTGCGGTGGGTTTTGCTTTATATATATATATATATCTTTATCTTTTTCGGTTCGCGATAGCAGCTGCATTTGCATTTCTTAACCGAATGAAACCAAACTGCACGATACTCGTATGAGGCAGAAAAACTCCCCATTTCATGAGTCAGATTAATGTAGGGCTTGGGGACTATGCTTCTCAACATTCCATGTTAATATTTAATTTTCTCTTTTGACTTCATTTCTTAACAGAATGAAGCCAAATTTACAGAGGATTAGTATGGGTTAAAAATTTGGTTCCTTTTGAAGATAGTCCAAACCGGCAGCGGTGGGGTAGGGATGTTTCTACGTCTACTTAACCCACCTAAATATTGTATATTTAACTTATATTATCGGCTACACTTCTTCACCGAATCAAATCAAACTTTGTGCAAAAATTGTATTGGGCAGAAATGATGTTCCTTTCGAAGATAAAGCCAAAACCAGTGCAGAGCCGGGCAGCTATGCCCTCCATAATATTTCTGACCATGGCTGCATTCCTTAACCGAGTCAACTTGATATCCTCACTACAATTAATGTTTGTGCTGTATTGCCATTACGAGTGAAAAATTAAATGCCTGTGCTAAAATTTGCTTAAATCTAAACAGACAGTGAAACAAGAATTTACTAGTTTTTTTTTTGTGTGTGTGCAAAGTAGTAATTTTCCGTTTATTTGTATGGGGTTACTAGATATAAGTTGAGCCACGTAACTCAGCCTACTAAAACAAACAAAAGTCTCCATTCCGTCATTTCACTGCACAGACCTACATATTCTGTTTAGGTAGTATCAACACTTCCCTATTTCTTTGGATTTGCTTAAGTATTAGAATACGCATTATTAGGTGCACTATTATTAGGAATGACTTAGAACCTTTCTAAATTGATTTCATAAGCAAAACTGAATAATGGTATAAGACGTAAGCTTTAGCCTAAATTTAATGAAAACATCAACACTTTTAGATATGAGTTTGCACAAAACCAATAACAAGAAAGCTCTTAAGTTCATGTGGGAGATGTCACGTCTTTGCGTAAAGCTCTTTAATACAAAAAGATTATCAGTTTAATAATAACATGAAAGAGATCTCGATTGATAGCATGCTTTTTTTTTTTTAATTGGATATTAAAATAGAATACTACAAAAGAATAAGTCCAAGTGTTAAATTTGTAAAGCCAACGGATTAACTTAGAAGAACACAAACACACACATCACACATACAGAGAAAAATGAACAATAACTGTCTTGTTTGGAAATATGCCTATTAGCACTGTTTTCAATTAGAAATGTATGATGCATTGAAGTTCATGACACTGCTATTTAGGAAAGAGCTCTTTTGTTCATTGAAGGAAAATCAGTTGTTTCGCATGTTCTGCACTAACTGTAAGTGAAGTATGAGCATAAGTTACGATATTGCATCCACAACTAAATACTCTTTCCGATAGAACGCTGGTACCTACACAAATACTAACGAGCCAGAAGAGCTAATTTTGGAAAGTCAGTCATGAGATTTCCTCCAGTGAAGGTTTTCTTCCATATCTGTAAGCAGTGGTGCTATTCTAATTTTTGGTGACTGGTTATATATATGAGAGAGAGATAGTAGATGGATACATAAAGATATCTCTCTCCAGTGGCGTAACTAAGGGCTTGGGGGCCACCCCGCATATAACGTGGATTGGGGCCCCTTTTCTAAGTCCTATATCACGATTTGGGGGCCCCATGATGACTTAGGTTCCCCGCAATGCGGAGTCTTCGGGCCCTTACTTACGCCCCTGTCTCTCTCCCTCTCTCTTAGGAAGCAAATCACACAAGATAGACAAAGGCAAATTTTTCACTGGATACAACAAGTGACAAGTAGAGACCTACACAGCAACCTAATATAAGGTGTTGTGACGAAATTAGGTAGCACTGCGAATATCTTGGAAACGAATTATCCAAAATAGATGTAGAAAATATATGTTAGGGGCCGCGGTGGCTCAGTGGTAGAGCGTTCACCTCTAGTGCTTGGGGTCCAGGGTTCGATCCCAGCCCCCGCCAAGTAAACTTTGTGGTGGACAAACACCGTGTGTGGGGGTTTTCTCGGGGTTCTCCCGTTCCCTCCCACTTTCTTCATTCCACCATTTCATTCATTACTCATCATCACAGTCTCCTTTAGCCTAACCGGCATAACCGTGGGACGTAAAACTCAAAGATTTCATTTCATTTTTTCCAAAACAGATGTTTGTCAAGTAGTATTGGAAACACCTTAACCCAGCAATGGATCAACAATTATTGATAATGGTATGTATGCGTTTCAAATGTAAATGACCCTCATCACTGCACTCATGTGATCCTAGTTTTTATTCTTAATATCTAACCAGCCCATTTAAAATTAAGAAAAAATCGCTTATACCTTATTCTGAGAGATCATATATCTAACCGTGTAGCTGTAAGAATTTCTAAGAACAAAGCTAAACAAACTGAAACTTGCTCGTTCTTGGGTATAACTGGATAAA
The DNA here is from genome assembly GCF_964235325.1 of Thermobia domestica. Taxonomy (NCBI): domain Eukaryota; kingdom Metazoa; phylum Arthropoda; class Insecta; order Zygentoma; family Lepismatidae; genus Thermobia; species Thermobia domestica. The sequence goes on from NC_137471.1 coordinate 128,826,163, forward strand.
ATTTACTGTCCAGTTATAAAATTTAATGTCTGGGTATAACAAACGGTTTAGCAAACTCGAAATATATTAACAACCGGTTCTAGCAAACCGGTGCGAACCGGCTGAATAGCACCACTGTCTGTAGATGGCACTGAAAGATATGCATTGATTTTCTGTTGCAGTGAGGCATCAAATGATTAGCACAAAAGAGAAACGGGGATTCCCCGATTTTGCTTTTGTTGATTGGGTACGTCATTCGTCCATATCTGAAATGAAATGAAATTTTTGAGTTTTACGTCCAATGATTATGCCGGTTAGGCTAAAGGAGACGGTGATAATGAGAAATCAATGAAAATAGTGGAATAAAGAAAGTGGGAGGAAACTTGAGAACCCCGAGGAAACCCACGCAACGGTGTTTGTCCACCACAAAGTTCACTTGGCGGAAGCAGGGTTTGAACTCGGGACCTCATGCACCAGAGGTGAACGGTCTACCACTTTTTTTTTTAAAATTCATCCCAACCGGGATACTGTTCGCCATTGGCAATTCGCGCAATTTCTGCGTAATCCAAACACGACAGGGACACAAACACAGAAAGATCCAGAACAGTTAAAATTCCGACCTTGCACTTCAGGGGGATTGGAACCCCCAGTGGATTGCGCCTCATGATCCGAAGCCGAACGCCCGAGACCACTCGGCTATTGCCACCGCGAAATGAGCCAGCGCGGCCCCTATCGTCCATATCTGGATCAAGTATTGTTTGTGCGTCAGCTTAAAATACAACGCACGCACGTGTTAGGTTATAGAAAGAACTTCTCTCTCTCTCTCTCAAACGCATACCGCCACACGTGCACATTCACAAATGCACATACATGAAATAAACACCTACATAGCCCTACAAATAAAACACGCATATTCTATGTCACCCTGTTTCACTTTCATTATTTCCGCAATGATGACCAATATAATAGCTGAGAAAGAAATTAAATGACTAACTTTTTCTGAGGAAAGAGCGGTGGATTAGAAGGAACATAAGTCAGTTTTCTGTCACTAACAAGTATTCTGAGTATCCCCCATTGAAACGTTTTGAGACCAGATTGTCTATATCAACATAAATATTTAAGACCAATCAATATGTTGAATATCCATATTTGATGTTGTCGATATCAATATTGGATGCTGTCGTTATCGATATTCGATATTATCGATATCGAAATTGTCGATATTCGATATCGAAATTGTCGATATTCGATATCGATATTGTCGTTATCGATATTCGATATTATCGATATCGAAATTGTCGATATTCGATATCGAAATTGTCGATATTCGATATCGATATTGTCGATATTCGATATCGATATTGTCGATATCTATATTCAATATTGTCGATATCCGTTGAGTTGAGTTGAGTTTAACGTCCCGTTCAGCAGCGAGGCTATATAAGACGTGGACCTACTGATTAATGTGGACTCCGAACCACTTGAGCTCCCGCCGGGAATCGAACCCGGGTCCCCCGCGCCACAAGCGCGTACGCTAACCGCTTAGCCACGAAGGAGCTCTTTGTCGATATCCGATATCGATATTGTTGATATCGATATTCGATATTGTCGATATCGATATATCTATTCGATATCAATATCAGAAAAATATCGAATGTCGATATCGAAATTTCGATATCGCACAGCCCTAAAAAGGAAGAAAAATTAGACATATTGCATTTAGATAAAACAACAAGAACATCTACTTGTACGGTAGACAGAAGTGTGAGAAGTGTTATTAACATTTCTATATTTTCTTCATTCATACTACACGTATTTAAAACATACCTATAAATCTACACTGTAGACCAGTGCCGTTAGAAACGACTAATGCGCTTAAGGCTACCCCTTTTTAGTACAGTCAGTGGTGCTATTCAGCCGGTTCGCTAGAACCGGTTGTTAAAATATTTTGAATTCGCAGAACCGTTTGTTGTACCCAGACATAAACACACAAACATCCCCATATATATATATATATATATATATACAGGGTGTATATTTAAAAAAGCCAGTGCCATTACTGGTGAACCACAGAAGATATTATGAGCATGCTGTTAATCGGAAACGTGTAGGGGCAGAAGAGGACGTATTTGTGTGTAATTGGCGATACGCGAAAACGTCCCGCCACTCCCCTAGCCTCCCAACTCAAAAAATTGAAATGGGAAGATATACCTTGCAACATATCAAATACAAGTGTGTGAAAAAAGAAACAGGTTGGTAAGGGAAATATTGCTGTCGGGTAATTGAGTCTCCAACAGCAACAAAAAATGTACATGATGTGGATGAAAATGTTTAAGGTGGATCACTACCCGGAAGTCAGCATTATTTCATTGCCTTAACCAACGCGTAAAGAAATGGCACATATTATAAGTATTACACTATCAAATAGTTATGCGTCAGCTACAACATGACGTACTATTTTCTGTGCTTATGTATTCTGTTAGCTAAAAAAGTAACATATAAGAGGAAAACTTGGTCAGTTTTAAGATGAGTACGCAAGATGGCGCTTGCTGTTAGACTTTACTGCTCCTGTGCTTGGTTTTATGAAATTTTTACTTACAAGCATAAATTATTTTACAAGTAGTTGTCTCATTACGGAATATGGATATTATATTACCAGTTTTCGTGTTATGTTTTACATTTTATCCAAATATTATTTTGTGTTTACGGAAATAGTTTTAGCGGCTGAATCTCATGCTTACGCAGGACGCCATAATGCTTCGTTGCCAAACTTACATGTGTACTGTTGCAGTCACAGTAGTAGGGCAACTCCTTGTTAGCGTTTGAAGTCCAGAGGCGAAACCTATGAATTGTGACGAGGAAACGGAAGGAATCATATATATTTAACTGTTTTTTTGCACGTAATACAAAGATAGTTTATTTTGATGATTATTTTGAACGTTAAATATGTAGCCTAATATGTTTTCTTTCTTTTTCTTCTTTTCTTTCCTCTTTCCTTCTTTATATATTTTTGCTGAAACTTAATTTGCTTAGGTAAAATATTATATCTTCTTGAAAATAATCTATATATGTTTTTGAGCTTTCATACATACACGAATAGTTGCCTAAGCCCGTTAGTGGAAAATAGTAATTAATTCCACGTACTAGGGAAGGTCGTGGGGGTGTTACTCTGACTTCATATTGATACTATGCTCAGTCGACTTCTTTTTACATATGAAACAATTAGGCAACCGGAGAAATCCTCGATCGCAAGCTTGTTCGAATTATGGGCGTTAAAATTTCAAAATTGAACAGATTTTGAAAAAAGTTTGAAGAAACCATTTTTTGAGATACACGCTTCATTTTTTTACTAGGGTATTTTCTCGGGTACTCGACGGAATGGTGAGGTCAAAACGTACGCATTTTGCAAGATGAGGGAACTTATTGGGGAAGGGTTGAAGGGTAATGGCGTCTTACAACTTTCAAATTGCACCCTATTTGGTACACCGGATAAATAGGCTAATAAAATTTATTTGAAACCAACTGTATTGTCATTCAAAGGTCACTTTTTGTGTGGCCACCTAAACATTAAACAATGACATTTGTCTCCGAAACGCTTTGCCGCGGGACTAACTTCAACGCGACTCCCAACCCAGACGGCCTCTGTGCATTGTGGAAAAAATGAATTAATTCAGTTTAACATCCGATGATTATATCCTTTAGGCTAAGGAAGACGATGATTAAGGCAAGTGAATGATTATGGAAGAATTGATGGAATGATGAGAAGGGAGGAAACAGAAGTACCCCGAGAAAACCCATGGACATGATGGTATCCATTGTGGAAGACGGTGTTTCAATATTTCATCGCTAGCCATTTTTTTAAATTTTCAACGGATTTCAATGGCGATTGTTTGAAAATAGTGGCCAAGCTTCAGACGATATTTTACGGTATTTCGCGAGAAATGTGACCAAAAAACAAACAATTGGCTAGAGATGATGTATGCAAACAGTGGTTTTCTCGAAAATAAAAGTCACCTGGTTCACAACTTTGAACGCACATTCCCGCTAACCATTTTTTTCTTCTTTAAATTTTTCGGTCTATTTTCTCGTTGAATATATTTCCTGGAGTTTGACCAATATTTCCCCATAATCGGCATTCCAATTGCTGAAAACTAAGCACATGGCTAGCGATGATGTATTAGAACATCGTATTCTGCGATCCATAAGCATAGGCCGAAAGGATTCGGAGTACCGCGGCAGGGCAGCTCGAGCTGTTTGGACCTAGCTACAGAAGGGGAAGAACCAGGCCAGTAGTCAGTCCAAAAATGCAGGGGAGCGGTAGAAGTTAGGGGGGCTGATCAAACCATATTATATAGTTCATCACCATATTATTGTTCATTTGCAAGCTTATCGTGAAAATTTTAGGGGAGCAGTAAAAATTTAGGGGGAGTCCAGCCTCCTAGACCCCCCGAGGATACGGGCCTGGGAAGAACACAATATAGATCATCACAAGTTTAATTATGAATATCACGTCGTTCTTCATTGAATTTTGCACGCCTGGCAAAGCGTTTCCAAGACAAATGTGATTGTTCAATTTGAAGGTGGCCACACAGGAAAGTGATATTTGAGTAACAATATAGTCGAATTAACTAACTCACTCACTCTATGGCCTATGGAACCCGGAGGTTCAACGCCGCGTTCACAAAAGCTCTCCACTGACTTCTATCCTTAGCTAACTTCATCCAGTTTTTACTTTGTATTCCCATCTCTGCGAAATCCATCTTAATATTGTCCTCCCATCTGCACCTAGGTCTTCCTAATGGTCGTTTTCCGATTGGTCTTCCATTCAAGACCTTGAAAGCGTTTCTACTTTCTTCCATTCTAGCTACATGACCCACCCACCTAAACCTCCTAGACTCCCAGTATGCCAAATGGGAGGTAATTTGCATGGTGTAAGACGCCATTACCCTTCACACCATTCCAAATAATTGCCCTTATCTTGCAAATTGCATACGTTTTGATCTTATTACTGTGTTGGGTGATGTGCCACGAGATTTTGCCACGCCGTAAACGAGAAGGTAGTGACTTTCAGAAGAGATTCATTACTGGGTATGAAATATGGGTGCACTATTACATTCCGGAAGTAAGAAAGCGAGCATGCAATGGCAGTATCCATTATCGGACACAACCATCTACAGGGAAGTTGGTACTTTCTTCTGGGACCAAAAGGGCACTTTCTGCAAAACACTTGGAGAAATGAAGTAGAAATATATTAGTAGATTTTAATAACATTAGCTGTAAATAGCTTGGTAGATAGATCACCTATGGCGCACGAGATCGCTGGTTCGATCCCGCTTTTCGCCAGAAAGACATTCTGTAGGACCCATAGTGTGCGTGGATTTTCTCGGTGTTTTCCCTCTTCCTTCAGTACACCATTTCGATAATCATCATCACTGCTCCTTTTAGATTCGGATTATAATCTTGGAATATTACACTAGAAAATTTCAAATAGCGCCTTCGGCACCCTAACACCCGCGCTAATCGCGTAGTTTTACTCGCTGCGGAAACTTATGCAGAGTCATTCTGACGCGTGATTACTAAAGAGTTCAACTAACATATGTTTCCTGCAGTAGTCAGACCTTTAGTATGACGCTAATCATTCGTCAAAACGACTCTGCATAAAGTCCTATCTCAGATTCCTCATTCCAGCTGGATTGTGGAACAAAACCTGTCTATGTAAGTAAGCAACCTAGTAAAAGTTGCTGATAGTTTTCATTTAACGAAGCCATGTTTGGTCCAGAAAACGCTGGAATTTTAGCCATAATGATTATCATCCCGGTAGCCACTCCAAAATTGTAGGGGGCCCGGCTGAAGTTAGAGTGGCTCGATCCAACAATATTATAGTCCATTACCATATTATAGTTCATTTGGAAGCCTACCGTGAAAATTTTAGGGGGGCATCAAAATTTAGGGGGGCCCGGCCCGCCTAGACCCCCCTGGATACGAGCCTGATGATTATGCCATCTAAAGTAAAGTTACACTAAGACATTCAACTTACAAAATATATGCACTGGGGAACACAACTTACAAAATACCTGCACTGGAATACAACTGACAAAATACGGTACCACGCTTGAAGGAACGAAGTCTGTTTTGTTGTTTTAGCCATGATATATTAAATCTCTAAAGTAGAGATAAGTTTTACACCAAGGGTTATAACTACGCTTATGAAGCACCATTTTTGAACGTACTGAGTCTGTTTTGTCCAAAAGATGAAATTTATGTAATGATTTTGTATTAGTATAGGCATTCATAGAGAGATACGCATAACGTTTCACGAGTTAAAAAATCACTTTTGATCAAAGAATATACTTAATTCATATTTTAAAGCAGGCAGTATTGAGTAAAATGGAAATAAAAGCTCTCATTTCTCTTTGTTGTAAATCATGTTTAAAACGCGATCGTGCCAAAACACTTTTCTATCCGTAACTCATGTGGCAACATCGCATGTATCGCAATATGCTCTGCCATCTAGTGAGAAATTTTTACCCTAAAGGTGACTAGCGATCCAGCTTAAGTGTCCCTGTTGAGACCATGAAGCAGTATGCATGCGTAATGCAACTTAAGTTTCCAAATGCTCCAACAATTTGAGTAACATATTGAGTGTCAGTGTAACCAAATAACTAAATCTAGCAAGAGAACCGATACTTACAATAGGCATTTTCCAGTCATTGTGTACTGAGGTTCCTTTAGTTCATAACAGCTGTTGAAAATGTTCACCATTCGTTTCCATACAATAGTACAATCTATTTTCAAATATATCTACACTTAGTACGTTTACGAATATGTGTGTAGGGATAGGTCGGCACTCTGTGTTTATTCTGTTTCGGGGATCCTCCAAACTTGCTGCTGGTGTCGTATACACAACCGATGTAAGATGTCCTCATAGAAAAAATGAGTGGTGATATATCGGGCGACCTAGCAGGCCATTCAATTGGTCCTCTTCTACCTATCCACCTGTCAGGAAACGTGCGATCTAGTCAGTTGCGAACTATCAAAGGGTAATGAGAAGAAGCGCATCTTGTTGAAAATGAACAAGGTATTCAACGAACTCCAAGTGATCATCTTCATCATGTCATTTTCAACTAACTCAGTAATTAATAGATGTACGAAGTCCTCAAGTAGATGTGGATACATGTCAACAGTTAAATTGTCCTTAAGAAACATAGGGCTTACGATAGCGTTGCCAAACATTCCAGCCCATACATTGAGTTTTTGTGGAGTTTGCGAAAGGCCTTCAACAAAAGGATTTCCATCTGCCCAATATTCCAATATCGGCAATTGTGTTTGTTGACAAACCCATCTAAATAAAAGGTGCATTAATCGAAAAAATAAGTGTATTTCACTAGATTAGGCGTTTGTCGTAGTAACCCAGTCATTTCTAGGGATGGGCACGAGCGAGTTCGAGAGAGTTTACTTTGAAATTCGACTCGACTCGAAACATACATCACTGAGCTCGACTCGAGAACTCAACTCGAAAAATTTCCTCCAATTTGATTCGACACGGCCGAGTTTCGAATCGAGTCGAGTCGAGCCAAATCCTGTGTGTAGTTTTAAGTACTCTTCAAGTATTCTACATACACAATATAATTATTATCAATGACACCACTAATACTACAACTTTTTATTATTATTAATATTAATAAAAATAATATCCTGATAGGTATGCAACTTTTTTACCATTATATATATATTATATATATATAGTGGCGGATCTAGGATGTGAATAAGGGAGGGGCTAAACCATAGTTTGCCGTTTTATCCAAAGTAAAGCAGGATTGAAGCCCATTTTATCCAGTGCATGCCTGAGCGTTTCATTTGTGATCTCTGACAATACGATTTCTTTTCTTATAATTTATCACAAGTATTGTACAGTTATGTTTTTATAAAATTTGCTTCCCAGAAGCTCCTTTAACGGTACATAAGATTTCAACAAATTGACTATGTACTGAGTTCTTCTTCAGGGGACAAGAGCTCTTTCTCGTCAGCATAAGTGTCAAAATGTACCTACCGTCTGCGGGTGCGAGTAAGAACATATATATATATATATATATATATATATTTAATTTTATTGACCTGCTTAGACGAATTGTTGGCGCACGTGAGTTCATAATGCGAAGTTCCTGGTTCCCAATTGAACCAATAACATTCTCTGGTGTAGACCTATCATCATGAAGGACCGCGGTGGCTCAGGGTAGAACAATGTTGTCAACCGTCCCAATTCTGTCGGGACTGTACCGATTTCTGACTTTTTTTGTCCCGCTTCCCGACCGGACACTCGTCGGGAAGCATATTGTCCCGATTTATCGATTTTCAAAATTAATTAATATTTTACCAAACCATTTTTACAAAGGAATAACTTGTTCTTTTATACGCACAGTTTTATGTATAGAATCAATTTAACAAATTTGATTCATGAAAAACTAGTTAGCATATCATCTTTAATTTATGGTGGCCCCGCGTAGCGTAGTCGCTAACGCTCTCGCCTTCGGTGCGAGCGGTCTCCGGTTCGATTCCCGGTGGGGGCAGTCGGTCGAAAAATTTCGTAAAACGCTTTTTAAAGCCAGCCACCCTGTATGAGGCTTTCCTGGCTTTTCCTCATTCACACCAGGCAAATGCCGGGGTGGTACCTAACTTATAGGTCCCAGGCAGCTTCCTTCCTTCCCCCATTTTTTCTTCCATCCGTTTTCCCGGATTGTGTGCTTGCCCTCAAAACGTGAATCCCTCAAAATGTGAAGGGTCAAATGGCCTTAGATGCCGAAAGCCCAGAAATCTAAAACCTAACCTAACCTAAATCCTAATCATTTTCAATTTATAATTATTCCCTAATTGTTTTGAGTTCATAATTTAGCCGATTATGATGGTACATAAAAGCGACTGCTACCGCACTGCCAGTAACACTAGTGCTTACTTCACTTGCAGTAGGTGGCCGCAACGCTAACTCATTTGTTTGCGATAAAAAGACAAACATTCTATATACACGTTGGTAAATTAATTATAATTGTTTTGCTTTGAATTTGTTTTATGATGATAGCCAAAGAATAAGACTTGATTTCAGTGAAAGTTTTTGTCAGTAATTCCTTAACAATGTTATGCACTCATTTGTAATAAAAAAAAGTCTATAGGCCTATAGTTTTATCTCTAAACTTTGTTTATATTAAATCAATTGCAGTTATTTTGGTTTGAATTTGTTGCATATATTGTTTATACAAAAAAAGAGAGAGAGAGAGAGAGAGAGAGAGAGATGAGCAGGACGGAAAATAAAAATAATAAGATTCTGCATTCATTTAGATTCGTATTATTCAGCTGATTATTTACATCGTTCTCAACGACTCCCCATTAGGGGTGTTCGATAAGGCTGAGGACCTATCGAACTTCGGGACTGAAAATTTATCGAGTTGTCATCGGTTACTCGAAACCATTCGAGTATTTGAAATTATCGAAGTTTCGGGTATTATCGAAATTTCGAGTATTATTGAAGTTTCGGGTATTATCAAAAGTAGTGATGGACAGTTCGGTTCCTTCACCTCTCCAATGATTCCTTCTTGCAGCCAAACTAGTCAAACAACATTTTTCATCTGATAAGTTATTGCAAAGTTGTATTTGTGAGGAGAAAGAAAAGCGTGCAGAAACGGATTGCTTTTTCGTCCCGCCCCCCCCCCCCACACACACATAGAAAGCGTTCATTTTTTCCCTGAATTTTATCTCTTGTTTGTTATTTGCTAACAGCTAGTGTATTAGTGTTGCCCGAGATACGGTCTTAAACGTACAAATAGGTAATTTGCTCTTCATACGATATAGTATACGCCCAACACCTCAACCATATTAATCACGCACGGTGTTGCTAAAATGTTATAGCAAAATTTTATTTTTAAGCCAAATGTGTTATCCTCTGTCGTGTTTGCTTTCTCTTAATGGACACTAGTCCACACATTGCCGCAATCAGATATAATGATGCTTTGGGCGCAAACTCCCCCTTTAGCCTTTCAGTAAAATAAATGTTAGTCAAATCAGTGGTGATTTCAGGGGTTGTTCAGGAGGAATATTTTCCCACAAACATATCTCTGATCATGTTCACCGTGGTTTACCAGTATTTTTGCTACTTTCACCCTCCGTGTATTCAAAATCTTCCGGGGTAGGATTATCATAATTTCTGGATATTTTTAAGAATAATGTGTGTGTTTATTGAGAAGTTAAGAAAAGTCTAATCTTAACTTCCTAAAATGCTATGCTCATTTTCTATACTTAAAATATATTTTTTTATTATTGTCTTATTTTCCTGACAAGGGACATCACCCAATTGTCCGGCTCCGATTTCAATGAAATTTTTATTGCTGATAGAGGACATGTATTCATTACTTGTGATGACAGAAATTTTTGCCATGGTGCAAGTTTTCTATTTTTTAATAATTTTTAAAACTTGTGATGTGGTTAATAGAGATTACTGCAGATGTCCCTTACTACCCTTTGTAAACGGAGTGTTAATGAAAGAAAAACCATGTAGATACGTATAGGGCCCTGGGGAAAGTCGTATGGTATGTATCACCTTGACGGCAGCCATCTTGAAATCCGCCATTTTGAATTAAGGTCAAGTTTTTTAAACGGGAATAGGGTAACATGGTACATAATTTTGGGCTAGAATTTAATCAGGAAGACAATGGTGAAGTTAGTTTTAAGATGCGCTCATTTGGTGAAAAGTTACAAGCATATTAATTGTTTATACTTACTGTGTGCGTAAGTCCCTTACCTCCGCTTCTAACCTGCGTACTAATGATAATAAGTGGATAAAGGTTTCGGTAATACATATTATGGCTAGAGGGAAGTGATGCGATAAGGTATCATTGACGGCAGCCATTTTGAAATCCGCCATTTTGAATTAAAGTGAAGTTTTGAAACTGAAAACCATAGCATGTGGCACCAAATTTTAATAGTAAATTTTCCCCAAAAGCCAATGATATTCTTATTTTTGTTCTATAGTTAACCAATATGAATTTATGACTCTTCTAATGTGAACGAAACATCCATTATTCGATCTTTCAAATTGGCAACACTCCTAATTTTCATCGCATGTTTTATGATTCCAACTGACACTTTGCAATTGTTTCCATGGCTCATGTTTTCTAAATTTATTTCCTTTTTTTATGAGTTGCGATTTGTCAGTTCATGAATAGTGTTGGGATAAGCATCCAGCAATCTTTCTGAATTTTGAAGACTTGCGATTACCAATTTGAAAGATCGAATAATGGACGTTTCGTGCATATTGGAAGAGTCATAAATTCATATTGGTTAACTATAGAACAAAAATAAGAATATCATTGGCTTTGGGGGAAAATTTACTTTTAAAATGTGGTGCCACATGCTATGGTTTTCAGTTTCAAAACTTCACTTTAATTCAAAATGGCGGATTTCAAAATGGCTGCCGTCAATGATACCTTATCGCATCACTTCCCTCTAGCCATAATATGTATTACCGAAACCTTTATCCACTTATTATCATTAATACGCAGGTTAGAAGCGGAGGCAAGGGACTTACGCATATAGTAAGTATAAAAAATTAATATGCTTGTAACTTTTCACCAAATGGGCGCATCTTAAAACTAACTTCACCATTGTCTTCCTGATTAAACTCTAGCCCAAAATTATGTATCATATTACCCTATTCCCGTTTAAAAAACTTGACCTTAATTCAAAATGGCGGATTTCAAGATGGCTGCCGTCAAGGTGATACATACCATACGACTTTCCCCAGGGCCCTATACGTATCTACATGGTTTTTCTGTCATTAGCACTCCGTTTACAAAGGGTAGTAAGGGGCATCTGCAGTAATCTCTATTAACCACATCACAACTTTTAAAATTATTAAAAAATAGAAAACTTGCACCATGGCAAAAATTTCTGTCAACGCAAGTAATGAATACATGTCCTCTATCAGCAATAAAAATTTCATTGAAATCGGAGCCGGACAATTGGGTGATGTCCCTTGTGAGTAAAGTATTCTTGCGAAGAACACCTTATCGTTATTGATTTTTTCATAAATATCAGCACAAGACAGAATTGCAAGCCAAGCACTTGGCCAAACACAGCGAAATTTCCTAGTCTTCCATTTTCCCAAAAATTTCGGGCATTAGTTAATCCCAGACAATTTTCAGGATCGCGTTTGAATCTAGGACGTTTGATAAGACTACGTGGGGGAAACCTTGAAATCATCACTAAGTTTAATGAAGGTGAAAAACGGAAATAAATCTATTTCCTCGACAGTGTATATACAGTGTAGCATATGTTCTATACAGTTGGTTTGTATTATCTGTCAGGAAAGTAAATGTACACCTATTTTTCGAATCTGGCATTCCTGCGCTCCATCCGTGGAGAGTATGAGAATTAAATCAATCAAATATTTACTGAGGGGCAAAAAGAAAAGTTTAATCTGAATAAGACATTGCAGAGGGGCACAAGCTCTGAATACGAATATTGCATAGTGTAAATAAAGGACGACACCGAAAGAGAAAGTCAGAAACAGCTGTTAAACTTAAAAAAAAAGAGTAAAAATTTTCGAAGTGGGAACATAAAACACAAATACAGCAAATACGCCAACAACTCAACGTTCATGATCTTAGTGTAGTGGTTAAGGTGCTGGCTTACAAATGCAAAGGTCGTTAGTTCAAATCCCCATGAAGGACATTTTTAAAATTTTTGTTGATAATGCATACAGCTCATGAGAGGGTAAAAGAGGTCGTATTTAGTTTTTCGTAGCAATTATTATTGGTAATGTTTAGTACTGATAATAATTTTTGTCTTTGCGTATTGCTTTTATAATTTTCTTCATTTCGAAAGAGAAGAATATCCGAACAAATGCCACCAAAATTTCTCTTATTTTGAATGTAAACGCCATTTGCGATCAGTGAAGAATAAAAATTGAACGTTCCGAAGTAGCTGCAAAAAGTAAAAAAAAAAAAAAAACATGGAAATGGACCATACTCATGGTTACCTCCCGACCACATTTCTACGTTAGCAAGTAAGAGGCTTGTGTTTAGGTTAGGCTGGTCAACACGTTTTGCAAAGCGGCCCGGTTTAGCTCTGACGCACCACAGGTGCGAGAAGGGAGCAAAACACTTTTTCTCTCTCTGTGTGTGTGTCTATTTATCTATCTATCTGTATATATATATAACGCTATTCGTGAATGCCATAACCACCCTAATTTTCAGCGGATTGAGACGAAACTTGGCACAAACATTAATTGTTGAAATATCTGGATGCGTTCGTTAACCAGAATAATCAGATGAAAATGTTCAAAATGGCGGCCCTTCAAACTCTTAAAAAGTTGCAAGGGGACCAAATTTCGCCCATAAATAGGTATTCAGAAAGTTTGATTAACTTTTCCTCTTTTACTGAAATATTTGTGTGCAAGGCTTATCCTCTTTTATTGAAATATTGCACCCGATTAATCGCCTAAAGAAGGTTCACGCTCTTTCGCTACGGTCAGGCTTTTTTTTCAGGAGGAGGTTATTTCCTATCGGAACAAGATGATTATTAGTGATGATATGGAATTACACATTGAAAGTGAAGTAACTTGTGAAACGTGGTATTTGAAAGAATAATATAATAAATGTGCTTTCCTCTAACACAGAGAACTGTAAATCATGTATTTCGAGTTGAGTTGAGTTGATTTTGAGTTTAACGTCCCTTTTCAGCAGCGAGGCTATATGAGACATGGACCTATTGATTAACGTGGAATCCGAACCACATGAGCTTCCGGCAGGAATCAAATCCGGGCTCATGTATTTCGAGTCCGGGAGCGTGAATGGCGAGGAGTGTTATTTGATTTGCTTTTTAGTAACACATTGCAATGCAAATAAAGGTAGGCAACATTAGTGGTAAGTAAAATAATAATAATAATAATAATAATAATAATAATAATAATAATAATAATAATAATAGGTGTTTGTGGCAAGGCAATATCTTCCTCAATTCTTCTTCAAACGTAATGGTTGTAACGCCATATCTCCCTTACAAACAAAATATTAGCAATTTATATCGAGAGAACGGGAAATTGTATAGTGATGGGAGCAACGTTGGACAGTATGCACTCATAGTACTCAGAAAAATAAGCGATTTCAATGCAAAATGAACGAAGAGTCATTGTCATGGGGAGTCGTGGGGCCACGGCAGAGCCCTCTTTAGGTAAAATGTCTATAACGTATATCGAGAGAACAGGAGGTGGTGGGATGGGACCAACGTTGGACACCGTGGACCTATAAGGCGCATCGAAAAAATTTGGGGGGCGGACGCCAGCGAGCCTTACTTCTTTCCACATAATAATATAAAATTATATTGTCGAAATACACACACGAGTTAGCTACTAATATTTCATATTATTATTATTATTATTATTATCGACAGCGTCTATTCATTACGTGAGCATGTTTGACATGAAACCAAAGAGCAGATCCATCATTCGTAGAAAGAATAAGAACAGTCAGTTACTTTAACTGTGAGCGACAGCGAAAAATACGAAAAGAGTGACTACCTTAGCGAAAAGGAACAATACTTTCATTCAAATGGATAAAAAATCAAGCCGAGATAGATTCGAATTCGCATGGACGGCGCGAAAAGCCAGTGCTTTGTCCTATTTTTTTTAACTGACTCACCGAACGTGTTTCAGTAACTTACTTATTGCTAATTTTACTTGCTTCACTCGTTTAACTTGCTTTTTCTAATAACTTATAACCACAGGGACCCGAACACAGGAACATCGAGAACAGTTAAAAATCATAGATTCTCTCCCGCCGAGAATCGCACCCGGGACACCATACACCAAAAGCGCACGTGATAGCCACTAGACCAGCAGGGAGCGCCGTCTCTGTGTCGTTAGGGATTACGATCACTGTATTGCCAGCTATCACTTCTGTAGGTTGTATACTATGATCACATGTTTCTTCTTTGCTGGAAGAGTTAAACCTACATTCTATGTAATACATGAGGTATTTAGACCTACATGCTCTTCATATAATATAATAAAAGGGTCATGCTGGGAATAAAAAAAAGAACATTCCTTGAACAAAACGGAAACTATTGGAATCAGAAATATTTATCTACGAGGCATGCGCAGTAGTATATTTCAGAATAATTACTGTTTAGCTCAGTAAACGAAGAAAGGGGTATAAAAAAGCAAATATGTCGCGTCAACGAGATCGACCATCGTTGACAGAGGCGGAAGCAGATGTGTAGTAATACAACAAATTGGTTAAATTGATAATTGGTTCTTTATTCTATAGTAGATCGTATCACAACTTTACGGGAGAGCAGAGAAAGACTTACTAGCGCTGTCATATAGTAAGCTTTAGTAACACGATCATATAGACACAAATGGATGTAACTGTGAGTACTACAACTTGGATTTAACGAAAGCCGTTTAGATATTCAGTGATTTGCAGGGTTATATAAGACCCAATACAATTCTTCATACCTCAGCTTCCGCCTTCCAGTAGCTAGATACATGCAATTTCTGGTTAGATACTGACACTGCTGTCGGAGTTTAATACATGACGTATTGCAGGATACAAAATGCTTTGCATTACTTGTTTGTTTGTAGACAGCTACTAGCTTAGTGTTCTGAAAGGTTGTGTACAAACTAAGGATAGCCAATTCCGGAATTATTACTTTCCGGACTCCCGAAAGTAAAACCGGACAAATTCCGGAAAACTCCGATTTTGGAATAATTCCGGAATTCAGAAAAATCCGGAAATTAGAAATTTCTGATTTCGTTAACATTCCGGAATTCGAAAAAATCCGGATTTCTTTCGAAATCCGGAGTTTTTCTCAACTCCGGAATTTTCTAAATTCCGGATTCTTCCCGAGTTCCGGAATTCTTCTGAATTAGGGAGTTTAACTGAATTCCATAATTTTCCGAAATCCGGAAAGTGAAAAATCCGCTTCCGAAAACTTGTGAACCAACGGTTTAGGAACAACTCAAGTTATTAATGTAAACTTTGCCGACATCATAAAAGAAATACGAAAGACATTTTGAATCGAAGAAATATAACATACAAGTTTGCAAGCGGAGACAAAGAAACCTAACGTAACCCGACTAAAAACGAATTGTTTACCGCGTAGCGATCGCGGTTCAGTGGTCGAGGTGATTGTATGAATACACGTTGTATTTTTTTTAACTTTAGGAATTTTAATGGCGATTGATCAGCGATAACATACGTTTTATTATATTCAGATATTTGAATACTCGGATGTTTCAATACTTGAACTATCAAATCTTCAGGAATAATAATAGTAATTATAATAAACTAATAATAATAATTATTATCTCGTAGAAGATTAAAAGCTAGGAGCTAATTATCGCTCAGGTCATACCATTACAAGAATAAACGTGACATTTGGAAAGAATATTTCGGTTTGGTTTAATGTTGCTCATGACAAGAGGAATTTCTCATCTTGTTTCTAAAATAAATAAAATAACATGAGAATTAACATTTTACATTCGAGACAGGTCAAGGCTAAGTCAAAATTTTCGTCTCTCTTTGGAGATGAGAATCGAGACGAGACGAAAAGAATCGTAAACATTTCCCGTCTTGTCTCGATTCTCGAAATAGTTTATGTCCATTCATTAACTAACAATTGCTCTGTAGACTGAATCTCATAGGCTATTTCGTTACATTCTATTTCAGAGCTCATTGAATTATGCTCTGTGTACGTATTTTGTAGCAAAGCTTTTATATTTACCTCTGCATATCCTAAGAATTAGTTTATCATATGCCTTACTGTTGCGTGATATTCAGTTATATTTATTACAGTCATTTTCCTTAAAACATACAGTAGAATACTTCCTACATGAAACTTCAATGGAACGTTCTAGTTAAAAATGTTGGTAGTTGCAGAGGTGTGTCTTGAAAGTACGGAACCCTTTCCCCGAAATCTCTACTTTTAAGTAAGTTTTGCCAAATTTCAGAGCAAGTTTAAAACTTTTATTATTATTATTATTATTATTATTATTATTATTATTATTATTATTATTATTATTATTATTATTATTATATCAACACTGTGTATAATCTTTAAAAGATATGCGGTTTGTATCTGAATAGTATAAGCTAAGTGACTGTCGATCTCGGTCGTCGAGAAATCTTCAGGAGGCAAGGACATCGGTCACGTTCTGGGTTTGAGTTCCGAAGGGGCAAGTATTCGGGCTCGAGTCAAAAATTGTTAAAAGCTATAGGCTTCAGCCAAACATGTTCAAAACAGCTGGGACCGGGTTTAGGCTTGTCAACGGCTCGAGCGGCTCGGCTTACAGCTCATTCACTATCGAACCGAACCGAGAAGTGAGCCGAGCCAACAGCTCACCCAACCGAGACGATTTGAACCATCGGCTTAGTTGAGCTGAGTCGAAACGTGCCGATGGACTAGTTTCAACTTAGCTGGCTCGAACCGGTTTACATGAGCCGAGTAGGTGACCCATCCCAACCGAGAGAGCTCGACCCATCGGCTCAATTGGGCCGAGCCGACGGCTCATCCCAACCGAGCTGACTCGAGCTGTTCGCTCAGTTGATATGAGACGAGGCGGTTGATATCACTACCCGAGTTGGTCTTCTGCTTGGGCTCAAGAATTCGGCCGTGCAGGTCTCAGTCTTGATTTTAAGAACTACAGTATATACTTATATTGGTGATTACGACATTTGAGGCAGTCTCGTAATAATAATAAAAAACTCTTGTCTTCTCGTTATCTAGACGAGGCGAGATACACTAAAATTGTCCCACGAGATGCATTAAAATTACGAGACGAGACGCACCCCTGTCGTGAGCAACACTAAAAGTATTCCACGTTACTGCTTACATTTCTCATGGCTTTCGCTTTCCAGTCTAATCAGGCCGTTATTTCAAAACGAGTTAAAAAGAGCTGAACGAGCGAGCGAGCCATTATCAAACTCAACTCAATTCGAAACTCGATCTCGAAAACAGCGACTTGGCTCCGAACTCAACTCAAAAAATTACGTTTGACCCGACTCGAATTGAACTCGAGTCGAGTCGAATTTTGGCTCGACTCGTGCTCATCCCTATCCGTATTTGTATTTTATGTTTCCACTTCAACAATTTCTATCCTTTCTTCTCCGTTTACCTGCTGTTTCTGGATTCCTCTTTCGGTGTTGTCCTTTATTTAGACCATGCACTATTCTTATTTCCAGCTTGTGACCCGCTTCAATGTCTTATTCAGTTTAGGCTTTTCTCCTTACCTTGACTAAAAGTGTGATTGATTTAATTCTCACTTTCCGCGCCGGACCGATGAAAATTTATTATTATTATTATTATTATTATTATTATTATTATTATTATTATTATTATTATTATTATACTATTGAACTTGCACGGCGAAATTACTGTATAATACGATATTATTTCTGTAATTTTACTCCATTGTATGTTATTTAGTTTATTAATGGGCACTAAATTGTCTCTAGATCAACAAATAAATTAACTACGACATGCACTTTGGTGGAAATATCATTACAGAAACATTATTGGTTCGTTCCAAACATGTTCATGTAATGATAATGACTTTTAACAACTTTTGGCTCGAGTCCCAATACTTGCCCCTTCGGAACTCAAACCCACAACGTGACCGATGTCCTTGCCTCTTGAAGACTTCTTGACGCCGAGATCGGCAGTCAATTAGCTTATACTATTCAGATATTAACCGTATATCTTTTAAAGATTATACACAGTGTTGATATAATAATAATAATAATAATAATAATAATAATAATAATAATAATAATAATAATAATAATAATAATAAAAGTTTTAAACTTGCCCTGAAATTTGGCAAAACTTACTTAAAGGTAGAGATTTCGGGAAAAGGGTTCCGTACCTTCAAGACACACCTCTGCAACTACCAACATTTTTAACTAGAACGTTCCATTGAAGTTTCATGTAGGAAGTATTCTACTGTATGTTTTAAGGAAAATAACTGTAATAAATATAACTGAATATCACGCAACAGTAAGGCATATGATAAACTAATTCTTGGGATATGCAGAGGTAAATATAAAAGCTTTGCTACAAAATACCTACACAGAGCATAATTCAATGAGCTCTGAAATAGAATGTAACGAAATAGCCTATGAGATTCAGTCTACAGAGCAATTGTTAGTTAATGAATGGACATAAACTATTTCGAGAATCGAGACAAGACGGGAAATGTTTACGATTCTTTTCGTCTCGTCTCGATTCTCATCTCCAAAGAGAGACGAAAATTTTGAGTTAGCCTTGACCTGTCTCGAATGTAAAATGTTAATTCTCATGTTATTTTATTTATTTTAGAAACAAGATGAGAAAATCCTCTTGTCATGAGCAACATTAAACCAAACCGAAATATTCTTTCCAAATGCACGTTTCTGCTTCTAATGGTATGACCTGAGCGATAATTAGCTCCTAGCTTTTAATCTTCTACGAGATAATAATAACTATTATTATTATCTATCGCCATCAAAAATCCTAAAGTTAAAAAAAAAGATTACAACGTGCATTCGCACAAGCACCTCGACCACTGAACTGCGATCGCTACGCGGTAAACAATTCGTTTTTAGTCTGGTTACGTTAGGTTTCTTTGTCTCCGCTTGCAAACTTGTATGTTATATTTCTTCGATTCAAAATGTCGTTCGTATTTCTTTTATGAAGTCGGCAAAGTTTACATTAATAACTTGAGTTGTTCTTGAACCGTTGGTTCACAAGTTTGTTTTTTCTCCACACGAAACTACAAATATGACAGATTGAATTCTCATACTCTCCTTTTTTTTTCAAAACAGTCGCCATTACCTGGTCAAAGATTTATTTCCACCACGATTCATATTAACCAAAATAAATTTATTTTTCGGAAGCGGAACTTTCACTTTCCGGATTTCGGAAAATTATGGAATTCAGTTAAACTCCGGAAAATATCCGGAATGTTAACGAAATCAGAAATTTCTAAATTCCGGATTTTTTCCGAATTCCGGAATTATTCCAAAATCGGAATTATCCGAATTCCGTAATTTGTCCGGGTTTACTTACGGGAGTCCGGAATTGGCTATCTCTAGTTTATACACAACCTTTCAGAACACTAAGCTAGTAGCTGTCTACAAACAAACAAGTAATGCAAAGCATTTTGTATCCTGCAATACGTCATGTATTAAAATCCGACAGCAGTGTCAGTATCTAACCAGAAATTCCATGTATCTAGCTACTGGAAGCTAAGGTATGAAGAATTGTACTGTGTCTTATACAACCCTGCAAATCACTGAATATCTAAACGGCTTTCGTTAAATCCAAGTTGTAGTACTCACAGTTACATCCATTTGTGTCTATATGATCGTGTTACTAAAGCTTACTATATGACAGCGCTAGTAAGTCTTTCTCTGCTCTCCCGTAAAGTTGTGATACGATCTACTACAGAATAAAGAACCAATTATCAATTTAACCAATTTGTTGTATTACTACACATCTGCTTCCGCCTCTGTCAACACTGGTCGATCTCGTTGACGCGACATATTTGCTTTTTTATACCCCTTTCTTCGTTTACTGAACTAAACAGTAATTATTCTGAAATATACTACTGCGCATGCCTTGTAGATAAATATTTCTGATTCCAATAGTTTCCGTTTTGTTCAAGGAATGTTCTTTTTTTTATTCCCAGCATGACCCTTTTATTATATTATATGAAGAGCATGTAGGTCTAAATACCTCATGTATTACATAGAATGTAGGTTTAACTCTTCCAGCAAAGAAGAAACATGTGATCATAGTATACAACCTACAGAAGTGATAGCTGGCAATACAGTGATCGTAATCCCTAACGACACAGAGACGGCGCTCCCTGCTGGTCTACTGGCTATCACGTGCGCTTGTGGTGTATGGTGTCCCGGGTTCGATTCTCGGCGGGAGAGAATCTATGATTTTTAACTGTTCTCGATGTTCCTGTATTCGTGTCCCTGTGGTTATAAGTTATTAGAAAAAGCAAGTTAAACGAGTGAAGCAAGTAAAATTAGCAATAAATAAGTTACTGAAACACGTTCGGTGAGTCAGTTAAAAAAAATAGGACAAAGCACTGGCTTTTCGCGCCGTCCATGCGAATTCGAATCTATCTCGGCTTGATTTTTTATCCATTTGAATGAAAGTATTGTTCCTTTTCGCTAAGGTAGTCACTCTTTTCGTATTTTTCGCTGTCGCTCACAGTTAAAGTAACTGACTATTCTTATTCTTTCTACGAATGATGGATCTGCTCTTTGGTTTCATGTCAAACATGCTCACGTAATGAATAGACGCTGTCGATAATAATAATAATAATAATAATAATAATAATAATGATATGAAATATTAGTAGCTAACTCGTGTGTGTATTTCGACAATATAATTTTATATTATTATGTGGAAAGAAGTAAGGCTCGCTGGCGTCCGCCCCCCAAATTTTTTCGATGCGCCTTATAGGTCCACGGTGTCCAACGTTGGTCCCATCCCACCACCTCCTGTTCTCTCGATATAAGTTATAGACATTTTGCCTAAAGAGGGCTCTGCCGTGGCCCCACGACTCCCCATGACAATGACTCTTCGTTCATTTTGCATTGAAATCGCTTATTTTTCTGAGTACTATGAGTGCATACTGTCCAACGTTGCTCCCATCACTATACAATTTCCCGTTCTCTCGATATAAATTGCTAATATTTTGTTTGTAAGGGAGATATGGCGTTACAATTATTACGTTTGAAGAATTGAGGAAGATATTGCCTTGCCACAAACACCTATTATTATTATTATTATTATTATTATTATTATTATTATTATTATTATTATTATTATTATTATTATTATTATTATTTATTTATTTATTTACCACTAATGTTGCCTACCTTTATTTGCATTGCAAAGTGTTACTAAAAAGCAAATCAAATAACACTCCTCGCCATTCACGCTCCCTTTACAGTTCTCTGTGTTAGAGGAAAGCACATTTATTATATTATTCTTTCAAATACCACGTTTCACAAGTTACTTCACTTTCAATGTGTAATTCCATATCATCACTAATAATCATCTTGTTCCGATAGGAAATAACCTCCTCCTACAAAAAAAAAAAAAAGAGCCTGACCGTAGCGAAAGGGCTTGAACTTTCTTTAGGCGATTAATCGGGTCCAATATTTCAATAAAAGAGGATAAGTCCCTGCACACAAATATTTCAGTAAAAGAGGAAAAGTTATTCAAGCTTTCTGAATACCTATTTATGGGCGAAATTTGGTTCGCTTGGAACTAGAGTTTGAAGGGCCGCCATTTTGAACATTTTCATCTGATTATTCTGGTTAACGAACGCATCCAGATATTTCAACAATTAATGTTTGTGCCAAGTTTCGTCTCAATCCGCTGAAAATTAGGGTGGTTATGGCATTCACAAATAGCGTTATATATATATATATATATATATATATATATACAGATTGATAGATAAATAGACACACACACACACACAGAAAAAGTGTTTTGCTCCCTTCTCGCACCTGTGGTGCGTCAGAGCTAAACCAGGCCCCTTTGCAAAACGTATTGACCAGCTTAACCTAAACACAAGCCTCTTACTTGCTAACGTAGAAATGTGGTCGGGAGGTAACCATGAGTATGGTCCATTTCCATGTTTTTTTTTTTTTTACTTTTTGCAGCTACTTCGGAACGTTCAATTTTTATTCTTCACTGATCGCAAATGGCGTTTACATTCAAAATAAGAGAAATTTTGGTGGCATTTGTTCGGATATTCTTCTCTTTCGAAATGAAGAAAATTATAAAAGCAATACGCAAAGACAAAAAGTATTATCAGTACTAAACATTACCAAGAATAATTGCTACGAAAAACTAAATACGACCTCTTTTACCCTCTCATGAGGTGTATGCATTATCAACAAAATTTTAAAAATGTCCTTCACGGGGATTCGAACTAACGACCTTTGCATTTGTAAGGCAGCATCTTAACCACTACACCAAGACCATGGCATGGTGAACGTTGAGTTGTTGGCGTATTTGTTGTATTTGTGTTTTATGTTCCCACTTCGAAAATTTTTACTCTTTTTTCTAAGTTTAACAGCTGTTTCTGGCTTTCTCTTTCGGTGTCGTCCTTTATTTACACTATGCACTATTCGTATTCAGAGCTTGTGCCCCTCTGCAATGTCTTATTCAGATTAAACTTTTCTTTTTGCTCCTCAGTAAATATTTGATTGATTTAATTCTCATACTCTCCACGGATGGAGCGCAGGAATGCAAGACTCGAAAAATAGGTGTACATTTACTTTCCTAAGAGATAATACATTATGATGAATCCACACACTAGCGGATCCAGAAGCGTCGTTTGGTGGAGGCAGATTGCTTTCTGGAAGAATAATGTAGGTTTTGAAAACGTAAGAGTTTTGCATCAATTTAGAATAACGTAGTGGATTGTTTTATATAGAGTGTTTCAAAACAACACCACCAACGTTTGGGTTGCCACATTACCTAATTTTAGCGGATACCACCAGATTTTCAGGTCTTATATTCGTCCCCCACCTTAATCATCTCTTAATCACGAAAAGCCACCCGCTTTTTTGGATTGGAGAAAAATCTAAGACGACTTTGTTGATAAAGTGATGCTATATTCAATGTAAACCGCTACATTTCTGTGTCAATCTCAATCGCGAATGGACAGATGACAGAAACAAGATGAACGCAAAAACTGTCAAATTATTACTATTGGTTTTGTACAATATGAAAGACGTATCATGCGTAGAATTTTATGATAAGATTTTATGCCATCGAGATTTTTTAAAGGAAGTTAAAGGGAATGAAAAATGTAAAAGATTTGGCATGTACACATTTTGGTTCAACCCATGAATACTAATGTATGATCTCATGGGTGCGTATTTCTTTGATAACATTCTGTCCAGTTACGTAATTTATATGTGAACACGTCTATGTTGTTACGTAATCTATATGTTCAACTAGTCTTTATATATTGTTGTTGTATTGATTGCAAGAACCTACGGATCCTTAGCATATTGTTTAGATTAGATTCATTATTAGTATTTTTTCTTTTAAAATGTTTATACTGTATTTCATATACTGTGAAACTGTGGTATTTTCGTATGTTAGTATGACTTCAAGTAGAAATCTTTGAAAATGATAAGAAATTTTATAAGAAATGGACCAAGACTCCTAAATATGTTTTAGCTTTCTTACGATAAAAGTTTAGAAATTATTTTGTATTCCTTAGAGAGAAAACCGTATGAACAACATTTGCAATATATCGCTTGCTTTTTTTTTTATACTTGTCTTACAGAAATCCGTATTAGAGATTTTATTGTAATACTTATTTAATACTTACTTTACAATTCGAGACTCACATTTGTTGAACTTAATAAAACATTAAAGGCAAAAACTAAATTTTCTTTACTTTAGTTTTGTTAGAAAAGTACATTAGAAGTGTC
Organism: Thermobia domestica; assembly: GCF_964235325.1. Taxonomy (NCBI): domain Eukaryota; kingdom Metazoa; phylum Arthropoda; class Insecta; order Zygentoma; family Lepismatidae; genus Thermobia; species Thermobia domestica. The sequence goes on from NC_137471.1 coordinate 128,850,651, forward strand.
ACTTAACAAAGAAATCACTAAAAAAAAAAAAAAATGGTAAGAAGGATCGTCAGTATTTCTAATACACAAATTCACATCAGTACTTACGGTTTAGAATCCCCCGCTTTTCTAATTTCAAAATATGGGAACCCTATCCTGAGACCAAGGTAAAACAAAAAGTATAGACCAACCTGGGAGCACAAATGCTTCCTTTTGGAGTTTTAGGACGCCGAAAACATGAATAAATGAACTTTATAGGTCCATAGCTCCAATACTATAGGATCTACCGTAGTCCGGTCAAGATTTTATTGAGGAACTAGTATGTGTCCTATCCAAATATCCAAGTTTCAGAATGATCCGAATATCCCACATGATATTTTCGCTGACATTTTCACTACAGTAACTTAAACACACTTTCCAGCACCGTTTCAGCTTGAATTAGCAGTATAACCTTGTTTCCCATAGAAAAATCTGATTACAACCGAAGTGCAATGTAATCGCAATCGATTTCAAAGACATTGGCTTCTTGTTTCGGAAAAGAAAGAAACAGTGATAAGTAGTCTATTGTACTGTATGCAGGACACGACAGGAGAGATAGGGTCTAATATTTCTTTCAACAACTGCAAAGCAAGTAACTGCACGACCATCTTTCTTTGAAAGTCTGTTTGCAACAATATACGAAACAGCTGAGAGAACTCTTGAGGAAATAATGTTTTCTATTTTTCCTTAAGAAGTGATCGGAAGTTATTTTAATTTGATATGGAAATTGAATCAGAGCCGTTGAAATGTAAGTCAGAGGATGTGTGTTTTTCTTCCCTTTCCCCTTCATCCCTTTTGTCCCTCCCTGGTTCGATCCCCGGCCAAGTAAGTTTGTGGTGGACAACATCGTGTGCGTGGGTTTTCTCGGCGTACTCCCGTTTCCTTCCTCATTCCCATTCCACCAATTATTCCATCATCATTCACATGCCTTAATCATACTTCTCTCTTAGCTTAACAGACATAATAGTAGGTCACTAACTGGAAGATTTCATTTCATTTTCCTTTAGTCTTCGTTCTGTCATATGTTAAGTTCTCCCTTGTGCATAGCACCATGCCATGAGGGCATGTAGGTAGTGTGCCCTCAGTCGTAGATGAATGTGGTGCTGTCGGCACCACGCTTCGACCGCATCCCCCCTCCCAGGTACGCATTGAATCTGAGGTTGGTAATGCCCAGAGCCGCACGGCATCTTATGCACAAAATCAAATACAGTAGAGCGTCGATTATCCGAAGAAATTGGGGGACATGGGTGTTCGGAAAACTGGTTTGTTCGGATAATCGAACTGTACATGTTTATTTGCCAAAAAGAAGTACTGTACAGTAAATTTATTCATAAAAACAGGCATCTCTTTAAGTATTACAAAGTAACGTACAAAGGCAACTTTAGTAGGCTGATTGTTGACAGACCGACAGAAGTGTGCTGATTGTTGAAACACAGCGACTGGCGGCTTGGCCGGTCAGCAGCGCCTTATGAAGGCTCCATTAGAAGCAATGTTCCGCCAGCGGTGGCTCAGTGCGGCGACTACTGTGGAAAACTTGGTTTGGGAGTGAGGGGGATGATGGACGGTAGGGTGGGAGAGTAACAGGTGCGAGCGAGTACATAGTTCGGTTAAGCGGTCGTTCGGTTGACCGACGTTCGGATAATCGACGCTCTACTGTATCGTAAAGTAACCAAGAGCAACAGATACCTGACATATGCATTTAGACCAATCCTCTTTAAAATCAGACAATTCATTCGAAAGTTATCGTAGCTTTCACACGCCTACGTCCAAAGTAAGAACAAATACTTCAATTCAGAAAAAATCCCCTTGTGGTATGGCAACCAAAACAATAGAGAATTTAAGATATAGCCGAGCGGTTTAGTAGAGTAGTCTACTACCTCCACCTTCTCGTGTTCAAACCCTCCTGAGGTTTGTGTCTATGCTCTGTTTTTCTTTTTTTCTGTGCTTTCACAACGAACGTTTTTTTTTCTATAATCCCTATAAGCTATGACTGGCAAACCCTAAAAAAAATACACATGTTTATTGTAATACTGTACTCTAATCCGGATTTTTGTTATTCTCTTCTTTTAGCTAGTTAAATTTCGTATACCTTTATAATTTTGATTAGTGCATATTTCCAACAAGTTAAGAATCGAAGTGAGAACGCTGAAATCTAGAGCTAAAACCGAACCTATACGACATTGAATTCAAATAAGTAAAACGATGTGATCAACAGTTTAATGTTAAGTTTTCTAATTACTTTACGACTTTATACCGCCACATGGATGTATTGATTTTACAATAAATTCTCTTTAAGTAATAGTTTGCACGACTATCGTTTCATGTATTTTGCTGATCAGTTTTTAATTTTGCTTCGAAATTTCTTACCAACACTACATGGTTGCTTCAATTCCCGGTAGCAGCTCATATGATTCGGATTCCACGTTAATAAGTAGGTCCACGTCTCATATAGCCTCGCTGATGAACGGACGTTAAACTCAAAATCATCAACAACAACTACATGGTTGTTGTGGGAAAAGTAGTAATTTATTATTTTGCATAAACCACATTTTTCACTATTACTGAAACAGTAAGAAAACAAGACAACGCGGGCATTTGCTACGTTTTTACAAATTAATATTTGTCAACTAGCAAGCAATTTAGAAAAAAACAGAGTATTCAATACATTAAATGTATAGCACAGTTATGAACTTTCTTTTCAGATGTATATTAAATCATTTGCTCCGTTCCCTCTATTTTTCTCTCTGTCTCTGTCTCTCTCTCTCTCTCTCTCTCCTTGATATTCAGTTTTTTGCAACTTTTATTTTTGCTTGTTCTTCCTGTGTTCTCACCTCTATACTTTTTTCTTCTTCCTCGATTTCTATAGTCAGAGATAGAGTGAGACAGACAAAGTGATCTGTACTAACTACTCATTTGCTTTTACTTTTCTATGCACTTGTATAGCTAGCTTTTTAAAGTACCAATTAGACTTAGACATAGGCTATAGGCGGTCTGTCATGGACATGTTAGACGTAGTTTTCTGCAGACTCCATTCCGTCTTTCATAGGTAATGATGGAGGAATAGTTAATTAGTGTCAGACTAGCTACATTGGTAGAATGTGGGACTTCTAATGCTATGGTTCTGTGTTCGAATCCCATCCAAAGACTGTATCTTTTTCCATTTAGCAGTTTCCGATGTTGTATACGTGCGAATCTCTTAAGATGTTCTCTCTTTCTCATTTCTCCATGTACAGTCAGTGACAGTAGAAAATGGAAGTTGGATACATAAGAAATGATAGCTTTTCCCAGTAGCAGAATAGTTTCACTGTATGTCTGGTAGTTGGACAACCAACATGACAGCAAATACATGCCCGAAAACATAACATGCCAGGATATTCCTCCATTTGGAGGAAAAAGTATTACTATCTGAGAGCATCACTTAGAGAAACAACCACGAGATAAATCTACAGAAATTCCATTCACTTTAAGATCAAAGAGATAGGAATTAATGCAAAGGAAACGAAAACAATAATACGCATCATCCAGAGACCGAAAAAGTATGGAAAGCTAAACAAAATGAGAAAAGAAGGAAAGAGGGAAAGGAAAGAGCAAAAGACATGGGAATAAATTAAATTTTAACACTTAAGGATAAACAGTGTCCGTCTTTCCTCCTGCCCCCTGTATCCGTCCTGGTTATTCTCCCTTCATAGGATAAATCTCATTCAGCATCAAACGCGAACATAATTTATAGTGTTTAACTCCTTGAAAAAATGTAACTCAGTCCAGGCCGAGACTCGAACCCCGGACCCTTAGCATAACAGTCAGCCGCTGTAACCATTTACCTACACACGCTACAGCAAGTGTGTTTATAAACCAGCCATTACCCGCGCTATAAAACGTCTTAAATTAGCACTGTCGGGAGTAACCCCAGTTAAACTCTGCCGTGTCGTGACAAAACGCTGTAACTTTGGCGCAGCCGTTTTGCGAAAAAGAGCCGTCAAATTTTTTATCCGAAAATGTGATCTGTATCGTGTAGAACCAGTGTAACTAGGCAATAATGGTCAACCAATCAATTTTCACCAAATTTAATCACACAACATGCATTTACCTAACATTACATGTAACCACGTGTTTCCAAAGTCAAGATACACTGGTTTTACACGATACAGATCACATTTTCGGATGAAAACTTTACGGCTCTTTTTCGCAAAACTGCTCCGCCAAAGTTACAGCGTTTTGTTTACGACACGGCAGCCTTGAAGTTTGAATTTTATTTACGGCCTTTAGCCATCTACGGCAACAGGCCCCATGTTTTCATTAAAAGCATTTGTTCTGTAGATTAAAATCAAGAATAACTTAATCTATACTCTCACTTACTGTTGTCAATATATATATATATATATATATATATATATATATATATATATATATATATATATATATATATATATATACAGAGAGAGAGAGAGAGAGAGAGGTATATAAAAATCGGATTAATGGGGGTTAAAAGAATGATTTCGTAACTGCGAAATGGGTCTTCAAGACGGTCATCGCACCACTACTGACATCTGGTAGCGGTGTTACGTGACACACACATTAGAAATAAAGCTTCGAAACGACAAGTTGGACGTTGTGCCATGGATAAGTCGGTAAGGTGTCTGCTTATTGAGTAGGCAACTCGAGTTCGATTCTTGAGTACACCAATTACATTTTCCTTCAAAATACATTTCTATATTTTTATATATGTTATTAATAATTGCTTTCCTGCATTTTTTGTAAATTATCTTAAATTAGTGAAGGTTCAGTAAAATCGAGAAGGTTAAAATACATATATATGATTGTTTTATCCGTATGTACAGTCCAGAGATGAAGCGGGTCGGGGGGCCGCGGGTCAACAGAACGTGACCCACTGCAACCCCCCACTCTGACTTAACAACGTATTACGACCCACAGACTCATTCTGCTCAGTGCATTGCAGACAGCTTCTGAACACTGGTGAATTTGTCTACTTTCAAGGCATCCTTTTTCTTTTCATTTGTTTCTATTGACAAAAGAACTTCAGGCAATTTTAGATATTGATATTTGCAACTGTAATAATAGCAATAGGACTTATTTGAGACGCAGCCTGTGATTTCTTAGAGGAGCTAACTACTGGGAAAAATGTTTCAATCATGTGTAATATATGAATTATTATATAAAAAATTGAATGTAACTATGTGTGCATGATCATCATATCCAAATTGCAAAGTCAAATGAAATGATTTTTGGTATATACTTAGGCCTCAACCTCAACTAGGAAGTTATCCGACATTCGGTATCGATTTCATTATATTACATATTCTAAGAGGGTCCGAAGTTTTGCAAAAAATTTAGTATCTCACAAGCCGTTCAAGTTGGAGAGCTGATATTCAGTATATTAATTCTTTATCTAATATAAATAAAATAAAGAGTTTGTTTGTATGTTTGTCTGTATGTCTGTCTGTCTGTCCATGTGCGGCCTGGGAACCAGACGAGTGGACCGAGTGTTACGAAGTCGTTTTTTTTGAAACAGGGGGGTCTCAGGGGGCTTTTACCGGAACCGGCTTGGGAACCAGACAAATATACCGAGAGCTACCAAATTTTAGTCACAAATACCTTGGTTCACGCTCCAGATCAGAGTTAAACGTTTTTCTCAAAATTCGAACCAGGGGGTCTCAGAGGGGCGTTTATCGGGACATGTAAAAGTAGTAGAAAATTTCCGATATTAGTGTCGAATTCATAATGAAGTTAAGAATTCATAAAGAAGTAAACTGCATTCTTCTGTTTCTACTGCGCATGCACCAGTGAATTTCCATGAAAGATCATGAATAATTCTGATAATTTATATATTATTTATAGACGAATACGTAATAGAATCCATATGAACAACATTTATCTTTCCTGAAAATAACAACTACGATAAACATTAAAAAGTCAATAGACAAATTACATCAGGATGAAATGCGTATAAACGTCAGACACTACAAAATACATTTCATTCGCTCTTACAGCTGGTCTAGTGGTTAGTCGTGTTGTAGCAGCGGTGGCGAGTAGACCTGCGGAATGCGCTGTTGCTTGTTTATACGGCATACATTCATACTTCAAGTTAGAATTCTTCTGATCGTCTAAATGGTAGTGAAACGAGTTAATACTTTGCGTGTAAACTTTAGTAATGTGCCTACTCGCCCAATTACTTATAGAATACATGAATTCATATTTGACAATTTCAAGTTAAGCAATGACCAAGTTGTGAGTATTGAATTAGACAATTACCGACGTTGTGTGTTCGTTAAGTTAATATCCCAGCTTTTGTGTGAACAGATAATTCGAGATAATAGTACTGGATTACGATATACTGATGAAAATGGAGTGTATGAAGTGAGTGTGGAAGTTGCAGATTAGCCTGTTACTTTAGTTAAATTATCTTTAGTGCCAAGTGAATTGGACGATGAAGAAATACTAAAAGTGTTGACACAATATGGTAGTGTCAAAAATATCAAGGATGAATTTTATGATAGTAGTCATCGATACCGAGTGCGTACTGGGCGGAAACTGGTGTACATACAGTTAGATAAGGCAATTCCATCGTCTATTGAAATTTAAGGTCAACGATACTTAGTATCTTATTTTGGTCAGGAACGTACCTGTTTTGCTTGTAATAGCCCTCAACATCTATATGACCAATGTGATATACGTAATGTAAACTCTAAACCTATAGTGCAATCTTCAACCGAAGTTAACCTAGTCCGGACACTTAATTCAGTTACGAGTGTACAACCTGTTGTTTCATTACCTTCGTCTTTTAGTGACAAGGATTTTCCCCCCATTAACTAGTGACAGTGATAAAGTTGTGTCACCTTCTTGTGCGGAGATAGTGAATGCTAACACTGCTAATGTTCCATCGGTAGCTTCGGCTACTTCTGAATGCAGATCTAATCCAGTACTTGAGCATACTTCGGATAATCAGCCACCTGTCGAAGTTTCTTTGCCTCCCGCAATAGGTTCTGTTTCATCTCCAGTTATAATTAGTGTATCCGACTCGATACCTTCAGCGGTTTCTATTGCTGACGCTGCTGACTGTGTTTCTGACGATATAAGTGATGTGGCAGATGTTCCTATTACCATTGACAGTGGTCCATTTGAGAGTGAGAAATCCATTTCATCTTATAATCATACCTTCGTTTTAGCCTCAGTTCCCTCGCAAAGTAGTTCTAAAGAGCGATCCTCTCAAGATAAGAGACGGAAAACAGTGAAAGACGGTAAAGTTTCTTCATCTGCTAGAAAACCTGATAAACCAGCTAGTGATGCTTTGTACAGGGTAACTAGTGCAAATGTTTCCAAACAATTGCAGCTAGTTGCAACAACTTCGGTAGAAGACAGTGCTTCTGGATCTGTAGAGTCTCCACTTTCTGGTGTCACTGTCACCTAGTGATTCTTGTGTGTGTGACATGATATATTCCAGGTGTGTTTCTGAGTCAGTCCTCCCACTTCGTATCTACGTCATCTCATCATGTACTACCAAGTCTGTCTCCTTCCCTACCTTTTCATGGCAATTGTTCTTACCATTGCTAGTATTAATCTAAATGGAATATCTTTACCCACACAGTATCATGCTCTGTCTGATTTTTTGTTGAAATCTGAAATTGAGGTGGCTTTTCTGCAAGAGGTAGGTCCGGAAGTGGTGAATGTACATGATTCATATCAAGTTTATAACAATTCAACGTATAATCGTCTTGGTACTGCGATTTTGGTTAAAGATGGGTTACCGTTTACGAATGTACAATGTCACCCCAGTGGTAGAATTATACGAGGTGATTTGTTTGGTATGACTATGATCAATGTGTATTCTCCATCTGGAAGTCATAATCGTGGTGCGCGCAACACATTTTTTGCGACTGATGTTGCGACATCGTTTAGTTGTGCCTCAGACAATGTCATTTTGGGGGGTGATATGAATTGCGTATTAAATAGAGCAGATATGGACCCAGGGTTTAATTATTGTGCTTCTCTTGATGAACTCATCTCTCATTATCCCTTGTATGATGCGTGGCAACTAAGGAACAGTGATCTGTTGGGGTACACCCTGATTCGCCAGAATAGTGCCTCGAGAATAGATAGATTCTATTTGACTGAATCTCTTAAATCAGCTTTTTGATATATACCGTTATCCTGTTTGTTTTTGTGATCATCTGTCTTTAGTGATGAAAGTTAAGATTCCATGTGATAAAATTGTGCGTGGACGTGGTTACTATCATATGAATGAAACACTATTAACAGATGAGGGATTTCTTACATTGTTTCAGAGTAAATGGGATTATTGGAGACAGCAAGCAAAACGGTATCCAAATATCCTCGTATGGTGGACTACCTATTTTAAACCTAACCTAATACGCTTCTGTAAATGGTACTCTGGTGAACGCTCTCGTGATCGCCTGAAATTGTATAATTTTTATTACGGATGTTTATTAGAGGCTCAACGAGATGCTCTTTCCGACAGAACATTGTTGCCCCTTGTTAAAAAATATAAAGCAAAACTCTTAGATTTTCATAGGATTCAAGTTCAAGGTGTAAAAATTAGGAGTAAGGCTCTTATGTTTGATGTTACTGAATAGTGTTCTCTTACTCACGTTTTGCAAGAAAACCGGCGTGGCAAGCGCCGCACAGTGGGGCGAAAACGCAAAAAGCTGGCCAAAATATGATAACTATATTCAAATTGAATGAAATTTAGTATTAAGGGGTTATTGAGGTTGCTGATTACGATTCTGCAACTAAACTAAAAAAAAAACAAAATGGCGGATCAAAAATGGCGGAATAAAAAGAATGTCAACATACTTCGTAATTTTCACAATGTATCTTTAACAACATTCATTTTTTCACATATTTTGATGAACAATTACTTGTTACTGACGTTATTATTTATTAGAAATGTGTTATTACTTAAATGACACAAATTATTGGTATTTGATTCGGTTATGATAACTACAAAGGCTTGTCACTGTAACATTAAATGAATTAAATGAACAATAATTAATATCAACACGCTTCGTAATTGGCACTTTTTGGCAGCTACTTTTTTGTCGACAGCATTAATTAATATTCCGACTACCATTCTACAAAATATGAACGTGGTGCACGAGTGTGCACATAATGTTTTCAATGCTTGAAGTTAATAAAATATATAAACAATGTGAAAATTTTGCCTGACTTGCGATTCAAATTATAAATTATTACATCATTATTATTAATTTTTCACTTCATACACTTATTCTACTTACCAGTACGATATAGGAAAACTTTACAGATTTAAAAACTATGAACGCGTTCGAAAGTTACAACCGTTTCAACAGACGCGTTACAATTCTTCTATTGTTCTCTACACATTTGACCTGCTGAAGGGTCTACTTAAGAGTGGCTCAGGTAGTCAAAATAATGTGAAAACCCTATTCTATTTATGGATTTGGGTCCTTCTAACATCACTCTAGCCAACTACATAAAAAAATTCCTATATTACTAACTTTCGTTTTTTTTTTTTTAATTTTGGCCAGCTTTTTGCGTTTTCGCCCCACTGTGCGCCGCCTGATCAAGACGGTTCTTACTCCGGATGGAGATCCCTGCAAGAATGTTTTTGCAATTCAAAACGTATTTTATGATCATTATTTAAAACTTTTTGGTGAATCACGAGGACTGGATGTTGACAATTTTATTTTTGAAGTTATTCCTAACGTCATAACAGATGATGATAATGTCTTTTACGGCGCCCTTTACACTTGAAGAAGTAAAGTTGGCAACATTTGCTGCAAAGCCAGGAAAATTGCCCGGACAAGATGGAATATCGGGTATATTGTATCAAAAACTTTGGCCCGTCATAGGTCAGACACTTACTGATGTGGTCAATGCTTGGTTTTTTACTTCCGAACATATCTGTCGACCCAATCCTGCTGTCACTATTTTTATACCCGAAGTGCCTCAACCAACAATGGTGGAACATTTCAGACCTATTTCCCTTTTAAATACTGATGTTAAAATTATTAGTCGTTGTTTGGCTTCTAGATTAGCTCCATATATGAATAAGTTGCTGGGTGATTTGCAATATGCTGCAGTTAAGGGTAAGACTATATATCAGATTTTAATGAATGTTAGAGATTGTATTACAATATGTCAAGATTGTGAGATTACCGCAGCTATTGTTAATTTAGATTTTCAGAATGCATTTGATAACATTGAGCATTCCTATTTGTGGAGAGTTTTGACTGGTTTTGGTTTTAATGCTAGCATTATACAATGGTTTAAATTCTTCTATAAAGACGCTGCGACTAAATTAAATATTAATGGTCATCTTACCCTTCCCATCAAAGTAGTTCGTAGTATTCGACAAGGAGATCCTATAAGCTTACAATTATTTACCTTGGCTATTGCACCCTTCTTGCATGATGTAAACCGCAAGATTCAGGGTTTTGATGTTATTGCACGTCCTCTACGTGTGTGTGGATATGCTGATGATGTCAATGTTTTCCTGCATTCTGTTCATGACTATAACCTTTTAATGCAATGTGTTGCTAATTATCAACAAGTGTCTGGAGCTCTCTTGAATAAAAAAAAATCAACCGGTCTTATAATATATAATTCTGAGGAGTTTAGTAAAGTTCAGGACATTGCATTTCAATCGAGAATTAAAATACTAGGAATATCATTTATGAGTAATCTTGTTGAAACAGTAAAATATAATTATGACCTTGTCATTAATAAAATCAGGCATTTAAGTATCTTGCATAAATGTAGGTCACTATGTTTATTGTCTCGTGCTCGACTTCTCAACGTTTATATTTTGAGTAAACTGTGGTATGTTGCTAACGTCTTTGCCCTGCCTTCTACAGCAGGCAAAAAACTACAAAATGTTTGTGGTTGGTTTTTGTGGAACAATTGTGTGTTTCGTGTTCGCTATAATGACATCTGTTTCTGTAGCGAACGGAGGCATTAACATGACTCACGTGCAGTTCAAGGCTGAGAGTTTGTTTATAAGACGTAACTTGACTGCCTTAGTTGAAGATGTACCCTCTCCCACTAGACACTTGCTGCGATATTTATTGGATACGATCGATCCAACACTGCCGTTGGCGATCGCGTCCCTCCCCTCCAGTTGCTCTTACTTAACTAATGTCTTGTGTGCCTATATCTATCAATGTCAGCGAACTCCCGATGTTTTGACTTTAACAAGTAAACAATGGTACATGCACCACCTACAACAGTTATCACCATGCAAATTAATAGAAGGAGAACCAGAATACAATTGGCATATAATATTTCGTAATATACACTCAAAATATTTAACAGCAGAAAATAAATCCTTTTGGTACATAGTAGTGAATGACATTGTAGATACGAAAGTAAAACGAAATAAATGTGGGTTTAGTGCTGATATAATATGTTCTTTCTGCGGTGTTGCTGATTCCTTGAGTCATAGATTAACAACTTGTGTGAACAGCAAACAAATCTGGTACCAATTGCAGCGATTTTTGGGTCTTATTATGCGCCAACCTCGTCGCTCAATCGAGGTCAATCTCCTGTTACGACCGGAATATTCTCTGTATCCCAAAACGAAACACAATGCTGTTACCTGGCTTATAGCGCAAACAATTACGTATGTACTCTCAGTGGAAACTGCAGGTAATTCTTCGTTTTATATTGAATATCTTCAAACTAATTATGACAAAATGAGCTCCATTATGAAAAGTTGTACTTTTGCTCGTTTTCTCGACAATACCATATATGCGTAATTAATGTGTACTACTTTGTTATTCCAATGAGTTTTTAGTCATTTGTAAAACTTGTGTATATGCTACATACGTTCTTAAAAAAAACGCACAAAATGTACAACTTGTATCTATGCTCCATAAGCAGTTTATTTTTTTCTCTTCCCTTGAGTTACATTGTGCATTATTAGCTGTATATATTTATATTGTTCTGCAGTTGTGTTAATGATCGTATGTATCCAACTCTATTAGTTAATAAAAAGTTATTAAAAAAGTGGCTAGCACGTGTGCCTTTCGTGTACGGGGTCCCGGGTTCGATTCCCGGTGGAAAACTTTGGAATTTTAATTGTTCTATATGTTTTTGAATTGGTGTTCCTGTTGTTCAACTTAAAGGAAATGATTGTAAAACCTGTATAACCGAGTAGAAAATAAAACAACTTACTCAGATTCGGTCAGTGAATCAGTTAACTTAAAGAAAATATACAAAGTGTCTAAGGCATTTGTCTGTAAATTGAAAGGAACTCTTAAACGTTAGTTCCAGTCCCACCAAAGTAACATTTTTCTTTTACCTGTTCTCGAAGTTACTATTTGTATTTCTGTCGGATTCGAACAAATAGAACTTCAAATAGAGACCACGTTGAATTCATTTATTGAGTAAGCCTAACATTCTTATTAAACATGGCTATAATTTTTATTATTATTATTATTATTATTATTATTATTATTATTATTATTATTAGTTAAAGTACGGAGTTTGAAATCAGGCGATGCAGTATTTACGTAAACTAAATGATAATTTATTTGATAATATTCACTAGCCCAGTATACATTTGCGAGGTTAGGTTTTGGTAAATGAAGTGTATACGACATTGAATAGTAAAAATATTACAATAAAAATATATTATTAAAAATATTGATTAAGTAATTGGAGTTAAACATGCTTTCCAGTAAGAATTATATATAGAGAGGATTTACTTTAAAGTGCATGCAAACGAATATTCTAGTTTTAATCCGATTAGAAATCGATAACTTACACAATACTATTTACTTCATTAGTTCTATAAATATTTATGCTTATCGTATTATAAATCTCCTTAAAATTATGATTTTGTCATTTCAAAACGTAGAACTAGAAATAAATGTAATATTCTACAACGGGCGGATCCAGGACCGACTTCTGGGGGGGGGGGGGGGTGCGGTGGGTTGTCATAATGCAACTTCTAAGGGCTCCAAACTCTGGGATAGATTTTATTTATATATATATATTTAGAGTAAGAAAGTTTCCTCTTCTGAGGGGGCGATCGCCCCGATCCCTCCTGGATCCGCCCCTGATTCTACCTAGGTATTTGTTAAGGAAACCTTTCAAACAGTGATGATTTCAGGGCATTACCTGTTCGAGAATTTGAGACCTTGTCGACATAAATTTCCCCCTTCGTGGCCATATTTTCGATCATGCTCAAAGTGGACTAATAATGTTTTATCAGTTTTCTCTCATTCATATCTTGACCATTACCCAGGGAGAATCTTCTGAAATTATCAATGCTTATAATTAGTTTTTCATTACAAATCAAAGGATAATAATGAAATATTGAACATACTTAATATTTTGTTTTCAGCTTTGGATTTTAGATTTGCAATTCATATAATGTTCCTTTCTAATCGAATTTGAGAGAAAAGTAGTTGCCAAAGATTTATTCAAAGAAATGTTCTCAGTCCTCTGAAAATATGAACACACTTTTAAGAAGAAGAAAAAAAAACAAATTGAATAATACCTACAGGGTTTGAACACATACACTTACGATTGATAAACTATTCACCCAAACCGCTCCACCAGTTCGTAAGTTTTCAGTGAGCTTCTTTAGACTTTTGTGTAAAGTAGTTTCCTGCTCCACATTTTTTTGTTTATTTCGATACGACTATAAGTTTGTGGTGAATATTTGGGCGTTACAGGTGTTGCAATGCATAAAAGTCTTTTTCGTATAAACTACATTCAATTTTACGTCCTAATAACTTATATACAACAGGTTGAATCTGTGAAATGATTGGGGTTGGAGTGATCGTAAATATTTTCATAGATAGGAGCCTGGATATGAAAACCCGCTTAACGTGGGGATTTACTTTTGTGAATTTTGGTACATTTATTTATACACATCTATGGAAAATTTGATTTCTATAGTTTTCAGGATTCTAGTTATTTATATGTTTGTTTATGAATGTATTTAGTACTTGGACTTTTAAGACTATAGATTACGTTTTGACGTTTAGACTTGGGAATTATCGTTTGTATTTAGGTAGTTTATTTTGGGAATTTTTAGTTCTGGGGATTTTTATTTTGTAGTTAGAATATTATTATTACTTAGGTATAGATAATAAAATTATTAATTTTTGTTTTGACAGATGACTATTGTACTTTTACATTCATAATTAGGAAAAAATATACGTTGCATTTGTTTGTAAATATACTGCTGGATGTGTGTAACGGTTTCATTGAAGTTAAAAAGGTGAGGAAATCGGCAGTCAATTTATAGTATAAATAGCACTACTCATGTGATAGTGGATAGAATTGGAACTCGTGCGCTAGGCTGTGATTTGTCCGTAGCCGTCCGTATATTCATAATTACGACTACGATAGAGAAGTGGACAGTCAAATTCTCAAGGTTCAGTATCTGACCCTGGGTCTTCATTTTAGTTTTCTACAAGTTATACATAGTCAGAAGTGAAAACATGGAAATGGATACAAATTCATGATTAAGGTATTATTTATCAAATATCGACGAAATGTTTTCTGTAACAATTTCATTCCGAAACTGGAAGAGAAACGTGAAAGGCAAGAATCTGTATGTTATTACGGGAAGTTGAGTTTTGTATGAAATTTTGTGAAAACAACGAACAAGTTATTGCTATATGGATAGTAGATTTATATAGCAATTTCTTCCAATATCTCAAGATTTATTCTATATTCTGTGATTGATCCGAAAATATGTTGAAGTTTATTAGTGGCAAATGCTATTCTGCTTTTCATAAATTTTGTGAATACGGCTATAGTGTATGTATTAGTCAAATTCTTGTGAGTATTGAGTATAAATGAATTGTGTTTAAAGTTATTTTGAAGGTTCCTTATTAGCTTGTTTTGGAACAAAACCATATATTTATTGTATAAAGTGTAATATTCGCTATGAAAGATGTAGTGATATGCGAAAAATATTGGTAAATGCTAACTTTCCTAATTTATCTCAAAGTTATCCTATTAAGTTGATTGAAGATTATTGAAGATTATCAAATAAAATAACGTTAATAGAATATTGAATATATTTGTGCTGATAATCAATGAATACACAGTTATTAATTTTTTATATTTGTTGTATGATCTATTTTGGAGTGATCAAATTGTTTATTAAATTATTTAAGTCAAATTTTATGTTCTGTTTCCTTCATGAAATTTACATATTATAATCCGACGAACTTTATGTATTATTTCATTTCATAATTCAAATAGACTATTGATTTACTCAGTTGATAGTAATAATGCTTCTGTTTCAGCTTATTTATTACACACACACACACACACACACACACACACACACATATATATATATATATATATATATATATATATATATATATATATATATATATATATATATTTCTTTAGTTATTTAAAACAAATTGTGTATGTACTTTACCAGTACTTGTCCCATAGCGTTAGTTTTTGTGGAAATATTTTATCTTCTACTCAGGCTACGTTACAAGTCAAATTCAGTTTTCCACAAAAACAGTATTGTTTTATTTTAATAATTACGAAAGATGGAAAGATTGGTCATTCATTCTACGTGCACAATTGTGTGGGTCAGGGCTGAATGGGCTATGACTTTTCCTGTAGGTGCCGTGAGAATGCTTTCTTCAGGGAAGGTTTTTAATATAGCTATTTTATAAACTGACAATAGAAATTGAAATAATACATAATCATCTTGTCCATCACAAATAGGGATTTGTTTATATAAATTACTAAAGCTGTTTGAAGCAATGCCTAGACTTACTTTATCTAAATTAGTATTAAAAGGCATAAATGAATTCCCTACACGTGAATCACCACACACAATTCTTCCAGGTTTAAAGCCTAAAGAAAAATAACTTTCGTTTTCATTTTCCTTCGACTTCAAAACAGCTGATTTGCACGAGACGCTGAATGAATTGTTATCAGCCAAGCCTACTAACAACTCGCGTACACGACCTTCGGCTCTGTGTTCACACACACACTGTCAACCAAAACCCGTCCCTTAACGCTATCGCTACTAAGCAAACAATTGCTATGATCACTCTGTTTTTACGAGAGGACTAAAAATAGCGCCAAAAGACAATTGTTAGTCGTCTATCTGAGTAGTTGTATACATATTTTTCTGAATGAAAATTACATGCCAGCCATTAGAAAGAACATTTAACACTAACTGATTTGAATGCTACTTCGGATTGCTCAGGTTCCATTATGAATAATAACTAACAAAAGTCAACTCAACAAGTCGGATCACGACGAAAGTGTCTATAGCTTTCGTTAATGTACTATCATGACGTTCGTAGTTACTTAATCTCATCAATTCTCGCTACCATTTTTGACTATTATGGTTTAATATGAATGTGATATTAAGATAGAAGTTAACAACCATTAATATAAATTATAACAATGTAAATATATACAAAATTTATATATATATCCTCAAATTGTTTTAAGCAGATACATAGGGATTTTATAGAACAAGAAGACTCTAGGCAAATACCAAGATTATATAAATACACAGGAAGCTACATAACTTTATAGTTACTTCTTGTTAGTTAGTACGAATAATTACGACTACGATTTTGTTAATGTAGTCTGAGTGGGGGGAATAAAATATTCCAACAAAAACTAACGCTATGGGACATGTACTGGCAAAGTACATACACAATTGGTATTAAAGAACTAAAGAAGTATATATATATATATATATATATATATATATATATATACCAGCTGAATATACCCGTTCTTCGCATGGGGCCAGTACTTGGAAGTCAACGCTTGTGGAAGTATTACTATTCACTTTGGCGACCGCGAAAACTTTGGACGTGACACTAATATCGATCATTTTGGATTACTTTAAAATGTCTCGGTATCCTCCCTCCCCGCTGACTCCCGGCCGCATACAATTGTAGCTGAATTTGCAAGTAATCGCTAATGAAAGTCTCACCATTGATCTCACCGACTGCGAAAATTATGGAATTGACGCTAATATCGGTCATTCTGGATTATTTTTACATGCCTGAGTATTCCCCCTTTGACTCCCGGCCCGCATACATATGTAGCTGAATTTGCAAATCATCGCTAATGGAAGTGTCACCATTGATCTCAGCGGCCGCGAAAACTATGGATTTGACTCTAATATCGGTCATTTTGGATTATTTTTACATGTCTCGGCATTCCGTGTCCCCCTCTCTCCCCGCTGACTTCCGGCCCGCATACAATGGTAGTTGAATTTGCAAATCATCGCTAATGAAAGTGTCAGCATTGATCTCACCGACTGCGAAAATTATGGAACTGACGCTAAAATCGGTCATTTTGGATTATTTTTACATTTCTCAGTATTCCCCGCTGACTCCCGGCTTGCATACAATTGTAGCTGAATTTGCAAATCTTCGCTAATGGAAGTGTCACCATTGATCTCAATGACCGCGAAAACTATGGATTGGACACTAATATCGGTCATTTTAGATTACTTTTAAATTTTTCGGTATCCCCCCCTCCCCACTGACTCCCGGCACGAATAAGGTGAATTTGGAAGTTAATGTGATCAGAGTTTCACCATTGATTTCAGCGACCGCGAGAACTATGAATTCGACACTAATATCGGAAATTTTCTACTACTTTTACATAAACGCCCCTCTGAGACCCCCTGGTTCGAATTTTGAGAAAAACGTTTAACTCTGATCTGGAGCATGGACCAAGGTATTTGTGACTAAAATTTGGTAACTCTCGGTCTATTTGTCTGGTTCCCAAGCCGGTTCCGGTAAAAGCCCCCTGAGACACCCCTGGTTCGAAATTAAAAAAAAACGACTTCGTCTAGATCTGGGGCCTGGGCTAGGTACCCCTGACCAAAATTTGGTAACTCTCGGTCCACTCGTCTGGTTCCCAGGCCGCACACGGACAGACAGACAGGCATACAGACAAACACACAAACAAACTCTTTATTTTATTGATATTAGATAAAGAATTAATATACTGAATATCAGCTCTCCAACTTGAACGGCTTGTGAGAGACTAAATTTTTCGCAAAACTTCAGACCCTCTTAGAATATGTAATATAATGAAATCGATACCGAATGTAGAATAACTTCCTAGTTGAGATTGAGGCCTAAGTATATACCAAAAATCATTTCATTTGACTTTGCAATTTGGATATGATGATCATGCACACATAGTTACATTCAATTTCTTATATAATAATTCATATATTACACATGATTGAAACATTTTTCCCAGTAGTTAGCTCCTCTAAGAAATCACAGGCTGCGTCTCAA
Organism: Thermobia domestica; assembly: GCF_964235325.1. Lineage (NCBI taxonomy): Eukaryota > Metazoa > Arthropoda > Insecta > Zygentoma > Lepismatidae > Thermobia > Thermobia domestica. The sequence continues at coordinate 128,868,965 of NC_137471.1, forward strand.
ATAAGTCCTATTGCTATTATTACAGTTGCAAATATCAATATCTAAAATTGCCTGAAGTTCTTTTGTCAATAGAAACAAATGAAAAGAAAAAGGATGCCTTGAAAGTAGACAAATTCACCAGTGTTCAGAAGCTGTCTGCAATGCACTGAGCAGAATGAGTCTGTGGGTCGTAATACGTTGTTAAGTCAGAGTGGGGGGTTGCAGTGGGTCACGTTCTGTTGACCCGCGGCCCGCCGACCCGCTCCATCTCTGGACTGTATATACGGATAAAACAATCATATATATGTATTTTAACCTTCTTGATTTTACTGAACCTTCACTAATTCAAGATAATATACAAAAAGTGCAGGAAAGCAATTATTAGTAACATATAAAAATATAGAAATGTATTTTGAAGGATAAGTAATTGGTGTACTCATGAATCGAACTCGAGTTGCCTACTCAATAAGCAGACACCTTACCGACTTATCCACGGCACAACATGCAACTTGTTGTTTCGAAGCTTTATTTCTAATGTGTGTGTTACGTAACACCGCTACCAGATGTCAGTAGTGGTGCGATGACCGTCTTGAAGACCCATTTCGCAGTTACGGAATCACTCTTTTAACCCCCATTAATCCGATTTTTATATACCTCTCTCTCTCTCTCTCTCTCTCTCTCTCTCTCTCTCTCTATATATATATATATATATATATATATATATTGACAACAGTAAGTAAGAGTATAGATTAAGTTATTCTTGATTTTAATCTACAGAACAAATGCTTTTAATGAAAACATGGGGCCTGTTGCCGTAGATGGCTAAAGGCCGTAAATAAAATTCAAACTTCAAGTGTAACTGGGGTAACTCCCGACAATGGCTGATTTAAGTCGTTTGATACCGAGGGTAATGGCTGGTTTATAAACACACTTGCTATAGAGTCTGTAGGTAAGTGGTTACAGCGTCTGAATGTTATGCTAAGGGTCCGGGGTTCGAGTCTCGGCCCGGACTGAGTTACATTTTTTCAAGGAGTTAAACACTATAAATTATGTTCGCGTTTGATGCTGAATGAGATTTATCCTATGAAGGGAGAAAAACCAGGACCGATACAGGGGGCAGGAGGAAAGACGGACACTGTTTATCCTTAAGTGTTAAAATTTAATTTATTCCCATGTCTTTTGCTCTTTCCTTTCCCTCTTTCCTTCTTTTCTCATTTTGTTTAGCTTTCCATACTTTTTCAGTCTCTGCATGATGCGTATTATTGTTTTCATTTCCTTTGCATTAATTCCTATCTCTTTGATCTTAAAGTGAATGGAATTTCTGTAGATTTATCTCGTGGTTGTTTCTCTAAGTGATGCTCTCAGATAGTAATACTTTTTCCTCCAAATGGAGGAATATCCTGGCATGTTATGTTTCTGGGCATGTATTTGCTGTCATGTTGGTTGTCCAACTATCAGACGTACAGTGAAACTATTCTGCTACTGGAAAAATCTATAATTTCTTATGTATCCAACCTTCATTTTCTACTGTCGCTGACTGTACATGGATGTTACGAAGAAAAACAAAAGAGAAGTAATCTCTTTTGTCAGTTATGGTTGAGATTTTAAAGAAATTTTCAGCTTTCTGCGAGCATTTTTATTTGTTTAAATAAATATCTGTTATATAACACTTACTGTGTGTTATTATGTATTTGTGGTCTGCTGTTTCTCAAGTTATATATTACATATGGTTCATACTAAAATTTGTGGTGGTCTCCTTTGAAATGCATGTGTCATTTGTCAATATATGCGCACGTTTTCTTTTCCTTTATATTTCGCATATTCCTCTTTATTTAGTTTTCATCACGTTGACCTTTTTCTCTTTCTCTCTCTTTAAAACTGAGGATGTAAAATGAGAAGAGAAATGAGAAGAACCTCAATCTATTACTCCATCTTGTGAGAAATTTGTGGTTTGTAGTCACGTGGTCTATGCATTTCTTGCTCCAAACGAAGTGTGCAGGGGGACGAATTCGAAGGTTATCCTGGCGTGTTCAGTGCCACAAAGACGTTAGGTTGGTTGCCTATGTTGTTAGGCGTAGTTTCACATGAACTTAAACTTTCATGTTGCAGGTTTTTTGCTTCGTATTGTACAATTGTACCAAATTCAGTCCTTTTTGTCATTTATCGGCCCGTTGGTACCACGGAGGCATTTTCGGTCCCTTTTGTGTAAAAGTTGGTACAATTTTACCCAATTCAGCACCATTTAACAAATACGTGTTTCATTTTCAAAAGTGCCAGTAAGACTTTTCCTACATCTCACGTTACTCATACTGTGTGTTGGACTCTTTAAAAATGCTGTTGAACATTCATTTCTGTGACGTTGCACCGCATAACGCTACGAACTTTGTGTAGAAAATTGGTAATTCGAACTATACCGGAAAACAAATGACGCTAGATGAGCGCATCCACGCCGCTTATGAAGGAGACGAGAAAGAAGCAGTGTGGTTGAAATTTTTCGTCTTGATTTAAACTCTTGGAAAAGGGGAGAGTGTTATAGAACTTTATTTCTCTTACTTTCATATTATAGAGCCATGTATTACACTCAGGGGTAAAAGTGGATCTGAAAAAGTAGGGGCATCCATGACATCACGCCGTCCCCCGTGTCTATCTTTGCCCATTGTAATTTTTTTTAGAAGTGGGGGACGCCATAGATACTTTCTGAAAGTGGGGAGACGGCGTCCCCCCGCGTTCCCCGACACTTTTACCTCCGATGGTATAAAATAATGAATTCAGCCCTTTTTGTTTCAATTTGGTACTATTTTTCATCCCGCTCCAGAACTAGGACTGTGGCAACACTGGCAAGCAGTATGAAACAAACCTTGTACTACTAAACACGCTTTGTACTATGGTGAAAGCTAACCATATACCATAAGATAACAGTACGGACTTACTATAATGTTGCATTATGGATGAATGCACTTCTTACTACGGACCAAAAGAGATGAATATTAAATGAGCAACAATACATTCTCCTTAAATAGATTAATTTTACATGCACACACACATCACGACTACTAAGCACATACTAAATTATACAGATCACACAGCAAAAAATTACACATATCACTAGACATACTAATCCATATTAACACACGAATTAACTATATGTAAATCAAACAAATCACTAACATTGCCACATTCTAAACTGGCTCGGGAATTAAGAAAGAGGAAGAGGGATCAGAACCGAAAGGCCCTTCTATCAACTAAATCATAGGGACATATTGAAACTATTAAGGACGAAAGATTCCTTTCCTGAGGGGAAAAGAACCTTTATGAAAAATCACTTAACCAATTTCGGATGGAAGCCTTTGTCAATTCAAGATAAATGAGTCCCTTTTATGTTTACACTGACAATAATAATTACCCTAACTACAGCAAAATCATATACCGCCATGTTAAAAAAAAGTACATATACTACGTACACAGGCTAGATCTATCGTAACCTAACTTAACTTGGAAGGGTGCTAGGAAATATTTTAAACGTTTTAAATCACAGAATCTTATTTTGAGGATTCAAAACACCTAAAATCAATGCACTATTAATCACTTTACTCCTGTCCTGAGATGTGGGTATTGTCCAATATGGCGATCACGGCATCTGCTGAATGCAATTCTATATTTTAGATTTTCTAACTAATTTCACTGCAAAGTTCTTGATGTTCGGAACTGAATTCAGCTTCCGTACTGTTCATTCTTTAATTGAAACTAATGTTACCTTTTGATACGGCTTTTCTGTCCAAATATCCGAAAAATTTTAAGAGTGGAGCCGACATGGTCTTACTCTGAGAGTGTCCAACGCAGAACAACAAGAAGACGCGCCATAATACTAAAGCGTCAGAAATAGTTCCAATCAGAGCAAAGAAATTTTGGCTGCAGAAGGTACAAAGCGAATGAAAAATAGTAAAATCTGGATTAAACCGGATTTTGGGAGGATATGTATGGGCTTCTCAGAGAGACGAAGGGGGTCTAAATTATTCTGACAAATATCAGATTGGTGGACAATTTTAGAAATATCTGTCCAATTGCCGACGTATGTTTTTGTATCCTATTAAGGTGTATAAGTTCAATAATCATCCATTTGAAATGCCCATATACAGAGTTTATAATGAAATAATATATAAATAAAGAAAATATTCCCCGAAATATAATTCTTCGTAGATTATTCAGAAGCTCCCACATTAATTTGGTTTGAGTAAAGAACAAATGAGTTTAATACATAGACCGAAAATTACGTGTTGAGAAATTTACAGTACGCGGTACGTACGAAAAGTATTGGATCCCCCCAAACAAAAATTTCATAACCTTAACTGTAATGGCACATTACATTTTTTAAAAATTAAGCAATACCACGATTTTTGCTATATTTTCAAACCACCGTAAGCGATTTTCTGCTGGAGTCCTAGAAGTTATACTCTTCAAGAATGTAACGGAAATTTGAATGATCTCGTTGGTAGCACTGCTCCCCACAGACATATTATTGTATTGTTATGTAGAACAAATAAGATAGACTATCTTACACAAAATAAGAGTTGTCCTAGGATTGCCATATTACCCGATTTTAGCGGGTACCACACGATTTTCAGGTCCTATATTCGATCCCCACTTAATCATCTCTTAATCACGAAAAAACACCCACTTTTTTGGATTGGGTAAAAATCTAAGACAACATTGTTGATAAAGTGTTATATTCAACGTAAATCGCTACATCTCTGTGTCAATCTCAACCGCGATTCCGTGATTAAGTTAAATTTGGACTCGCGCTCAGGCTCAGGCTGTGAGCTATTTGCCCAGTGCGCGTGCGCAGAGCCGTTTGCTAATAAGAGATTTGCTCTAATGAACAACGATTTTCTGTGTGTAGTTAATGTGTTTTTAATGTAATGTACTGGAGGTTCTATATGAATCAATATTTGTTTGTGGATGTTGGGGCAGACATACTTGATTATTCATGACTTCATATAAATTATTTTGTGTTTCTTACGTGTTAGAGAGAAAACCGTATGAACAATATCTGCCATATATCGCTTTTTTTTTGAAAACTTGCCTTACACATATCCTTACAATTACAGATATCTTACCGTAATACTTACATAATACTTTACAATTTGAGACTCACGTTTGTTGAATAAGGAGCGCGGTGGCTCAGTGATAGAGCGTTCATCTCCGGTGCTTGATGTCCCAGGTTCGATCCGAGCTCGCGCAGTGTGGACTTTGTGGACAATCACCATGCTCGTGGATTTTCCCGGGGGTTCTTCCGTTTCCTCCCACTTTCTTCATTTCATTCATTTCTCATCATTACCGTCCCCTTTAGCCTAACCAACATAATCGTGGGACGTAAAACTCAAAGATTTCATTTCTTTTTCTTTCTTTTTTTTTTTTTTTTTTTTTTTTTTTACATTTGTTGAACTTAATATAACATTAAAGGCAAAAACTAAATTTGCTTTACTTTAGTTTTGTTAGAAAAGTACATTGGAAGTATCTCTTAAGAAAGAAATCACTTAAAAAATGTTTCGAAGGATCGCAGTTCAGTATTTGTAATATACAAGTTCACATAAGTACTTGCGGTTTAGAATCCCCCGCTTTTGTAATTTTAAAATATAGCAACCCTAAATTGCTCTGAAAATTTCTTTGTAATTTATTAAAGCTTGAATCGTTACTGGTATCTCAATATAATTTCAATCGTCCATTGCCATAATATTTAGTTACGGAATTGGCAGCTCTGTTTATTATAGATAGATACAGTGAATGTAAAAAGTATTCATACACCTCGCAAGATGGTAACATGTGACACATCACGGTGAACAAACACCACTTGAACTGAAAATTTGTATTTTATTTCTTTAACTGTAGGAAGCACAACACAAAAATACACTGATATAAAACAAATTGGGATTGTTGCAAACAAAGAAGCTAATATTCGTGCAGGAAATTCAAAAAGGTATTGAAAAGAAAGAAATACCAATTGACATAAAGTATTCATACATTTCACTTAGTGTCTTTGTTTTCGTCATATTGGGCAATTCGTAGGATATCCTTTTGCTGCTATAATAGATTTAGTACGCTTTGGCATTGACGTTACCAAAGTCTTGGTTTTTGATGAGGGAATTTTCAGCTACTCCTCTTACAGAGTATTTTGCAAGTCTTGTTTATTTGAAATCGGTCGTTTTCTAATCTGTTTGTCAAGGTGGTTCCATAGAAGCTCAATCGGATTAATGTCGGGGGATTGGAGTGGTGTTGGCATGTACTTGGGCGCATTGCACAAGATCCAAAGGCGTGTGTTTAAAGCGGAATGCTTTGGATCATTGTCCTGCATGAATAAGAAGTTATATCTAATCCCCATTTGTTCAGCAGACGAATGGAGATTCGATTTCAAAATGTCAATGTACTGATGATGGTTCATCGTACCATCTATAAAGTGTAAGGACCCTACACTAGATACACCCCCAAACCATGATAGAATTATCACCATGTTTCACTGTGGATTTTCGGTTTTCTTTTCAAAACTCTGTATTCTTTTGCCTGCACACCATAGTTCGTCCATCCGATGCAAAAATGTTGAATTTGTTTTCATCCGCAAATATAACACGGTTCCACAGTCCTTGTGGTGTATTTCGGTATACTTTGGCAAATGTGAAGCCTTTTCTCCTATTGACTTCACTCACAAAGTATTTTCTTCGGGCTACCCGACCATAAAAGCCACTCTTTCTCAAGTAATTGCGAATTGCAGAATGTGATACATGCAATTTAATTTCATTATAAAGCTCAGTTGCAAGCTCTAGCACACTCAGACGCGGATGCTTTTTTTATTTTTCGAACAATCAATGACTGACAACGCGTATTTAATTCACTGGACAACCTGTTCTACGTGCATTTTTCAACGTTTCTCTCTATCCCACTCTATAAATAATACTTTGAATAGTCCCTCTAGGCCTACCAACAATGCTTGCAATTTCAGAAACTGACTTACACTGGTTATGCAGACGAATTATAATTCTTCGTTCCTCTCTGTAGTTTCACGACCTTTATGCCCCATACCGCCGCACTCCCAAACTCCGCGATAACCTTGTGACCTTGGATGCACTGCAAGGAAATATGGAGCAAACTAGAGTGCCTTAAACACGTTCGTTACTAGTTTCTGTACATTGAGAGTGAGGTATTCCTATGAGAGTTGTGGTACTGTATGAATACTTTCTGCGCATGGATTTTCGGACCTTTCCCTCTTTTTTATCTCTGAAAACCAAGGTCTAAATAGCATTTGTTATTTATACTTCCCCCAAGTCTTCCTTTTGCAACACATTTTTCTAATGGCCCAGTGAGTTGAATCTACATATAATGGAAACGGGACAAAATCTAATTCTTTACAAAAATATTGCCTGTATGAATACTTTTTACACTCACTGTGTATGCATACCATATAACCTTGAACTGAACAGTGAATAGCAGCGATGTATCACTTGACTCTCCCCTCCCTCCCAAGCTTCAACAAAGCGCACAGCTTTGCGCACCGGGGCTTTCCCGATCCGCCTACATAGAATAAGGATGGTTGTGTGGCAGTGTGAATATTAGCAGAGACGGTAGTTGTGTTTCTGTCTTTCGAAAGGGTTCAAATAATGATCAGAATTTGACAATTAATTGTGAATATCGAATAGTAACATGTCTGTGATTGGAATTGATTTTGGAAACGACTCGTGTTACATTGCTGCAGCGAAAGATGGTGGGATTCAATTCCTCGCAAACGAATTTAGTGAACGAGCGACGCCGTAAGTATGAACTTTTTGGTATCTCTTATTGTAGTTACTTTTATCTTTCTGTTTGCAATAATTGATCATGCTACTGCTGTTTACGTGAACACACATAAATTCATGTTACATATATTATCTGTCACAAAATAAACTGTGATTTTCGCGGAATCTTTTGTCCTTTACTATGGGAATGAAATTGGGACGTGTACCTTTCTACTACCTCACGATTTAATTAAATGTTTTAAAGGCCGAATCCCTAACACAATCGATAAATATATTAACTTGCGCTTTGCAGTTGCTATAGGAATATCATAAAACTTAATAAAGAGAAGAAAAAAATTACGTTATTTCATAGCTTGAAACTTACGGCAATTAGCCAAATATTTACAAAGTACAGGGCTTCTGCTATGTTCTTACGCCATTGGGTCCGTACAGGATTCCTATCCACATGAACCATGTACGAATCTTCGTAGGCTGCGCTGTTTTTGTTTTTCAATAATCAGGTAGGACAACAACAAAAATAAAAATATAATTACAATTTTAGGTGTGCTTCGACATTCTGCCATCTTTCTTTTCTGTTGTGGTTGTCAAGTGAAAAAAAAATGAAGTAGAATTTTACAAGCTCAAAGACTGTTCTAGATTTTAATATTAATAAAAATTATGTATAAGTTAAGAGCTGAAACTAAATTTAATTCCCCGCGGTTACTCCGTTAAATATATATATATATATATATATATATATATATATATATATATATATATATATATATATATATATATATATATATCAGTGGCGACCGGAGGATTGTTGTTTCGGGTATTGCAGTCTGAACGATAAGAGACTGAAGATATAAAGTAGACTCATTGACTAATCAGCATAACTTTAGATGCAAATGCTATGTGACATGTGAAATTAAATAAAATTCTGTTTTTAAAAAATAAAAAAAATGCAGAACATTTTATCCGATTAATCAGCTTAATTAATTAGTAAGTTCATTCTCCTCTCTTTGATTGGAGTAAATCTGTTTAATACATGCTGGTTGAACTCTGGTATTCTTATTGTCAGGTCTTTTTCGATGGAAAGTATAACCAATGGTGATAACTTTTCTTGGGACATTCGATTCCTTGAAAGTGTCAATTCTTTCTCATGTAGAAAAAAAAAAAAACTTTTCGTCTTTTGCTGACGCCATAGGTACAGTTGATATTAATTTCAGAAGCTTTGTAGATTCACTAAATATTTTTTCTAGATTATTGCGAACGATTCATTCTAGCAAACTCAGTCCCTGACAGCGATCCGAATTCCTCTTCAGCGTTGACTGAAGATAGTTCGTAACAGAGATTAGTGTTATAAAAAATGTACATTGAACACACTTTATTCACAGTTTATCCAGGAAAATTTAAAATAAATTTAGGAAATGTATCTGGTGCAAACAACACTACTGCCATAAGATATCCTGTAAATTTAAACTGGATTTTTTTCGAACACTCTCCTGAATCGCCCTTTATTTGTTTTGTCTAAGCCTTAATTGCAAATTTTTCCTCAGTTGAAAGCTGGTCAATGTTTTTTGTAAGTTATTTACAGAAGTCATGGTATACAACTCATTCAGAATTTGTAGGTTATTTACAAAATTAAAGCACACACAATAAAATTAAATCTAATAAATAAAAACCAAAACAGTGATACAAAAGAGGTACTGGTATATGAATTCCGAATGTCACATATTCATACATCAACACACACACATGTGCGTAACAGAAAAAAACTACATTCCAAATCATCCGTCTTGGTTGTTGCTCAGTGCACTATGAACACAATATACATCCACATGAGGAGAAACAATGCTTATCAATGTCATATATTCTGGAAAGGAAATCTCGAAACCCGCCAGATGTAGGATCGCCATGTATACCTAACAGAAGGTAAAAGTCGAAGAACATCAAAACAAACAGCACTGCCAGTTTTACACCCAGAAATGTGTGTTGGGATGGGTTCGATACGTCTATGCAATATATACCTTTCTTATTCTGCATCCGAAAAGACGATAAGTAATAACTGTCACCTATATTCTTAGCAAAAAAATGATAGAACAATTGTTTTTAAGAAAAGAGAGAGTACATGATAAGGCGTAAAGTAAAATATTTATCCTACATCAATTGTTTCTCTGTTAAACAAGTATAGTTCGTTAGGAAAGTCTACAAATGTTAGTCAAGTTTCGAAATTTTTGGGAGGTCCGGACCCTGTGGACCCCCCTCGTGGCTACGCCCCTGAGCATTACTAACTAGTCCCAAATTCAATGTGGCGTTCCCCATCACACAGTTTTATGTGGAAATTATCAAGAGTATAAAATATACTTATTTTATAAAAGAAATATGTATATACTAAAATACTAGGCTATCCACAGAGGGAGGGGGGCGATTCTACATACTGACTTATTAATGAACAAAACTCCATGGCTTTGGATAAGTAGAGTAACAAATAAAACACAGTTCTGACCAGAGTAAAATGAAATATATTAAAAACTATACTTATTAATATTTGAATCACAAATTACTGTGGAAGAAGCCTTCATTATCAATATAAGCTAAGAATTAACGCGGGTCTACTTTAATTTGTTTTCTGCTCTACTAGATATTTTCTTTCTTCTTTTGTAATTCTGCAATCACTTTTTTTAATTGTCATTATATTGATTTGCTTCAGTATGGTCCTGTAATTTAAAAATATGAATGCATAAAAACAAATTCCATTTGTTAATTGCTAGTGGAATAAAATTATTTAGCGCGAAAAACCTTCTCGTTCACTGGAAACCGTGCTGTGTTGCAGAAGCACTGCAACGACCAGTCCCTTTAACTTCTGAGATAGGGGAAAGAAGACTTAACATTTGCTCCAATTGCCGCGCTGAAGGAATCTGGTCGTTGTATGCTCGCTGCAACACAATATATATTAGAGACTCTATGACGGATTATTTTTCGTTTTTTAAAATGGATTAACGGAACGGACAGTTACAGAAGTAAAAAATATGTTATTTAAAGTGTATATATGTGAGTATTAAAAAGTATTTTTCTGTTCTTTACTACTATTGATAATAATATTTTTTTCTTGAAATACTTTGGTCGTTGCGCAACGCTGCAACACTAACATTAGCCGCCAATGATATATATATATATATATATATATATATATATATATATATATATATATATATATATATATATATAGATAGATAAACTAATTATAATAAGAAAGAAAACTGGGTCTGCAGCTGACAGTATAATGTAGCTCAACATAATAATAATGTTTAGTAAAATAGACACAACTATCTATAAATAGAAATATAATGATTAAAATTCGAGAGGGGACATTCATCATAACGGACCGGTAAAAAATAAATATCGGTAAAACTAATTATCAGGGAATAATTTAGTTTCCGGGGGTGGGGTATCAGCTCAGAAACATATACAATCTATATATCAATCGATTCAGCTTGGCAAAACAAATCGGTCGATACCAAATTTAACTACTTCCGGTTAACCATTTCCGGTTTACTGAGTCTAATTTAGTTTCCGGGGCTGGGGTGTAATTAGCAACGAAACATACAATCTATATATCAATCGATTCAACTTGACAAAACAAATCGATCGATACCAAATTTAACTACTTCCGGTTAACCACTTCTGGTTTACTGAGCCTAATTTAGTTTCCAGGGGTGGGGTGTAATCAGCAACGAAACATATACAATCTATATATCAATCGATTGAACTTGTCAAAACAAATCGATCGATACCAAATTTAACCACTTCCGTTTTACTGAGCCTAACTCAGTTTCCGGGGGGTGGGAGTGGGGGAAACATATACAATCTATATATCAATCGATTCAGCTGGACGAAACAAATCGATTGAATCCGATTTCAACCACTTCCGGTTTCCTGAGCCTAATTTAATTCCCTGGTGTGAGTTATAACCAGCAACGAATCACATTAAAAGTATATGTCAATCGATTCAGCTGGTCGAAAAAAATTGATTGAAACCGATTGCAGTCACTTTCGGTTAACGACTTCCGGTTTACTGAGCCTAATTTTGTTTCCGGGGGTGGGGTATAATCATCAACGAGACATACACAATCTATATATCAATCGATTCATCTTGACAAACCAAATCGATCGATACCAAATTTAACTATTTCCGGTTAACCACTTCTCGTTTACTGAGCCTAATTTAGTTTCTGGGGGTGGGGTATAATCAGCAACGAAACATATACAACCTATATATCAATCGACTCAGCTGGACGAAACAAATGGATTGAAACCAATTTCAACCACGTCCGGTTTACTGAGCCTAATTTACTTTCCGAGGGTAGGTTATAATCAGCAACGAATCATATACAAACTATATTTCAATCGATTCAGCTAAACGAGACAAATCGATTGAAATTGATTTAAACCACTTCCGGTTAACCACTTCCGGTTTCTTGAGCCTAATTTACTTCCCAGGGGTGTGTGATAACCAGCAACGAATCATATAAAAGTTATATATCAATCGATTCAGCTGGACGATTGAAATTGATTTGTTTAACCGGAAGTAGTTAAAATCAATTTCAATCGATTTGTTTCGTTTAGCTGAATCGATAGATATATATTTTTTATATGATTGGTTGCTGATTATAACCCACCCCCGAGAATTAAATTAGACTCAGAAAATCGGAAGTGGTTGAAATCGGTTTCAATCGATTTGCTTTGTCCAGCTGAATCGATTGATATATAATTTGTTTATGATTCGTTGGTGATTATAACCCACCCTCGGGAAGTAAATTAGGCGCAGGAAACTGGAAGTGGTTAACAGGAAATGGTTGATATACGTTTCAATCGATTTCTTTCGTTTAGCTGAATCGATTGATATATACTTTTTATGATTCGTTGCTGATTGTAGCCCCTCCCCGGAAGTAGATTAGGCTCAGGAAACCGGAAGTAGTTGAAATGGGTTTCAATCGATTTGTATCGTCCAGCTGAATCGAATAGCTGAATATATAGATTGTATGTGTTTTGCTGCTGCTGATACCCCACCCGTGCAAACTAAATTAGGTTCAGTAAACTGGAAGTGGTTAACCGGAAGTTGTTAAATTTGTTATCGATCGATTTGTTATGTCAAGCTGAATCGAATGATACATAGATTGTATGTGTTTCGTTGCTGTTTATACCCCATCGGCAACCAAATTATGCTCAGTAAACCGGAAGTGGTTAACCGAAAGTAGTTAAATTTGTTATCGGTCTATTTGTTTTGTCAATCTAAATCGATTGATATATAGTTTGTATATGTTTCGTTGCTGATAATACCCCATCCCCGGAAACTGAATTAGGCTCAGTAAACCGGAAGTAGTTAAATTTGGTATCGATCGCCTTGTTTTGTCAAGCTGAATCAATTGATATATAGTTTGTATATGAGTCGTTGCTGATTATAACCCACCCTCGGGAAGTAAATTAGGCTCAGGAAAACGGATGTGGTTAACCGGAGGTGGTTAAAATTGGTTTCAATCAATTTGTTTCCTCAAGCTGAATCAATTGCTTTATAGTTCTTATGTGGCTCGTGCTGACCATAACTCACCCTGGGAATTAAATTAGGCTCAGCAAACCAGAACAGGTTAACAAGAAGTGGTAGAAATCGGTTTCAATCGATTTGTTTCGTCAAGCTAAATCGATTGAAGTATAGTTTGTATATGCTTCACAATCAATATATATCAATCGATTCAACTGGACGAACAAAATCGATTGAAACCGATTTCAACCAGTTTTGATTATGACACACTCCCGGGAATTAAATTAGGCTCGGGAAACCGGAAGTGGTTGAAATTGGTTTCAATTTATTTGTTTCGTTCTGCTGTATCGATTAATTTATATTTTGTATATAATTCGTTGCTGACTATAACCCACCCCGGGAAGTAAATTAGGCTCAAGAAACCGGAAGTAGTTGAAATCGATTTAAATTGATTTTCTTCGTCCAGCTGAATCGATTGATATATAGTTTTTATATGATTCGTTGCTGATTGTAACCCACCCCTGGGAATTAAATTAGGCTCGGGAAACCGGAAGTGGTTGAAATTGGTTTCAATCGATTTGCTTCGTCCAGCTGAATCGATTCGTATATAGTTTGTTTATGATTCGTTGGTGTTTATAACCCGCATCGGGAAGTAAATTAGGCGCAGGAAACCGGAAATGGTTAATCGGAAGTGGTTGAAATTGGTTTCAATCGATGTGTTTCGTCCATCTGAGTCGATTGGTATGTAGGTTGTATATGTTTCGTTGCTGATTATACCACACCCCCGGAAACTAAATTAGGCTCTGTAAACTTGAAGTGGTTAACCGGAAGTAGTTAAATTTGGAATTGATCGATTTGTTTTGTCAAGCTGAATCGATTGATATATAGATTGTATAAGTTTCGTTGCTGATTATACCCCACCCCCGGAAACTAAATTATTCCCTTCCCATTATCATAAGAGAGAAAATTCGGTCTGCAGGTAACAATATAATGTAGCGGAACATAGTAATAATGGTTTAGTAAACTAGACACATTTATCTATAAATAGGGAAAGAATGATGAGAATTGGAGAGAAGGTACTAATCGTAATGAACCAGTAAATAATATATACAGGTAAAACTAATTATCATAAGAGAGAAAGTTGAGTCTGCAGCTGACAATATATTGTAGCCCAACATAATCATAATGTTTTAGTAAATTAGGAACAACTATCTATAAATATTCAAAGAAAGATAAAAATTCGTGACGGGGCACTCATGGTAACGGAGCGGTAAAAATATATAGAGATAAAACTAATTATCATAAGAGAGAAAATTGAGTCTGCAGCTGACAATATAATATAGCGCAACAGAATTATAATGTTTTAGTAAACTAGACACCAATATCTATAAATAGGATACCAATATCTATAATATCTATACGACTTTTCTATAAACGCACAGTTTCATTAGTTGTTAGTATATAAATTTCCTACCTGGAAAGAACAAGAAGTTTCCTTACTGTATGATCGTAATCTTTAGAAAAAGAGGCATAGAATTTGTTACTAAAACAACAAAAATAAATGTCAGCCTCAAACACCATTGAAAAAAGAATAAAAAAAAACATATTTCCAAAGATGTTTGAACAATGAAATCAGAGCACCAAATATCAGACATTCGTCAAGTGGATAAATTTAACATTACAAATTTCTTCATCTTCGTTTTGCAAAGCGGTTTGAGTTACATTGACCCAATTTAGCGCGATCATAGTGATCATTGTGGTTTCGTAATTAACTGGATACACGGAACATTGTGTATGTCAATTTCACACCGATCAATTTGCACCAAATTTACTTAAAGCGGAAATTTGCCACCTCCATTCTGGGCAATTTGCCAAACTTCGGTAATTTTGTCACAGTAATTTCGTCACTGATACTTTTGTCACCAAACTATTAGCATGTAGGTAATTTCGTTACCGGAAATTTTTACACAGTAATTTCGTCATCGGTAAATTTATCACCATAGTATTAACATATAGGAAACTTTGTCATAGTAATTTTTTCCCTTTGTGGAACTAAGTACAAACAAAGTAAACGACCAAAACAACTTACTTTATCTTAATCAAATTTGGAAAACAATTCAGTTGGTGTTAGATTGTTGCTTTTTCAATTTATTCCTACATCCACATTAATCTGTATATCTGTATAAAAAGAATGTGTATGTATGTTAGGAATGGTATAGAGACGAGATGAAACTCAATACACTCTCTATCTCGTCTCGAGTCAAAAAACATCGTATCAGTCTCGGTGTCGTTTCGATCAATATATGGAGCTCCTTCGTGACTAAGCCGTTAGCGTATGTGCTTTGGCGTGATAGACATGAATTCAATTCTAGGCAGGAGGTTATGTGGTTAGGATCCCACGTTGAGCTGTAGTTCACGTCTGATGTAGCCTCGCTAATAGTCGAAAGAGACGGAGCAAGAGGCATTTTGTTTAAGATATCCTCTGTATCGAAAACAAATATTAGACCTCAATCAATAAATTCCAACACTTAACTTACATTACTTTATACTTTACTAGTTATGCACGTGCCTTTAGAGCATGGGATTCCGTATTCGAATCCTGGTGGGAGATCATTGAAAAGTTTCAACGCATAAAGGTAGTTTAGATTCCAACTTAAACTGTAGGTTCACATCTTGTATAGCTTCGGTGTTGATAGGGCCGCTAAATTCCAAGCCATCAAGTATAAAATTTACATCTTGATATTTTTAACACCAATTCTCTGGTTCAATCTGATAGTTTCCCTCTTCCCATGATCTTGCCTTATTCTGTAATAATAATAATAATAATAATAATAATAAATAAATAAATAAAATAAACATATCTTTCCCAGGAATATTTCTAAGCTGCATGGAAAGAAATGTCTGGAAACTGAAACATTATGTGTTTGTTTTACAAAACTAAGGTTCGAAATAATTTGGCAACGTTTTTTTCGGTCATTTCAAAGGCTGGAAAGATAATAAGATATAGTGAATCCCAATTCAAAATTATGGTCTTTGCTGTTTAAAACATTTTCGATATACCTTAGTATCAAACTATTAGAGGTGGCATTTTCCGCCTTTCTCCTGTGCACACGTATATGACTTAGACCATTCTAAGGGCAATTGTTCCACCATCTAACATATCCACCCCCATAAAATGTCGCATAGCCGGCCCTGGCCCTTTTGGGCTGTTGCGCCGTAAGGTTTGTTATTGGAAGTTGGGACAACTTTAACAATTATTATTACTATATAATAATAATAATAATAATAATAATAATAATAATAATAATAATAATAATAATAATAATAATCATAGTGAACATATAATTTGGCCCGATGTAGCTCTACTTAACAGTATTAAATGAAATCAGAAAATAAGAATATTCTTACTTTCTTCATTCTGAGAATTCCATTCCATTCGCTCCCAGTCTGGAACAAATATCTCAGCCACTTCTCTCCACATTTTTATTTTTAAATCACAATCCATGTAGTTCGGATCTCTTAAATCATATAGGTATGGCCTATTTTGTATTTCGATTATAAACGTCTCTGTGTTAAACACACTAACCATAATTGGAGATGTACACAGAACACGTTTTCAAACACAACTGAAAATTTCTCTTTGTGATTACACTTAGGGTTATCTGTTTGGGGGTGGAGTTCGAGCTTCGGAGATAGGAGCTCAAATTCAAGTTAGGGCATATTCATCTTTTGCCTAAAGCCAAATATTTTGCTTATGGATTACCATGGCACCAGTTAACTGTCAATCAAGTGTATCACGAGAAATAACCCTATTGTGTTACCTAGATTTTTCTGTGATTAGGTAATTTTTGGGAATTTCCTTCTATTTTTGTGAATTTTCTTTTGTTATACACACACATACTTCATAACAGCAGAGTTCCAATAATCTGCACAAAGCGTCTTCCAAGCAGCTGTTTCTTGCTACAATCCCCTTGCCTGGCAACACGTCTTTCCTTTTTTCCTTCTTTTGACATCTTTTAAACAGCAGGCGGTCTATTGTTCCGACCCGCAGCAAATATGCTCGAGCTTACGTTTTCTCAGCGATTTTATTGCTTTCGCGCTTATGATTAGCCACCCAGATTCAAATACATGGTTAGCGTATTCCAAGAGTATGCATGAGCAATAAATACGCTTTGCGATCGCCTCAAATAGCCGGGTACTAAGTTTCTGTCAATGTCATGAAAATGTTATTTTGATATTAATTTTATGAGCACATACTAAAAATTTCCAACAGATGCTTGAGCCTCGTAGCCAAGGCCATATCCATGTTGTCGGCACCTATGGTGTACGGAATTACCGATGTTCAATACTACATTTCTCTTTAGTTTCAAAAGAAAAACACCACTAATGTGTTTTGAAGTGAAATGAAATATCTAGTTTAACGTCCCACGATAATGCATCGAGGCTAAGGAAGACGGTGTTGATGAGTAATGAATGAAATGGTGGAATGCAGAAAGTAGGAGGAAACAGGAAAACCCCGAGAAAACCCACTCACAGAGGGTTTGCCCACCAAAAAGCTCACATGGCACAAACTGGGATCCAATCAGGGACCCCAATAACCACACGTGACTGCTCTACCGCCAAGCCGGTACTTGTGCAAGACTCTTGCGCAAGAATTTTGGTCTTGGTCTTGGTCTTGCAGGTATGGTCTTGGTCTTGGTCTTGCACCCCTTGGTCTTGGTCTTGGTCTTGCATCAGGATTCCTGGTCTTGGTCTTGGTCTTGCATGCAAGAATCTTGCAAAAACTGCAAGACCAAGACTCTTGCGCTCATCCCTATTTATCGTAGGATTATAGTTCATACCTCTCTTTTTTTCAGGATAAAGCATGCTTTCCAATAGTATTACTCGCTTGTCCTTATTATACACCAGAAACGAGAAAATTGGATAAAACCGGGAGATTTTTTGAAAAGAATTTTTTTCGAAATTTTTGCGCCCCTCTGGTCCGGGCCTGGATTCACGTAGGGATTAATTTTTTTCTAAAGACTACAATGTTAGGTATACAATACATGTGAAAAATTTCAATTTTGTATCTTTGGAAACTAATGTCGGGAGAAATTTTTGAAAATCTGAAGATGATCCATTTTTTCATGTATATATACCTAGGTATATAAAAATATTTCAAAAATGCAGTGCGTCATTATTATTTGACCTAGAGTCATGGTTTGAACGCCATTTTCTTCAGCATAACAAGTACTTGTCAAAGGTATCACTCACATGTCCTTATTATACACCTGAACCAGGAAAATCAGGAACTTTTTCTGAAAAAATTACCTCCTCTGGAATACTTGAGCCCCATCCGTCCCGACCACGGTTTCGGGTACGGATCTCAAAAAAATTGGAACATACCAAAAGGCACACACAATCCGTATGCAAAGTTTCAATCTGATATGTTGAAAACTAGAGGCGTGAATTTTTTTTATTTTTGCCTCAAGAAAAAATAAAAAGTCACGTCCCTCTGCCCCCACTTGGCACCGCCAAGTTGACAATTCGGTTCCAAAACACAGCTGGATGTTCTTTATTCCATCCGTGACTTGAACAATAAAAACCGGCTTAAATTTCTGTTGCAGAACCTAAATAAGCGATCAAAGACGATACTACAAAAGTTATCAAAAATCCTAAAAGGGTTAATATTATTTGTTTATAGGTAGCGCTGTCAGCGTAAAACAAATTTTACACGGCAATGACTCACCCTGTAGTTGTCAGTGCTTACCCCTGCATATCTCTGCGAAGTTTTATGTTGATCCTCACGTTTGAACCGAAACATGTCCCTTGTTAGTGAGAAATTCGAATTTGTAATTGTGAAAGTTGTGAATATTTGAAAGAATGTGAAGAAATATTTTTTCATAGCTTTGTAAATAATAAATAAAATAAATATTTTAAGTAAACACTTTTGTAATTTTCTTTAAAAAGATTCCAAAGTGATGGCTTATAGTTTGATGTCCTATTCAAATCACCTGTCCCGACTCATTTTAACCAATTTGAAAATACTTATTACCAAGGCTTTTTAATTAACTTGATTGATTACGATTACAATTACAACTAGCATGTTCGAATAAGTGTATGTGTGTCACCTTACGAAAAGACAAGCAAACTGCTACGGCAATGAATGAAAGCTGTCACTGATTGTTGGCAGCGAAAGATTCAGTTGTTAGTGCAGCATATATATATATATATATATATATATATATATATATATATATATATATATATATATATATATAAACGTGTAAACCTGTACTCGAGCATCTCATTTTATTTGGTTCGATGTGATTTATCGATTTATTCATATATAATGTGTTTGACAATATTATTTTTAAAGGGAGAAAATCAATCAGCATTCTGGACTATATCTCATTAACTGAGTAATGTAGTCTTAGAATTGGTGTAATAAAGATCTTAATGACAGCGACGATGACTTCTGTATAACTTTGGGGAGGCATTGAAATTTGTGTATTTCCTTGTCACAAATTCGAATAAAGATATCTACATCCTGGGAGGCCAATCCTCAAGATCAGCGCGAATGGTTAATGACGTTATAATTCAGTTTCACTTTTATATCAATAAGTAGCTGTAACAAAGCATCAATTTTCATATCTACGAATAGGATATTTTATTACATGTTCTAGAAAAGTTTACATGGGTTTTTACACGCACGTATGACATTTTGTTTACCTTAATATTATCAATGGAATGATGTGTCTTGTCATTGGAAGACTGTTAGGACTACGCGTATCATTCTTGGAAATATGTGTGTCAGTGTTAAGAGAAATCAAACAACAAAAGGTACAATCCGATTGTTAACAGTTAATATTTTTTACTTTAGGCATGTGTTATTAGGATCACAAAATTATTTTATGCACTAAGCATACAAGTTACAAAACACTAGTTACTAATGTCTATTTACTAATAGATGCAAAGTGAACTCAATTATACTAATTTTCCTTTTATATCAACTAATCTTGGATATTATTTAATCCACATTAAACGTATTAACTACATACAGAGAAGCTTGCTGTGAAAATTATTTGTTGTGATTTGTCCAATAATTACAACAAACATTAGTCTTTTCGGGTTTGATTTCCAGTGAGAGGGCATTAAAATTCAAACGCGTTACGTCACGTCTCATATAACCGAAGTACATCAATGGGATACTAAACTTCAACAACCAACATCAGTAAACATTCATTTTGAAACATAATTCCGAATTTATAAAAGTAACACACATTAAAATTAAAATACCCTTTCCGCTTTCTTTTGTAAATAATTCTTCTTCCTTTTTGTAATACTGTGGGATGATGATTGAAGAATACATCTAAAATAAAATCATAGTTCGGTGACTTATCCCTTGGCAGCTTTGTCCATTGGCAGATTTGGTAATTGGCGGATCTGTTAATTGGCAGATTTGTCCATTGGCGGATTTGTTCATTCTCACGATTGGCGCATTTGGCCATTTTCGCGTTTGGCGCATTTGGTAATTGGCAGATTTGTCCATTTCCACGATTGGCGCATTTGGTCATTGGCAGATTTGTCCTAGACCCGTAGAAGCACGCATAAGAAGTATGTCGCGGATTCGCGACAAACGTCAAAAAGGGGTTAATTGTTTTCTTTGATAATACCGTAGTAGCCTAGTAGTCATTTTTGTCATATCTTTTGATTCCTTGCTAAGAAAATCTTAACTTAGTTTCTATGTAGTCTGGTCAGCAATAATTTCTGGCATACTTTCTAAACCACAAGCAAAGCATATTCCTCTACAGTATAATTAGTTTCGACTCTAACATAAAGACAGTGAGGCGAATGTAATAATTCACGCCCACATTCGTTTGAAGATTTGGAAGAGTGTCCTGCAAACAAACCATGGTAAATTTCTGAACTGTGAAAAGCACCGTTAGATCCTCTAGTGTCAAAAATGTTATTAGCTCAGGGGGTAGAGTTCGGGCTTTCGAATTGAGAGGTTGTGAGTTCGAGTCTAGGTCAGGTAGAGAAGTTTTTTCCTGATTTAATTCCTGAAATGGAAATGTTTCTCACTTCACTTTATTTCGTAATCCTGGATAGAGATAGAGATGTTTGGATGCTGAAATACGTATAATAGAATATAAGAAAAGAACCATAAGTTAGATGATTTATTTTGCAATTTTTACCTATATCTTCACCTCCCTAGGACGTTTCTAAAAGTTCAGATTTATAATTCTCCGTTTCGCTCTCGTTAGTGTGTTTTAACTCGAATATTCTAATTTTTAAAGTTTCTTAGTGAATCACATAGATGTTACAGGTGCTGTATCTCTTTCTTTCTCTTCTCTCTACATCATGTCTGGAGATAAATGTTCTCACAAATAGGCTACAACAGCGATTTTAAAAAGTAAGACGATCTACGCTATCAGTACTACATGTTAAGGTGTTTAACATAAACACAATATATCGAAGAGAGTAAGAATACGAATCTTTTCAGACATGACAGTGCACTGATGCTTCAAATCTGTGCCTCTGCTCCTTATATCTACATTAGTTTCCTAGTCAAAATAAAAATTCTTCGAAATAATTCACAAATTCTTATGCAACCTTCCCTTTCTCGCAGTACTTTGCGGTCACATATCCGTCACGGCGATGTAAATGCACTTTTGACGATGACGATACAATAGAACATAAATACTGAAGTGATATTTTAAGTAGAACAAAACTTTAAATTTACGTACAAAAATTTGATGAAACTCGATTTTGTCTAACAAATCCAACTTTAGCCAATAAAATTCATCTGGTAGCCGGCTTTGCAAAAAACAAAAGAAGTCTGGGTATATCTGTAGTAGTAATGGGGACACCCTATCTAACTTTTGATTATCCTCAATGAGGGGCCCCAAAGCCCGGGGACAATGACCTAGGGTACCTAGGACGACCTACTCTAGATTTTTGGCAGGGGTATCTTGGCCCACCCCCAAAAATTTTGGCAGGAGTATATACGACCACCCCCTTAAATTTTGGAAATTGCCAAATCTAAAAATTTATTGTGGTAGCCTAGGACCGTGATATGTACCTCTATCAGTATTGGGGGTCTATCTCGTTCCCTTTCATGGGTAAAAAATAGTCTAAAAGTCAAATTTCGGGAGTTTTTGACCTAATTTATCCCCTTTGATGAGGTTTAATTACCCTATGTGGTTATATGGGCGTATACAGGGGTATGTATTCATCCACCCCTTCAATTTTGTAAATTGTCCAATTTAGGCATTCGGTATCATAGTACAGGACCTCAATATGTATCATGATAAATTTCGGTGGGACATCTCGTTCCTTTCATGGATACAAAATTGCCAAATTTTAGTACAACCACGTGCTCAGTTATTGACTCAATTTACCCTCTTTGATGAGATCCTATAGAGTTATAAGGCGTGGACGAATATCTCCTTTCAATTTGGTAGCACCCTTAGGGTGTCAAATGCTAGTTCGGTCACGTGATCGATTATTCGGTTTTGATGTGCGAGCCTTTGATACGACGATGGGTCCCTGGTCAATATTCTGTATGAGTTAGGTGGATATTTTGAACAAGATTCAAGACCAGGGTTCTCGTCTTATGTCGCAGAGTTCTTTAGGAGAACATTATTTTGAATCTAATAACGTTGTATGTACCATATTGATGGAATGAAAAATAAGGACACATAGATAAGTATAAATTGTATTTTATTCATTTTTCTAGTTGCTTCTTTTTCTTTCTTGGTACACAAAGGTATTAACAATGTTTGCATATTGAGCTGGGTTTCTTCATTAGACCTCCTCTTCTTCTTGATTGTGATATTTTTTTTTCATGTTTTCCAGCATAGCACCGGTTTGCAAAGCTTCGTATTGTGAATTCTGTAAAAAGAACGAGGAAGAAAGATGATTAGTATATAAATAGATTATGATAAAACAGAACATGTAAAATGCACTCTCAATAATAAATATGATAAAATTACCTGGAAGGTATATTGCAGCAGTTTACGATCATTAATCGAAGGTACTGTTGTGAACAAGTATTGAATTTCACGCATGGATTTTCCTTGGGCTTTACTCCCCAAATAAAAATAAGCATAATTGCCACATACGGATGAACTAAGACTTTGCATTTGGCAATTATTATATTTATAATACACACAATGAAGTTTTAAGAATGCAACATGTTGGGAACATAAGGAGGAAGGCCATAGCTGTCAAAATATTCTCCAACACCGCGATTATCAATATAAATTGCAATCCTTTGGCTTCCTAATTTTGTGGATGGATCTGTATTCACAATGATTGCCAGAGGAAGAGAAATCCGTGAGGGCAACTCATCGCTTGCAAATACCCCGGTAAAATGATTTCTGAATAATGGACTATCGTTTAAAGCACTAGCTGATTGTAATGTATTCAACATCGTGAATGGAAATGATACATAACATATACGTACCTTGTAGTTTAAAAGTCCAGGATAATGTAGCGCTGGTGGTCGATCTCTAGGAGTGAGGAAAACTCATATACAATACAGTTTGCAGGTGCTGCTAATTTCTCTTGGAAATGAACTTCCAATCGGATAGCTCCATGTCGTTGTAAATTCCAATAGTGACAATCTCTAGCAGAAGAATTGGGAGTTAGGTCAAATACAAACAGTGTATATCCATTCTTGTAGTCGGCTCTTGAATTTGTATTTCCAATATTGGTAAAATGTATGCCAGAACATGAGAAGAACGTTTGGTAAAGAATCTCTTCAAAAGTGGGTTGCAATGGTTTTGAAGTTACAGCTTTTCCATCCACGTACAATGTAAAAAAATGTTTAGATGTTGAAATTCGAATGGATTGCTGGTAATAGTTCCACTGGATGCTTCATTCGATTAATCCTACAATAATACGATTTGGCAATGTTCCCATAAACAGGTTATCAATAGTTTTGGATTGTATATCCTTCGGGATGGTAAATGATTTCATTTGAGCTCTTGTCAGAGGATACTTTGCCGGTGTAGATTGTAAAATTTTTTTGTGTGCCAATTTTGACACTAGGGCTAATGCTGACTTTTTTACTTGCAACGATGCACCTAGAATATTGATTTTTTGCACTGACACCACTTTCACTGGCCATAAGACAAAAGTTTGGTTTTGCAGGAATACATTTCACACGTAATTCCACTCCATGAATTAAAAGTTTATCTTGATTAAAATGTCACAAAGATGATGTCCAATCATACCGAATTTCATACTTTGTTTTGTCAGTTTATAGCGTTGTGGAAATCCTTTCTTCTCACTGGTGGTTGTGTTCATATGACCAGCCGTATCTTCAAACCACATTGCTGTTTGTAAATGTGTATTTTTAGCTCCATCACTATAATTGAGTAGTTTTTCCAGGTACGAACGATATGGATGATTAAGTGACGGAAATGAAATCAGTTTATTGTTCAAGTATATTTTTCACTAAACATAGCATTTAGAAAATCATTGACAGGTGCAATTGGTTTATTCGTTTCGGTGAAGGAGGAACCATCTGATTTCACAATTTGTGCTTGGATGTACAATAAGGTTTGTGGCAAATCAATAAGGTATATGGCAATATTCATCAGTGCTACCACTCACTACAAATTCTATTGGTGAACTTTCAGGTATTGAACTAATTGGTTTGTAGCCTATAATACGATTGTCCAGAACACTGGTTTGCGTGGGCAACGTTGAAAAAATGTCCAATTTACTTTTTACACATTCACAGGTTTGATGATGCAAGAAAGCCAGCGTTGAATTAATCAAAAATATCTGGTGACGATGCCAATGATCTTTTCTTCTTCTTATGTGATAATTTACGTCTCTTCGTAGGATTGATGGTGTTGTTGATCGTTGGAAGGTCAACCTCAAACTGAGAGCAGTCGGCCCATTTTCATTTATGATATCCACTTCCCAACATAGTTTTCAACTTACTTTTAGCTTTTTCTTGTAAATTTGAATTTGCCTCTTGCATACGTTGATGAAACGATTCTTCCAGCGCTTGATTCGAGATCACAACATCATTAATCATATTGGCAACTGATTTAATAACTCTTTTCCTACAGTTTTAGCTCCTTGCTTCACAAGTGTAACACTGAACGAAATAAGCCACCAAGGAAACTTCCAATTCCATGTCCTCCTTGATAGGTACTTCCCACATAGATGTTCACGATACCGGATAACGCTTGTTTTTGGTAGTATTGCAAATACGGATCAGTCATGGCGACGACGACGGAAATGTAGTTTTGTACACGCCGCTACAAAGGTGAATGGCATATGATGACCTGTGCTATCCATTATATCGATTTGTATTTGGTCGAAATTCATTTTTCGCACCGGAACATAATGTACAGGATTAAAGATTTGTATTGCATGACATCCAAAAGTATCATTCACAGGATTCATGTTTTTAATTCGTAGCAAGGGTACCATTGTATCTCCAACAATGGCAGATTCAATAATGTCACAGTAGACATGAATTGAATGATGTAGGGTATTTTTTTCACTGGACGAGATACTCCATTCTGCGACCTTTTGTTTTTGTACGTAATATTTCATCGATGAGGAACGTCGAAGGTAGCGGTACTGGTTGTAATTCTGCTCTGTAGAAAACACCATCGATGAGTTGATGATTTAAATCCTCTAGTTGATACACTGATGGGTTTCTTGGTACAATGACTTGTACTCTAAATATTTCCCAAGTCTAGTTCTCGAGGTAACCCGTGTCAAAAATACGTTATGTTTTACTAATACGAACAGTCTACTGTGACATTATTGAATCTGCCATTGTTGGAGATACAATGGTACCCTTGCTACGAATTAAAAACATGAATCCTGTGAATGATACTTTTGGATGTCATGCAATAAATATCTTTAATCCTGTACATTATGTTCCGGTGCGAAAAATGAATTTCGACCAAATACAAATCGATATAATGGATAGCACAGGTCATCATTTGTGATATATCCTGTGTATATTGTCCATTTTGCATATCTTTTAAATCACTTTTCGGGTCAAATCCAAGCACTAAACTAACACTTGGTGAGAATAGTACAGAAGTATGGATTTCCTTATTGGGATGTCTTATGAGGCATATATTATTAGTTGCATCATGAGATATAAATAAATTGGTTTCTTTATGATGTGTATTAATTGCATGAATAAGATCCCGTATATTGTTATAATAGCGTACAGGGATCGTTACAACCTTCTACGTTTCCTGATCACTGCTACTTAATGGTTTGTAATATATTTTATTGTTTTCACTGTTAATGTTCAGTAAAGAATGAGGGTAATGAATTTCTACAATTGCCACATCCCATTTTCTGAAAAATAATCCATGGAACTATTACTGGGAAGAGTAACGTAAAAATCTTGATCAGGTTCCATTCTTCTTCTTCAATGAAGTTGCAGAGATCCATGAATTGAATGATGTAGGGTATTCTTTTCACTGGACGAGATACTCCATTCTGCGACCCTTTGTTTTTGTACTTAATATTTCATCGATGAGGAACGTCGAAGGGAGCGGTACTGGTTGTAATTCTGCTCTGTAGAAAACACCATCGATGAGTTGATGATTTAAATCCTCTAGTTGATACACTGGTGGGTTTCTTGGTACAGTGACTTGTACTCTAAATATTTCCCAAGTCTAGTTCTCGAGGTAACCCGTGTCAAAAATACGTTATGTTTTACTAATACGAACAGTATCACCAAAAGATAAATCGGTATCTTGTTTTCAACGTTGTAGTTTTTCGTCGTATACGTTATGCCACACCTCCAGTAAATTGTCTTGAGAAACGTTTGCAGATGCCATTTTAATACTAAAATGTCGACTTTCATTGTATGCTTTTACAAGTAAAGTCAATACTTTGATGTAATTGTACGTTTGATATTTGTTAAAATTTTTCCACACACGATGTTTCAATGCCTGATTAAATCTTTCTGCGATGCTGGCTTTAATATCTGGATCCTTTGTTGTTGCACGTTGTTTTTCCTGAGAAACTTTTGTACTGTCTTGTTGGTAAATTCAGTTCCTTGATCACTACGTAGCACAATTGGTTTCCTGTCCTGGAAAATCATTTCAAATGCATTCACTATAGCCTCGGCACTTTTTGATTTTAATGGTACCGACACCGGTACTATCCGTACCGACAAAACACGTCAATCACTGTAAGAATATAACGGTAATTGTCATTATAGTTTTGAAGTGATTGTAAATCATTTAAATCACATTCCTATTGATCATCAATATTGTTGACAAGATAAAAATCATTACGGAAACGACGACGTACCGGACGATGTAACGTGTAGGTAGGTTGATTGTTTAACCAAAGTTTTATTTTGGCAAGAGGTATAGATTTTCCTGTGGCTTGCCATAATTTCTTGATGTGCTGGATTATAATAAATGGTTTTCAACTTTTTGTTCATGGTTGGTACGTTGACCATTGTGGAATGATACGTTTCTTTTTGGTCGGACTTCTAAAACATCATCATCATCATCTTCTTCTTCTCTGGAAGAAAATAATTCTGATGCAGGTTTTGGTGGTGCAGATCATTCAGATGCTGTTGTACTATTATGCTTGACAATATAGTTTAATCTTCGTGGATTACCAATTAATTCTTGAGGTGTGTTTGACGATGCAAGGTAGTTGCAAAACAATTCCCAGCCTTGATGATTGGTATGTTTCCTCGGTCAAGTCACATCACAAATTAAATCTACAATATTGGATCCATGTAGTTTATTATCGTTGATGTACACTGTTCCTTTATGATGCCACGTAATTGCGTCATCTTGTTTTAAACGATGGAATAGTAATTCGGCTTTCTTACGATACATTTGTGGTATGGCGGCTAAAATTTCTTGCTTCGTGCTATCATCAATATTCCGAAGGTCACCATCAGGTTTCATTGATGTAATTGTAAGTGGTATTGATTCTTCTTGTTTACGTATCACATAAAGATATTTCTGTAATGTTCTGTTGTACTGATTCCATTTTTCTTCATCACTTGCATACGATGTATTCAATATAAATTGCATTCCACGATTCTCGTTTTTCACTCACGTTGGATAATGATGCATGCATTCGTTGAAGCATTTCTGGTGGCACTAAAACCATCTTCCTGCTATGTTCCATGATGTTTATTGTTTAAAAAAAATACTGGATAACACACTTCCTACAGTAGGTGCAAGTAGTGCAAGTATGAATCCTCCTTGTTGTACGGCTAAATTTTTCTTCTTTTTTCAATGGTTTTCTATTGTCCAACGAGTTAGCGGTGCGTGTTCTTGTAACGCTTCAATTTTGCCTTCTGCGCACTTGTCAGTGAAACATTGCCTTTTAAGACATTATAACAACATTCACAAATACTATGAATAAATGAAGCGTCTGCATTGGCAATAATAGCTTTACGCAACCTCGGTTTAGCTTTGTGCAGAGCACGTAGCAGATCAGCGTGTTTCACTGTAGAAGACATCATGACAGACTGTCACCCTTTTCACAAGCACAATAACTTGAACATGTTTTGTTGGTACGTAAATGTAATGATGGAAATCGTCGGGAAAAATATTTGTACGAATTCCCATTTCATCAGGTGTATCTTGTTTAAGATCCATCAGTAAATAGCCATGTGGATTTCTTGTTGCGTTTACATAACTTTCTTGTAGAAACAGTGGATGCTCAGGCATGATTTGATAACTCATATGCTTGATTTGTGACTTGTCACGTGGATTTTTAAACAACACCAAATACGAACAATTTAAACTCATATTTCTATTTGCTTTACTTTGATGAAATACATTTTGTGTTATAAAAATCACACGAATATTTCGATGATGTGATCCTTTCGTGAGCAAATCAACAATATCACTATTCACTTCTCCCATATGATCATCAATAATAATCAAATGTAGTCCATCTTGAGGCTGCAAATCTTTTATTCGTTTCGTTTTGAATTTTTTAGCTTGAAAAATTTTGTTTGAAAGTTTTCGTTTCAATTTCTTTTCTTTAAAAAAATTGCTTTGAATTTTTTAGTTTGAAAGTTGAAAACATTTTTAAATGCCATGATTCTTGTTCAAAATTTAAACCTAACTCATAGAGAACATTGACCAGGGACCTGACGTCGTATGAAAGACTCGCGCATCAAAAACAAATCATCGATCACATGACCGAACTAGCATTTGGCACCTTAAGGGTCCTACCAAATTGAAAGGGGATACCCGTCCACAACTTATAACCCTATATGATCTCATCAAAGAGGATAAGTTGAGTCAATAACTGAGCACGTGGTTATACTAAAATTTAGCAATTTTGTATCTTTGAAAGGAACGAGATGGACCACCGAAATTTATCATGATACATATTGAGGTCCTGTACTATGATACCGAATGCTTAAATTGGACAATTTACAAAATTGAAGGGGTTGATCAATGTACCCCTCCTAAAAATTTAAAGGGGTGCATCAATGTACTTATGTCTTATGATAGGGAATGGACACCTATAGGTGACCATATAATCATATAATGTAATAGGACCTCATCTAAGGGAATCAATTGGGTCAAAACAAAACACGTGGTACAACGTATTGGTTACGTTTTTATATTTTGGCAATTTTGTACACCTAAAAGAGAACGAGGTGAACCACCCAAATTTATAGTGATCTATATTAGCTTCCTATACTATTATACCAAATGTTTAAATTGGGCAATTTGCAAAATTTGAGGGGAGGGCCAAGGTACCCCTTCCCAAAATTTAAAGGGATGCATCAACATACCCATGTCTTATGAAACGGAATGGACCCCTGTATACGCTCATATAACCACGTAGAGTAATTAAACCTCATCAAAGGATATAAGTTAGGTCAAAACCTCGAAATTTGATTTTTGACAATTTTTTACCCATGAAAGGAAACAAGATAGACCCCAATACTGATAGAGGTACATACCATGGTCCTAGGCTGCCACACCAAATTTTTAGATTTGGGAATTTCTAAAATTTAAGAAGGTGTTCGTATGTACTCCTGCCAAAATTTTTGGAGGTGGGCCAAGGAACCCCTGCCAAAATCTAGAGTGGGTGGTTCTAGGTACCCCTATGTCATTGACCCCAGGCCTTGGGGACCCTCATTGAGGATAATCAAAAGTTAGGTACGGTGTCCCCATTACTACTACTACTTCTGTGCTCACAATAGCTTGTATAGTGTATATGTTTTATTGTATTATTTCGTGGAACTTAATTAGACTTTCACTATTTAGACGTTTTATTTTTACCTTAATTTATTTATTTTATGAACAATATTAGCCTAATTTATTTTATGAATTACACGTGCCGACTATTAGCCTTATCGTGACGGGAACATAGAGCCTAGCTTCTCATATTGCCATTGAACATGAATCAATCGATACATAAGTACAACGATTCATTGAGCTCTCTTGAGGCTAAATGTTAGCTAACGCATCATCAGCGCGGAATCTGGGTTCAGTTCCTGGCGGCAGCTCATATTTTTCGGATCCCATGTTAAGATGAAAATCCACATTTCATATAACCTCAGTGCTGAAAGCGACTCTGAATTCCAATCCAAGTAACCACTCCGAATCAACTAATAGATCCTCGCTCAACCTAAGTGACATTTAAAAAGTATGTATTAAGGCAGTGTTAGTATCGGATGGTTATCATATTTTCACTTGGATTTTGTTTTATTTTCTGTATTGTTAATTTTAAAAAATATGTTGTGTATTGATATTTTTCTCTTTCTAGATCATATGTGACATTCACAGAGAAAAACAGAATAATCGGAAGTGTGGCGAAAAGTCAAATGATAGGTAACATAATGAACACCGTCTTTGGATTCAAAAGACTTCTTGGAAAACTCTACGACAACCAAATTGTCCAAAAACAGGAAATCAATTTCTTGCCATTCGAGATTTTAAGACGAGATGACGGCGGCATAGGAATCAAGGTATGCTTATTTACAACTTTATTTGCAGTAGAAATTTTCGGCAACACGTTAATTTTTTGATTCAGTAATTGATTAATTACTCATATATACAGGGGAGCCCAAAAGTAGTTATACACCCTTGCATTGATCAAGTATACCATTCTAGCTTATGGATTTGTTTACTTCGGCTGTTCCGAGCTTAACATATAAGTAAAAACACATTAAGAATCAATAATAAAGAAAGAAACAAGAAACAGTCATGAATGTGTCATCCGAACGTCCGAATCAAACATAGTACATTCGATAAATATAAAAAAGATATGCTCATGCACAAAAAATTAGGTGCCATGGACAACGGAGTGAGTCGCTAAGGCCCATTAATCCTGTTAGTATAAAGAAAATTGTAGACTCGCAGTGAAATAGCTATTGTATCAACACTGTTCACGGGAAAGTCGTGGTTTACAGTTAATTCCCTTCACCATGAAACGAGCTTTCCAGAGGTGGTATGTATTTGGGCTCATAACGTTATTGAAGAGGGAAAATTTTGAGAATGTAGGGAAAGTTCCCTCCAGAAATCCCTCACTTCAACTTTGGACCCCTCTGGAGTGACCCTGGTTAAAAGCACACAATCCAAATGTATCTCGGAAAATACTATAGGGGATGAGAAATGACTGTACCAAGTTTTGTGTTGGTAGATAGAATAGATATGATGGGAAAGCGTATATTGATATAGGTCTACAAGCTTTTCCTCATATCTATTCCGCATAGCAATACAAAACTTGGTACAGTCATTTCTTATCCCCTATAGTATTTTCGAGTTACATTTGGATTATGTGCTTTTACTCAGGGTCACTCCACAGGGAGCTAAAGTTGATGGGAGGGATTTCTGGAGGGAATTTTCCCTACTTTATCGAATTTTTCCTATTTAAGTATGTTATGGGCCCTCATACATAGCATCTCTGGAAAACTTGATACAATAGCTATTTCACTGCGAGTCTACAATTTTCTTTATACTAACAAGTTTAATGGGCCCCAAGGACTTACTCCGTTGTCCATGGCACCTAATATTTGTGCATGAACTTATCTTTGATATGTTTATCTAATGGACTAGGCTTGATTCGGATGTTCGGATGACAGGTTTATGTCCGTTCCGTGTAAGTCTACTTGATGGATAACAATAAGTAATGATATAAAATGCAATGAGCTGATCAGTATGGTACTGTAAACCTACTTTTGGGACACCCTGTATACTATACTGTAAAATAATCCTGTACAGTAATAATCTACTGTAAAATAATTGTGAAGTATAGTTACTTGTGAAGTTATAACAAACTTTACTATGTGTATCCAATCTGAAAATGAAATTACCTTTAGAAAGAGCAGTATTTTGATCACTACGATCTTCTGTTCAAATATACCTAGCAGATGGTAAATTCTTGGCTTTTCATGAATTAACTGTGAGATTATTTCTTTCAAGTTGTATCTGGGTTGGCAATTCTGTGGCACCGTTCATGAAACCCACAACCCACATAAAACAAGTTCAGAGAAAATAAAGTTTAAATGAAATAGTGAATATATCTTTACACCTTTTTTTATAGATGTCATACATTATCAATATCAATGTACGTATATTCTGCATTAACTGTAAAATAAATTTATTCCTGAAATATCATTATATACGAAGTCACAATGATAAAAAAAGCAATAATGTTCATATGGTGAAAGCAAAATTTTCCGTGTATGAAAATCACAACCTACACAAAACAGTTTAACAGAAAATCAAATATAAATGAAGTAGTGTATACGAGTGGCTTTCCATATTGATTTACACTATTCTATTTTCTTCTTTCAGGGTCAGGGCCCTTTCATAAAGGGCTGTATTCCATTCTATTTACGATATAGTTCCATTTTTTATTGTGGGGATTGCCTTTTATTAGGCCAGAGATAGGCAAGGGAGGGAAAGTATGCACGAACACATTTGAAACAAACAATTATGTGGAGAAGAATCTTTTTTGTGGAGAAAGATTTCGTGTGTAATTTTCGTTGTTGTAAATAATAAAAAAACAAAAATCGAGAGAACAAATATTGACTATCATGCTTGGCGTATCGGAAGAAATATCAGATGATGATGGTTCGATATCACATGCAGGTGAAATTATCCATGAACAAGACTTGAAGATAGCTTGTACTCCACGATGATAACTCGTCATGCCGAAGTTCTGATGAAGATTATGTTCAAACTGTCAGTTTTTGCTCTCTGTCTATGGGTAATCCACCTGAAGGAATAAAGCAACAGAGATTGTCCACACCTTCTATATTCCAGTCAAATTATACTTGAAAAATATGAGTAGTGCCTGGAGTGGCAGTGATCTTGGAGCTAGAAAAGAAGAGAGATTTCGTAAGAAGGATTTACGATTCACCAGGACGTTCTTCATTTACCAAACGTAATTATAATTATAATAATGTTCATGTATGCACAGCTTGGTGGCTAATTTGTGATGAACTTATGTTACGGCACATTAAGTTTCGTATAGAAACAGAAGCACTGAATTGAAAGACAATTCTTAATCTGTTTCTCTCTAAGACTTAGATGCTTTCATTAGCTTGATTTATGCGCTAAAGATTTATAAAAGATTTACAATTTTTAGTCACCTTGGTTTTGATTTAATGCAATCAGACGCCTGAGGTATACCTATTTTTAGAAATACAATGAGAAACGGCAGGGATAAATATGATGTATCTATGTTTCGACCTTTGTTCAAGTAGATCTTTGAGACTTCAGACAGATAAATTTGCATTAACATCTTTTGTGATGAACATCTATACCGAGGATAGTTTCACCAGTTTCAAATCTGCCGAAGAACTTACCGCTGATTATAGCTTTTTCCTTGCAAAGCACGTTGCAGTTTCATTCAAGCCTGATAAATTCGGATTTTAAATTCTAACTTTTACTTGGTGCTGACTGAAAATACGTTTTTGATCACTTCCCATACCTTGGTGAAGAAGAACATCGACCTGACAATGATTCTTCGGCAGAACATGTAATGAAACTTATGCAGCATTATGCAAACAGATGACATAATATGACGATCGACACTTTTTTCAGTAGTCTAAAACTAAATACATGACTAAAAGCAAGAGCGAAAGCAATGTTATTACAGTTAATCGAGTGAAACGATAATTTTCGGATACTACCAGAATGTCAAGATGCATCTTCACAGCACCATTGCACTTAAAACAGCAGGCGACACAATTCGTCAAGCAAAGAAGAACAAGATTGTTTAGTCCATAGTATTTTTTCAGTAGTGTTCTGAGTAAGTAACTGAAAGATTCAGGAACAAACATGAAGCTGTCTAATTCCACAATCAGACAAGTGCGGTTGGCTGGTGTACGCCTTCTACAATATGCTTGATCTTTCAGGAATCAATCCTTGGATTATTTACAAAAAGACGACAAGGAAAAATATTACAGAACACAAATTTTTATTTCGTCTGATAAAGTCTTTGAAATTGGATTCTGTGAAATCGAAACAATTATAGAAAACAGTTACTGATATTCATCAACTTCTGGAGTCAATCGAAAGCGAAGTCAGTATTGTGTACTTTCTAGATGCAGGAGCAACAACTTCAGAAACATGTAGTGTTTGTATAAAGAAATTAAAATAATAAAAAATATATCTGGCAAGTGCTCAGGGAAAGTGACCAGAATCATTACATGTAATGCGTGCGTTATGTTCACTGTGCGCGAAAGGATCTGTGTGTAATTGACAAACACAATTTCTTACACGATGCTATACAGGTTATTTGTTTATTTTGTATTTTAGAGTCTTTTAAAGTATTGTAGTATACCAAATTTTAAAAACCTGAAAATTATTGTAAATATTAACACTTTTGTAAAAATCTGTGTAAACAATTCAAGGCTGGATTGAGTACAAAATATTAACTGTCTAAATTGAATGAATTAAGTCAAGATTGTTTCCAGGATCTAGTCCTCTTTATAGAAATAAGTCCAAAACTTATTTTATTCTATCAGACATACACGTGGAACTCCCAGACAAGGAAATATGAAAGGCAATATATATATATATATATATATATATATATATATATATACAGAGAGAGAGAGAGAGACTATTCCATAATTCGTGTGATTTTCTAGAGCACTGGTAGAAGAAGAAGTTTTCACACTAATAATGTGAAATTTGGCATTCGTATTGGAAAATGCCTGAATTGTTTTAAATTTCAAAAGAAAATAAGAGAAAATTACTGTTTAGCCCCTCTTTTGGGGCCGTAAACACAAAAGTTCATTTTCCTTATGGGAGATTCAATGTTAAATTTTAGAAGCAGTTTTCTCCAACAACTATTGCTAAGGATTTTGGTACAAATGAGTGTTATTTAATACAAAATGCAAGGACAAGGACACTCATCCGCAATGCTAGTGGAGTCGTCCTAAACATTATTTTGAGTAAGGCTTCCCCTTTGGGGGGCAAGTTCTATAAAAAGTGGTGGGTGGAGTGTTACCAAAATAAAAAAAAAAAAAAAATTGAGGAACGCCAGTAAGCGTAAGA
Source organism: Thermobia domestica (assembly GCF_964235325.1). Classification (NCBI taxonomy): domain Eukaryota; kingdom Metazoa; phylum Arthropoda; class Insecta; order Zygentoma; family Lepismatidae; genus Thermobia; species Thermobia domestica. The sequence goes on from NC_137471.1 coordinate 128,904,751, forward strand.
TTAATCACAAATGCCAAAGAACTAATATTCTGATGCTCCTTGCATGTGCCAGTAACATATGGTGCTGGAGCCCCATCCAAAAGTCATGTTAAAAATTCAGCGTAATTATTTTTTACACGGACATACGAAAAAAAAAAACTATTTTGATTTTGTCAATTAATGTGAAATGTGTTGTTATTGTAGTAGAAAAGTAAGGTTTTGAAATCTTTATTTTGGTAACGCACCACCTGAGGGGGGGGGACAGGGTGCGTAGCATAAGATGGTGGACCTTTATAAAAATTCCAAATTTTGGTTTGGAAATGACGGTGAGCCTCATATTAATCACAAATACCCTCAGAATTTATATTCCGATGCTCCTTGCTTGTGCTAGTAACTGATATGGGGCTGTAGCTCTATACAAAAATCACATAAATATGACCATAAATATCCTTAGCAGGGACATACGGGAATACATTTGTTTTGGTAAATTAATGTGAAATTTGTTGTAATAGTAAAAAGGTATGCCTTCTGAAATCTTGAATGTTAGTTTGGCAACGCACCACAAATTTCACCTTAATGTACCAAACAAATTTATTCCCGTATGTTCCTGCTAAGAATATTTATGGTAATTTTTATGTGATTTTCGTAGAGGGGTACAGCACTGGTCATGCACTGGTACATGCAAGGAGCATCCGAATGTAAATTCTGTGCCATTTGTGATTCATCTGAAGCTCAATAGCATTTCCAAACCAAATTTTGGAACTTTATAAAGATCCACCATCTTATGCTACGGCCCCTGTGACCCCTTCAGGTGGTGCATTACCAAAATAACACTCCCGATTTTAAAACTTTACCTGCCTACTACAATAACACATTTCACATTAATTGACGGAAACAAAATAGTTTCAGGGGGTACAGGGGGCATAACATAAGCATTTGGGACTTTTCCATTTTTGTCTGTAAACTCCAGTGAGCGTCAGATTAATCACAAATGTGGCAGAATTAATTTCCGACGCTCCTTGCATGTGTCAGTGATTGATATTGGGCTACAGCCCCCCTTCCAAAAGTCACATTAAAAATTCACTTTTAAAAAAAAATTTTTGAAGGGACATACGGGAAAAACTATTTTGTTTCCGTCAATTAATGTGAAATGTGTTATTGTAGTAGGCAGGTAAAGTTTTAAAAACGGGAGTGTTATTTTGGTAATGCACCACCTGAAGGGGTCACAGGGGCCGTAGCATAAGATGGTGGATCTTTATAAAGTTCCAAAATTTGGTTTGGAAATGCTATTGAGCTTCAGATGAATCACAAATGGCACAGAATTTACATTCGGATGCTCCTTGCATGTACCAGTGCATGACCAGTGCTGTACCCCTCTACGAAAATCACATAAAAATGACCATAAATATCCTTAGCAGGAACATACGGGAATACATTTGTTTTGGTACATTAATGTGAAATTTGGTGTAATAGTAAAAAGGTATGCGTTCTGAAATCTTGAATGTTAGTTTGGTAACACACAGCGTTAGAGGACACAGGGGGCGTAGCATAAGCATTTGGAAGTTTATAAAGATTTCAAATTTTATTCTGGAAGTGCCAGTGAGCGTTAGCTTAATCACAAAGGTCGTAGAATTAATTTCCGATGCTCCTTGCATTTGTTAGTGATTGATATGGGGCCACAACCCCTTCCAAAAATCACAAAAAATGCCATTATTGCTTTGGAAGGGACATACTGGAAGAAACTTTTTTTTATTTGTCACGTAATATGAAATCTGGCTTTATTCTAGTAAAAAGGTACACGTTTTTCAGTTCTGTACTGTTATTTTTGTAACAAGGATCAAGGGTGCAAAGGGTAATTTGTTGGTTCTGCAGAGTACAGGGGATTGGACATTAAAATTCCAAGTTTTATTTTGGGTGTTCCAATGAGCGTAAAATTAATCTCATGACGTACAGAATTAATCATCCAATGCTATTTCCATGTTAGCAGTTAGTGATATGGGGCTACAACCAGCTTTGAAAAAGTTAAAAAAAAATCATAATGAATGTTCTTACGCAAGGACCTGCTGGCAGAACCTAAATATCTTTTACAATTAATGTGAAATTTGGCATTATTGTGGAAAAAAATGTTTGTTTAGAAATAAAGCTGAAGCGACAATAGTCTTTTTTTTTTAAATGTATGGATCTCTTTTAGGGAGGTGAACTCAAAATTGCAATGATTTAATTGGAGTTTTAATGTAAAATGCGGGAACCAGTTTTCTCTAATTATTGTTTTGGTTGGAAAATTAGGAGTTTTGGTTGGAAAACACAACATTCCTCCCTTTGTTCCTCCCCTTGCATCTATGATGTTACGTGCGTCTCTAGTTTTATTACAGCTTCTTCTCATTGGGGGAACAAGGCCGGTAAGAAAAGTTAAAACGTTTCTTTATTTGCTATGAGCGTCAAAATAATCGGAAATATCATAAAATTAATGCCCAGAAGCTACTTTCATGTGCCAGTGGCCATTTTGGGACTTCAATTCCCCCTCCCGAGTCCCACAATCACTTTAAAAAACCACACCACCTTCTCTTATTATCTTCCATGCTCCTCTTGACCCATTCAGAATACAGGATAAGAGACGTGTGTTTAAGTAGCACTGAAACACAGAACGTCCATGTCCTTATCATACGTTGGCGTCATACTCTAAATTGATTTCAAACAATGTCAGCAACCCTTTGTTTTGTAAAACATCCTCTAATTCTTGGCTTAACTTCTTGTTCATCTGAACTGACAACAGTTTCAAATCTTTTCTTATCGCAATACACCAACGATTTACGACTTACCGAGTTCAGTAGGAGTTTATGTCTGTAATCAACACCTGGGTTAGATCGATTTCTTCGGAAATGAACTTCACATAGACGTGAATCTAGGGGGTAGACTGGCTTAATCGTTTGTGCATTGCTTGTCGTTTCCATTACATTTTAAGAGTACATTCATACTGTGGTGTTTTTTGATCATGCAATCTTTAACTCAGGATCAGCATGCTAATATAATTGAATGGTATATTTTGTCAGAAAAATCTGCTAAAGCAACAAGATCCCGAATAGTTAAAGAACTCGGACTAAAAGTGCGCGACGTGCAAATTGACCGTCTCTACAAACAGTTCCGCAGCAATTGTTTTCACACTGTCCATCTTGCATCTAGAAAAGTGCAAGATTTCCACGCGTATCTACAGAAGAAACAAAAAGACTTGTGTTGTTATCTGTTACTAGTTCACCGCGGAAATCCCTTGCTCGTCGAAGCTTAGGTTCAAATATTAAGAAAACTACGCTACAAAGAATTTTAAGAAACTTGAAGATAAAACCACGCAAGATCCGAATGGTTTCTGAGTTGTGTGCAAGTGATGATGGTGATCAAGTTTATTTCTGTATCTGGTTCATTGAATAGGTAAATGAAAACCCCATGTTCTTGTTTAAAGTTATGTTTTCTGATGAAGAAAAATTCTTCTTAAAATGGTTCAGCGTCCTTATCACATGCAAGATATTGATCATCATGCAGCCGAACGTGAGATCAGAAGTGTCAATGGACAAACAAGGAACAGTGGTTTGGTGTGGCATAACTGCTACTGGGGTGAAAGGACTTTTCTTTTTTGATGAAAATGTGTCAACGGCATCATACCAAAAACTACTAAGAGGTTAGATATTTGCCGAACTTGATCGTTTAAATTTAGGTCAAAGTGATGAATTATTGTTCATGCAAGATGGAGCACCACAGCATTGCTCAAGTACGGCTACAAATGTTTTGAGAAAGAAATTTGAATAACGACTTATTTCTGTGGGATCAAGTGTCGAATGGCCATCGAGAAGTACAGATCTTACACCATACAATTTTTTCTTGTGGACTTTCCTAAATCAAATTGCCTACAAAAAATCATGTAACAATGTAGATAACTTGAAACAAAGCATTCTTCAGAGTGTAGAGATGATTACTCCAGATATGTTGGAGAAGGTGTTCACAGTGCATCTAGTAAATGTATTAATTTATGTCTTGCTCCTTCAGGAGGGTATGCTGAATAAAAGTAAGTTGATTTTATCTGTCTTACATTAGGTTAATGATATTTTTAAAACTTAAAGCTAGACTAGACTTTTCATTTTTAAAATCTTACTTTTCAGTTTTTTTCTGTAGTTCCTACGAATGCGACATATTTTACTGCCATTTTTCTGTTCTATTTCGAAATGGTTTTTGCTTAAGTGTGCAGAAAATACGTAAGAATCATAATTCATTTTAAAAAGGCAAAATTCTTTTATTATATTCCAGTTACCCCATAACAACAAAGCTGTAACACTGACGGAAGATATTCATTTACAGTAGATTTGAATTTTAAAATGATCAAAATATTCTCCTAGAATAATGACAAATTACATATTAATTATAAGATGTATCTATCTTCTTCTCGTCCGTCCGTCCTAAGAATATTTATCGTGAATTCTTTTGTGATTTTTGTAAGGGGGTTCTTTCCTCATATCAATCACTGGAGCATGCAAGGAGCATCCGAACACTAATTATGTGATATTTGTGAGTAATCTGACACTCACGGGTATTTTCAGAATAAAATTGGGATATTCTTAATAAAAATCCACCATCTTATCTTTTGCCCCAAGTGGACCCCTAACGCCGTGCCTTAATAAACTAACATTCCAGATTTGAAACCTTATACTTTTTACAACAATAGAGCCAAATGTTACACTGTTTGATTAAAAAATAGCTTCTTCCGGTATGTCGCTGATAAGGATATTTACCGTGAATTTTTTATGTGATTTTTGGGAGTGGCAGACCCATATCAGTCACTGGTACAACTATGAGCAAACTAAATGACGCGTCTCTTTATTTTGAAGTTTTTTGAAAATATATCCGTTTTCTTTATATGTTCGAAATTTCGGAAGTTCGTTCCAGAAGGAAACGTTAATAACAAACCCGTTTTTAATATTTGTGTTAGATATTAGCTTTAAAATAAATAAATTAGAAGCAAAAAACTTTAAATCGACCGAAATTACGAGAATTACCAACTCTGCTAAACTGGGAAATTTTCAAGAACGCGAGGGAATTCTGCAGTTCAACACGAAGCAGCGACATCTATGTCATTGAGAGAAATGTCGATTAGATCTACAAACGAAACTTTTAACGAAACATTTCTAATATGTCTTATTACGTGCATTATCTGCAAATTCCAAATATATGAATATATGCCAAGTATTAACGTATAGATAGAGCAAATAGTTTAAATGACCTATGGAAAAGGACGAATTGGTAGCACGATCGTAATGAAAAATCGTTTTTACCATAGAACAGGGATAGTTAACGTAAGGAAACAAATAACTCAGTTAGTTAAAGCAACAAACCTGTATACCTCAGGTAGCTGGTTCGATCCCCGTAGAAGTGCATTTATCTTTTTTATTACTATGGTTATTTTATTTATTTTTTTATGTGGGAAAGAATCAAATTGTAACATACGTGTAAAACTCATGACAATACCAAAAAAGAAGAAAATGTCGTTGTTGAACTTGCATTACTGTCCCTAATTTTTGTTTGCAAACAGTTACGTAATTATTTCCCCTGTTTTCACTGCTCACTAAATGCTCACTGGTGCATAACGAATATTTTCCAGTAAATGTTAATTTTAATTTGGAGAATTTTATAAAGTTTCACAATGTTCAACATTAAATAATCTTCTATCCACTTGTTTGGATATTTTGATAACAGATTTCCCTATTAAATGTTTAATTTTCCTTATATATATTTAATTACGGAACGTTTTACAATTTATTTGTTTTAAATTGAAATTGTTTTGAAGTTACCACATGAGGTAAGTAACCCGAAGGAGGAGAACTGAAGTAGCTGATATTCTACGTAAAAGTAACCAATTATAGATTGATGATGCTTCTTACCTTCAGCACATAATCTTTACCTTAGAGAGTCAGACAGAAAAATCCTGTTTTTTCCTCCCCTATGACCACTCATCTTAAAGCTCTACATGTAATGATTCGTGTCACATAATTTCGGCTCTCCAAAGACATTCATATTTAATAATAATAATAATAATAATAATAATAATAATACTAATAATAATAATATAATAATAATAATAACAATAATAATAATAATAATAATAATTATTATTATTATTATCATTATTATTATTCCTGAATATGCCACCCTTACATAATGTAGTAACCTTAGACATCTTAGTTTAAAGTGCTTTCTTTAGTAATAATTTGAGCAACCACGTAACAAAATTTAAAATGTAGGAGGGGCACGACGTTTTGCCGCATATATTTTCAGCACCCTCCCAAAAGAAAGTATTTAATTTCTGACAAGCAGGGCAGACAAAATAAATAAGAAATATATTTAGAGCTTCCTTTCCTCCGTGAGTGGAATATCACGTAGCATTTTTTATTCTACCGAAGATGACTCTAGGTGGTTATGGTTAGGTAACAAACGAAATACGTAATATATTTATAGAGCCCCTTGGCTGTAATATTACCGCTTCTTTATTTGTTCGAGGGAGCCCTACACAACCAAGGGTGACAAAAAGAATATTAAAAGTGTCTAAAGATTACAAAACACTTTATATTTTGTCAGAAGCAAGGCAGTGTATACACAGCATTGCTTTCGTTAACATGTGTTTCACCCTTGAGTCGCTTATAAAATTAGTCAGAATAAACTTTTGCCGATCGTTGCTCTAGAGGAATTTGTCCAAGATGGTTTGGTGTCGGGCTAATAACGATGAGTATATTTATTTATAACACCGTTAAAGAAATAGCAAACTTTCTGAAAGGAACTTACTTAGGAAACATCAGATCCACCTTATACTTAGACAGAGCCCATTCTAAAAAATTGCATCTGGTGTTCTGGGTGAAAGTTCTATGGGACTATTAGAAAAATATATATTCCCGTTTCCACGCAGATGGTAGAATTTCTGAAACAGTTATTGAATTACGTTTGAAACATTGGCGTAAATAGCGCTCCCACAACCGTGTGGCGTGGGGACCGCACAGCCGCAAAGCCAAAAAATATATAGAAAGTACGCAGGGACGGACCAGGCCAAATTTTCACCTGGGCAAAGTGACTTTATGGCGCCCTCCCCCCTAGTATTAGCCTATATTTTACATTTTATCCTAGTGTTTTTAATAGTTAAAACCCATTTTTCAAAAAGACATTCATTACCTAGGGAAACTTCACAAAGAATATGGCTTGCTATAAACAATACGAACACCGCCCCCCAGCTTGCTCTAGTGGCTAGCACGCCTGCCATCTGTGGTTCCGGGTCCAATTTCCGGTGGGTTACTGTTGAACGATAAACGTGGTTCGGATTTCACCATAATCAATATCCACATCTCGTTTGGCCATTAAGGCATAACCGTGGAACGCTAAACTGAAGCAAACAAACAATACTTACTCCCCCTCCACTCTTTATTCTACATGCCATCTCTTCATTTGTCGATACAGTCTCCTTAATGCTATGAATTTTCTTCTTCCATGGTGAAATGGAAAAAGATTATGTAATTGCCGCTACTTTACAAGAATATAAACCAAAAAAGCCAGTAGGAAACACATTATAAAATTTACTTTTTGAGGCTCGTTTTGGCGCCCCTCTGACTCTGGCGCCCCGGCCAGTCGCCCGGGTTGCCCGGCCCTTGGCCCGCCTCTGAAAGTATGGACGCATAACTAAGGTCTGCGGGTGTGAGGTTAACCTTCATGTTATGCCACTGGTTTGACGTGTTTGAAATGTTCAGTAACTGATCGGTGAGTGAAATAATTTCGACGGTTACTGATATTTAAAGTTTAGCTAAGACAAAGTTACCTAACCAAATACATTTGATATCGCGATGTCACAATTTGATTTTTCCTCACATAAAAAAGAGGGAACAATAGTAATAAAAACCCTTGCTCGTACTGGGCTCGAATTAATAAACTAATTCGTTCAGACTAGTTGTTCTGACCAACTGGATTTCGATTTCTTAGGCGAAAGAAGTCTGTTATATTACGAGGCATGCTTTTCATTATGATCGTGCTGTTAATTTATTCTTTCGATAGGTAATTTCCACTGTTTGCTTTATCTATATAAATAAATGTATAGATTCATATATTAAGAGTCTTTGGGTAATGTGTGTAATAATTTCGCGACAAATATACTTGCTTAAATGTATTGTATGCTATGATTTGCTGTGATTGTTCATGTGGTGGTTGGAAAACACACGTCAAACCTGTTCGAAGTAATACGAGAGGGATGGCTTAAGAGCAGGGACTGAACTGAGTTATCACTCGATTGACCTTGAGGGGAAAAAACACCAAAGGGTAGCTATAAACGAAAGTTCAGTATGCATTTCTGTGGAGCTCAGTATCACGGTTCTCTGGCAAACACGTTTGTTCTTAGGAGTAGATTTTACAAACCTAACCCTTCGATAGAGCGCAATGGGGGGGGGGAGGAATTCTTGCACTTGTTGCGTCTCCTTGAAGTGATACTTTATCGAAAACAACTCGTTTTCCTTTATATATTCGAAGTTTCTGAGGGTTTCAAAATGAGGAAACATTACTGACAAACAAGGGCGGATTTAGGGGTGGGTTCAGGGGGTCCGGACCCCGTCTCAAATCCCAACTTTTCTGTAAATTTAACCTAATTTTGGGGGTTATTTTTAAAAAGTTTATTATAATTTATCCTAATATTGAAGTCGGACCCCCAGATAGCTTTGGACCCCTCCCGAAATAAATTCCTGCATACGTGCCTCCTGACAAATATATTTTCAATATATTCGTTAAATAATAAAGTAAAATAATTAAATTAGGAGCAGAAAGCCTCAACACGGTATAACTTTTGTCCACTGCCAATATTGTTACAAGAGATATTAATAGCAAAAACTCCTAGGCCCATATTTATAAACACTCCTTGAACTGTTCCTTGACTTGACTTCAAGGCTTCCTCGGATAAGTGTTCCTTGAAGTTCAAGGGCTACTTGAAAAAATGTCATATTTATGAACCTTCCTCGACTGTTCCTTATCGAAGGTTGATTTGAAGATAGACTCAAGGAAAGACGTCATAGAAGTGATGAAGTCATAGCCAACAGCCAATGAGTACTCATAAAATAAAAGAAGTATGAAATTCGCATTTTGTAAATTATTCCTTTCAAACTACTATGTTTCCTCAATGATTTTTGTTGCTTCCAACCTTCCATTCTTGTTTAATATTTTAATGTATTATGTCAGTGCTTGCACTAGTAATCAATGTGATACGCCAAAATGAACTAGCAAAAACTTATCAACAATATGTGCATCTACAATTGGAGTTTGGCAGCCCAACCTAATATTTAAATAAGTTAAGAAGAAGCCTAGTAAAACGAACACTGTTATATAGTTTAAAAGATTTTTGCCGGCAAAATCAAACTACCGCAAATTTTGTAATTTTTCGTAAATACCTAGAAAATAAATAACATGTCAATTTTTGATGTTGCAGTCTGGTTTGGTTGTTCAGAGGTTTGTTCTCCGAGCTTTTTTTTTCATTCTAAGGTTTTTAAAGACCATATGCAATATGTTTTCCCGTGTTTTCAGTTGTATGTAAAATGGTATTACAACTATCAAATTTATTGTGTGTGCTGGAGTAGATAGTTAAACAGGAACTTCCCATGTTCTGTTAGGCTTACTAGATAGGCCTAACTGCACATGAACATCCTCACATATAAATAAATTATATATCCGCACTGCAAACAAATCATTATCAAAATATACAGGGTGGACACAGATTCCCTTACCCCTGAAAGTAAGTAGTTGAGTTGATTTTTAGTTTAACGTCCCTTTGAGCAGCGAGGCTATATGAGACGTAGATCTACTGATTAACGTGGAATCCGAACCACATGAGCTCCCGCCAGGAATTGAACCCGGGTCTCCCACGCCAAGTGAAAATAAGTAACATAAACCACTAAACCTACGTAAATAACTATACGGAAGGAACTGAATGACATGAGCGACAATGCTTTCGAGAAGTTTTACTGAGGTAGGAAACATTAAGTCAAAGAATCAGTCTCTCGACCGTCATTCTCATGACAAAGCCGCCAGGTTCTGAGAGACATTTTGAGGAGCATTTCAGGTGTAACTTGAGTGAAAACTTCTTTCACTGCTTCTGTCAGTTCGAAAGTGGTATCCTAACGTTTTTATGCAACGATGCCCATAATGAACTCCCATAGCGCACTATCACAGATGGTGAGTTCTGGGTTTCTCTCATGTACCCAACAATTTCCAATAACACGTTCTCCAATACTGTAACTGGAAGTATCAGCCATCGTTCACACAATCTGGAACAATGGGAAACCTTACATTTGTATTTATAAAGGAGTAATGGGAAAACTTACATTAGCATTTATCAAGGGGTAACGGGAAAACTTACATCAGTATTTATCGAGGAGTAACTGGACTTTCTGGCCACCCTGTAGACTCTACTACTAGACATATACTTTAATACCAAATACGATTTCCAAGAAAATGATGTCAACATATACACATACAAAATATTTAGACAATATAAATGAATACTTATTATAATCCTGCAAGTGTCATAAAAATGAACATGATCATCATCATCATATCACAGGTATTCTGCAATTATTGGCAAGTCACTTGCTGCAATTGAGGAACTTCCATGCTACACGGTCTTCCGCTAATTTCTTTATCGTCACGTACGATTTCTCTGCTTTGTTATCATTCATTCATTTTAGTCTTATTCGCCCTCTCCCTTCTATTCTTCCACCATACCCTCTAGGACGTCCATCACGATACAAATCCTTCTTACCTAATATCCCAAACAGTTTCTGTTCCTGTTAATAATATCTAAAATTGTACTTTTCTCTCCTACCATTTCTAACACCCTTTCATTCGTTTTCCGTTCGATCCAACTAATTCTCTCCATTCTGCTCCACAACCATTTCTCGAAAACTTCTAGTCGTTTTTCATCATTTTTGCGTAAGTCCATGTTTCTGTTCATACAGTACAATACTCCACACGAAGCAGTATATGAGTCTTTTTCTCAACTCTTTATTCATAGTTCCACAAAATAGTATTTTCTTCCTCCTAAATGCTTCTTTCGCCATTCCTATCCTTCTTTTTTTTCACATTCACATTTCATGTCATTATTAATAATACTACCTAGGTATCGAAAACTAATCACTCGTTCTATTTTCTCACCTTCCACTTCCAGTGACACCGATCCCTTCGTTCCAATCACCATGGCTTTTGTCTTTCGAACATTTATTTTCATCCCATATTCTTCACAGCCCTTCCTCAAGTTTTCTAACAACTTATTGTTTTCCTCTTCAGATTCTTCTACAGACTCCATATCATCTGCAAACCATATACACCTAATCATTCTATCTCCTACCGAAATGCCGTCTTCATTTTGTAAGGTCTTTTCACTATTTCTTTTAGGTAGATATTAAATAATGTAGGCGAGAGACAGCATCCCTATTGAACTCCCCTTCAAATTGAACTCTCCGTTGTCATTTTCTCCCCTATTCTAAAACTTACTTGTTGGTTCATATATAAGTTTATTATGAGTCTTCGATCTTTATTTTCCAACCCAACTTTCTTTAGAATTTAAAACAACAATATTTCCAATTAACACGGTAATAAACCTTTTCTAGATCAATAAATACCACATACACCTCTTTCCCTTTTTCTATAAATCTTTCACCGATCACCCTTAATAATCAAACTGCATCTCTTGTGCCCTTACCTCTCCTGAACATAATAATGCACATTAAACACAGTTCTTTTTTCTTTTAATCTAAATTTTCATATTGAATTGCGCCGGTACCTACTAACGCAATTAGTACATGTTCCTAATCTCCCAATATGATTTTTTTTTTATCTTGGACGGGAAGAACCATGAGGAACGAACTTCTGAAGAAACTAGAAAAGACAAACTTAAGCACCACAAACGCCGTTACTTGTTTCATGTGTGCAGGATCTTTCGGGCGAGTTCAAATGTACCGTCTACCTAAAAGCTACAGTATCTATTTCAGCATCCCTTGAGGCACAACTTCCAGTGCAATCCTCTCAACCGAAATAATAATAATAATAATAATAAAGAGTTAACAAAAATATCACAATTACCCTGACGAAGTGATAGCAAACATCTTACACACGGTGCCTTCCAGTTTCCTAACTTCAAGCAACCAGAGATCTTGGCAGAACATGCCAAAAGTAATAGCCATTATTATTTGAATATATAAAAGGGTGATTCTTTTACAAATTCAGTTAAATAATTCTTGATTGCAACCACATACAGACTTGGTTTATATGTCATTATACAGACTGGAGAAACACTTCGGGCCTTATGCAGAGTCGCTCTGAAGCATGATTAGAATCATACTAAAGAGTTCGACTAACATATGTTTCCTGCAGTAATCTGGCTTTTAGTAAGACGCTAATCAAACGTCAAAACAACTCTGCATAAGGTAGTTCAAGTTTAACTCACGTATTGAGTAGTTGCGGAGGTGACCACACGCGGCGCCACCGGTCAGTCGTTGAAAATGGAGACTTTCGTTGGTGAGCTAAATGCGTATTTTGGTTTGAAGGAACGAAGTCAGCAACGAGTGTACGGCGTAAGTTTCGCATACAATACAGCAAGGAACCACCCAACAGACCAACAGTGTACAAATGGCACCAGACATTTGTTGAAACAGGTTGTTCTGTGCGACACACAACGGCTCCAGGGCGCTCACCCGTGACTGACGATGTGATGGAAGCAGTTTTGTCCACAGTTCTCGGAAATCTATACGATGTGCATTACAAGAAACTGGTAACCCTCAGACCACTGTTTGGCTCGTATGTCGTAGACGTTTGTCCATGAAGTCACACACATTGTCCTTGGTTCAAGCATTGAGTGAAGCGGATAAACATACCCGACATGAATTCTGTGTTACCATGTTTGATCGCATTAATGGTGATGAGTCATTCTTGAACAATGTGGTATACAGTGATGAATCAACTTTTCACCTTTCCGGCCGAGTCAACACACACAATTGTCGTACTTGGGCCACGAAAAATCCACATGCGCACATGGAGCTGGTTCGTGTTTGAGCGCCAAAATGAACGTGTTTTGCGATGTGTCCAGAGCAAAGGTGTATGGACCATTCTTCTTTGCTGAGAGCACCATCGCCTATCTTGATATGCTCCAGAACTTTGTTGTTCCACAGTTAGATGAAGATGACTACGATGGCCGCTTATGGTGGCAACAAGATGGCGCCCCGCCGCACTACCTGATAGACGTAAGAGAATTTCTTGATCAGCGTTTCCCAGATCAGTGTATAGGTCGTAGTGGATCAATTGCCTGGCCGCCGTGGTCTACAGATTACACGCCACTTGACTTCTTTCTGTGGGGGTTTGTGAAAGATAAAATGTACACCCCTCCCCTACCTGATAATGTTAATGAACTGAAACATCGCATCACAACAGCCATCGCGGACGTTTTCCATGAAATGCTGGCTACTGTTTGGCAGGAAAGCGACTTTGGTTGGGATGTATCCAGGATGACCGCAGGTGCACGCATTGAGCCAAAATGGATTTGTCACAAAAAAAAAATGTTTTGCAGTATAATGACATATAAAATAAGTTTGTATGTGGTTCCAATACAGAATTATAACTGATTGAAGTTTTAAACCCTATAAAGTATCACCTTGTATAACAAGTAGTACTGAGCAACAGACTAACTAATCAACTTCTGGGCCAAATCGCTTAACCTCGAAACTCCCAATTTTGAGAGTGCATAGAAATGACAGTGAAATGAAATCTTTCAGTTTAACTTTCCACGATTATACCCTTTAGGCTAAGGGAGAGTGATAATTAAGGCAAATGAATGATGATAAAAGAATTGGTGGAATGAGAATACAGGAGGAAACGGGAGCACCGTGAGAAAACCCACTAAAACGATGTTTTTCTTTACAATCTTAATTTGCAGGGAGTCGAACCAGGTACCAGGAACAACACGCGTCAGAGTTAAGCGAGTGCTCTACCCCTGAGTCACCGTGCCCCGTGTATAGACATCTGACATAAGGTACCGATAAGGGATATTTTTTGAAAATGTTATGAAAAGAGGGAGAAATGATACTAAAACATCTTGCAACATCTGAAGGTTAGAGACATAAAATTTGCTATGTGAACTTCTCATTTAAAATAATTAGACACGTGTTTCAGATTTGTTTGATATTTTATCTAGAAGGGAAAATAAAGTGCTGAGAACGAAAATTATTTAGGAATTACAATTTCTGAAATAAGATCCCATATTAAGAAATCTCTGAAGTTTAGTGACATGAAATTTGTCATACGAACTTTCCATTGAAAATAATTAGTCACATGTCTAAGCGTTTATCCGATACTTGACCTAGAAGGGAAGTAAATGGTTGAGAAGGAAAAACGACGAGAATTACAATTATTTTAACAGCTTGTCCCATAAATAATGTCGTGTTTTCGATGACTGCTATAATAACGCCATTTGACGACAGACTAGTGAAGTAGACGCCATGTGAAATGACGGCAAGCATCCAGAAGAAGAACGATTTGTTGCTTGTGTTTGATTATGGCAGCGTCGGAGGACCGGATCACATACGGCATATTATGTTGAATGAATTACACTAGGGATATCAGTCAGCGTAGCGACATGAAACATCAATTTCGTATATAGGTAGGATAGCTTGGATATGCGGAAGTACCAGATTAGTCTGGGGATACTAGCCTCACTGATGAGCAACGAGAAGGGACATCTGTGCAGCTGAGCAAGAACCCTTGCGAACAACAGTGAAGGCAAGTTCAATGTATATTGTTGTAGAACTGGGCAGGGAACTCCATGTTACCTATTTCGACCGCCCATCGCCATCTACAGGACCTTAAGTACGTGTGAAAACTCGGTAAATGAGTATCCCATGCACTAACGCCTCAACAGAAGCAGCAGTTAGTGACATTTACAGTTTCTTTTCATCTGTCAAAGAAATGAGCCATTTCTGGACAGAATTGTGACATGGAATAAAAAGTTAGGCCTCTACCTTAACATTACACGTAAACGTCAGTGAGTACCTAAAGAGGAGATGACCACAGGAACTTGGCCAAAACAGGACCTCCATCCCTGTGAAGTAATATTGAATGTTTGGTGGGATATCCATGGTATAATCCATTTTGAGTTATTGCCACGTAATAAGATCCAATCAATGCAGGTGACTACTGTCAGCAACTTGAACCCATACGGACTGCATTGTTGAAGAAACGTCTTACTCCGGTTCTTGGCATGGTGTGCTCTTCCACGCCCACTCACGTCAATGAAGACCTGTGATAAGATCGAGAAATGTGTTTGGAAGAAAATCCCCATGCGGCGTTTTTACCACATCTTGCACCAACAGACAACTGTTTTTTGCAGCCTATAAAACCACCTTTCAGGTGAACATTGCTAGATAAGGATGGCATGCGACGAACTGTGACCCAGTTATTTGCCTCCAGGACTGGTGATTTCTTTCAGCGGTGGATTCAACAACCGGTTGACAGGTGCCAGAGTGTTGTGGAGTCCGATGGAGATTATTTTCCTAGCTAACGGTAGTGTTATCGTTGTTTTCCTCACGGTGCAAATATATGACATTGCTTATGGGATGACGCAGTAATAATGTGCCCATATCTCAGAATCTCTTAAAATTAGAGGCCTGAAATTTTGTATTTGGACTTCTCATTTTAAATAACTAGATACGCGTTTCAGCGTTTTCTTTTTTCCATATTTGATTTAGAAAAGTAGAAAAGAGGTTGGGAATAAAAAGGGACGGGAATTATAATTATTATAAGGAATCCATAACTCGAATCTATAAGGTTAGGGACATAAAATTTAGTATTTGCACTCCTCACATAAAATAATAAGTCATGTACTTTAGCGTTTTTCTTTTAATATTTCACCTAGAAAGGAAGAAAACGAAGTGAACAAGAAACGAAACCTGTGGGATTACAATTACTATCATAAAAGTTCCATATATGATAAGATGGCCATATCTCGGAGTTCCTTAACGTTAAAGGCATAAAGTTTGGTATTTGGACTTTTTATTTAAGACAATTTATTACATGTTTCAGCGCTTTTTCGTATTTGTCCTAGGAGGCAAAAAAAAAAAAAAAAAGAGAGAGATAAGAAACATATCTCGGATTCCTTTAATGGTATAGACATGAAATTGAGTGTATGGACCCATCATTCAAAATAACTAAATAGGTGTTTCGTTTTTTCATACTTGTAGAAGAGAAGAAAAGGGAGAAGAGAAAGGAGTGGGGCTTTTTAATTTCTTTTACTCAGACATCCACATTTCGGAATCATTTAAGGTTAATGATATGAAATTTCAACAATTAATTATAACTCCTCACAGAATTCAGATAGAAACCTCATTCTGATCAAACTATAATGAATGGTAAAAATATCTTTGGTTAGTACAAATCTTATATAGTGTTGCCATCTTTAAACATGGTGTTATTATACTTGCTTTGTGACGCATAACTTAAACTATTAGAAATAAGGTAAAAACGCCTAGAAGTAAACGTTATTGAGAAGAATCTCACTTTTCTAACTAAATTATAATAATATTATTTCCCTGACTTTGAAACTCAGGGAACTAGTTCATTTTATGTACAGTATACGGCAAAATAAACAGTACTGAAATTCGCGTACGGGTGGCGCTCAGATGGAATGTGGTATGAGCTGTGTATGATACATGTGTGCTCTGTTGTGTATGGACTAGCGTAGTTTGCAGTTGGTGCGAAGATAATGTTGCTCACAACAGAGGAGAAGGTACTTAGTTTCGAGCAATATTTCCGCTCATAAGGTGAGGGGCAGCGTCCCACTGCAAGAGATTAGCGTGGACGTCTACTGTATTGCTCTGGAGTGTTAGCTATGGCATATAAAGATTAAGATTTCATAAGTAACATATGGTTCAGTTATGAAGAGCCATGTGTACTTTGATCGCCATATCAATCGACAGTTGATTATTGACTCTGTCTTGCATGATTTGTGTGGCTTTTACCACACAAAAAATCTGTCTTTAACAACAATGGATGCAGCAAGACGAAGCTATTGCCCACACTGCAAGTGAGTCACTTACCCTTCTGCTCACAAGCGTTTGGACATCGCTTGATTTCCTATGGAACGGATTTTCCATATCCTTCCCACTCCCCTCACCTCATGACTCGAGATGCTTACATACGGGGTATGCTGAAGGATTCAATTTTCCTTACAGATAACTTCTTACCACTATACCGGAGTTAAGAAAAAAGATTCGGTCATTTGCTTTGTCATTACACCAAACCGTGTTCACTAACATTTTCTTCGATCTGCAGGACCGGTATAAAGAATATGTGCGACATAATGTTCAACATTTTGAATACACAATGTACAAAAATGCTTCCTTGTAAATTTACTATAAGTGTTGAGTAACATTTAGTTGACATCTATTTGCCAACCTTTCTTATGTTTCATTATGTTGTACAAAAAATAAATAATTGTTAACGATGTGATTTCAGTACCGTTTGTTTTGCCGCATACAGTAGAACAAAATGTTAAAGTTTGTGACGTTGGGTTACAATGAAGCCTACTTTGCATTTTTTTAAAGAATAGATTTTACAATTGATTGAAATGAAAACAATATTGAAAAGGTATTGAACATATATATTACCGTCCTATGAAAACGTCTGATAAGCACTTAAAAAATAAATAAATAAATAAATAAATAAACACGATATGGGCGCCGAGTAGCCAAGCATGGACATTGTGAGTAGCAATGGTTTGTACGACAATGTTTGTTCTGCATGAAGTTATAAAAAATAAAATTTCGAACAATAAATAGTTACAAATATACTGAGAGAAGTTTATTTACTGTTGTAAATTTCTTAAGAATATAGTAATCAATAACCGATATTAAAACTTCACATTGTTTGTTAGAATATTTGGTGCTGCAATATCACAGATATTTGCTCTATGCTTACTTTCAAAATAGTTATCATAGTATGAATACACAGGGATAAAGATGGAATAAGGACTACAATCAAATTAGTAATACAAACTGATGAGTCATTAGAAGAATCATTGTCACGAGGTGGATCCGGTGACAGAGAACGTTCCTGGTTTTTACATAATACGCACGCACAAACATCAATATATTGAAGCCTTTGTATGACACGTACACATGGGCACTCCTCTGTTCTAAACATTTTGGTCTCTGTGCAAGAACAGCTAACCGTTTCCAATATTTCTTCTTAAGTAATATTATTTGTTGTCCATTTTATTTGGGCCACTCACCACTTGCACATTAACACTAAGGATGCATTTCTTGATTCTAAATGTTTCAGTGCTTTTCCTGCGAGGATTTCTTTTTGGAATATATCTACAGTCAATATATCCTACAACTCTAGGAAAACTAGCCATTTGATGAAATTGAACTTCAGGAATAGGGAATCAATCACATATATCAGGCGACGAGCAAAGACTGATAATACTTTCCTCACAATCTGGCAAATTGTTGGGTGGCTCATGAAATTGGTTATCTTCAATGTGTATCTGTAAAACAAGTACAGAAATACGTTACATTAAAAAACATCAGGAATATTCTTACTAGAATCTTTTTTGCTAATTTTGCAACTTCAAAATTTATTCAGATGCACCTTTCCCATGTGAAACAACGCTATCTATAATTATGGAAAGTCACATTTGTGTCTACTTTTGATTGTAGGAATGAGTAGATGGAAAATGGTAAATATTAGCTAATTTTTAATAAAATCCCTCTTGGAGCAGCCTCTCTGCCGTTAAGTTTAACAACCCTAATTTAAAGTTGTTTTTGTTTATTATTTGTAAAATAAATTAAATTAATCAGAAAATGAAAATTATAACTAAGTTTCTTAGATTATGTTATTTTGCATCAAATGCTGTAGCTAAGACTCACCTACATAATTTTATCAATTATCAATTATGAGGATGCAATGGGAGAATAAACTAGTTTTATTATTCTCGAAAGAGAGTTTGCTCAAATCCGAACAAGAACCCGAAGGTATAATCTTGACATCATTTCGCGGATTGTTGATAGGAACAAATACCTACGTGTATATTCTTTTCTTTAACAACTTGTATAGTTCTTTATCTTGTTGAAAATCATGGAACTATGAATATATTGATTTTTATTCTGTTGTTATTTTTGTTCTGAGCTATTTTCTAAAAGTATGATATAAATTAATTACGAAACTGACTTTGATATTAACAAAGAGTATTGCGAATTATGCGATTGATTCATCAGAGATAAACTTTGATATCTACCACTGAATCGTAGTTTTCAGCTGCAAAACTTTCAAGAAAAGAAAAGAGCAATTATGGAAACGATTGAAATGTTGATTATTAGGAAAGATAAGACAAAGATAAGAACATAAACCTTTTTTGTATAATTCGCCATTAAAATATAATCACATAATCGCTGGTACCTACTGTTTATGTAACAAATAAAATTTTGCTGTGAAATGTTCAACACCATTAAATAATCGAAATTGTATCGTGTGTTTGGTGCTGTAACATTTTATTGGGGACTACAAAGTTCTATATTTTCTATTATACGAAGTGTAACCCAGTACGAGGGTCACAACGAAAGTTTTGAGATACGCATTGTTGTGGCACAGTGTTTGAATTCCAACAACTGCGTTCGGTAGCGGTATCCAGAGCGAAGAAGCGAAGCAAGTTTCAACTCACCTCGCTTATCGGCGTGGCCATATCGCCTTCGCTTGTTTGTTGATGTGAGCAGTATATTCGGCTGTCTAGAATGGAGCTCGAAAGGGAACATTTTCGGGCAATGATCCTTTACGATTCCAAAGGTGGTATGAACGAGACACAAAGCCTTGACCGTTTGCAGGAGGCATTTGGGGACCTTCCTCCTTCCCGTGCTACAATTTTTCGGTAGTTTGTTGAATTCAGAAGAGGCCGAACATCGCTTAAAGATGAAGAGAGAGCTGGACGTCCGGCAACAGCTGTCAGATGAAAACATTGCTGCTGTGGAACAAATGATTCGAGAAAATTCTCGAACAACTTTCAAGGACATTCAATCTACAGTGAACATTGGATCGCCAGCAGTAACAAAAATTCTTCATGATCATCTTCGGCTCAGGAAGGTTTCATCTCGTTGGGTGCCCCACACTTTGACTCAACAGCAGAACCGCATGCGTGTGGAATGGTGTCAAGAAATGCTTGCAAGATTCGATGGAGGCAATTCTCGACGCGTCTCTGACATTGTTACTGGTGATGAGACTTGGATCTATCAATTTGTCCCTGAAAATAAACGCCAGTCTACAGTTTGGATCTTTCCAGACGAAAATCCACCCACGAAAGTGAAGCGACCGCGAAGTGTGGGGAAGATGGTCGCAACTTTCTTTTCGAAATCTGGCCATGTAGCAACTGTTCCACTTGAAGAACAAAGGGCTGTTACTGCTCAGTGGTACACCACTGTTTGCCTAAAAAGTGTTCCAGAAGCTTCGGAAACGGCGTCCAAAAACTGGATTGCGTGGGATCCTGCTTCATCATGACAACACGCCCGCACACACGGCCAACATCACAATTCAGTTTTTAGAATCTACGGAGGTCAAACTTATGACTCATCCGCCATATAGCCCTGACCTGGCCCAGTGTGACTTTTTTCTGTTCCCCAGGATCAAAGATCGCATGCGTGGGAAGAGATTTTGCAGCCCTGAAGAAGCTGTAGTGGGTTACGAGAATGAACTTTCAACACTTGAAGAAAAAGACTGGCAACACTGCTTCCAAAAGTGGTTTTCGAGGATGCAAAAGTGTGTACAGTGTAATGGTGAATACTTTGAGAAAATGTAAGTGTTAAATTGATTTTAAGTATGTAAGTTATTTCACATTTCAAAACTTTCGTAGTGACCCTCGTATATAATAGTATGGTCTGAAAATAATGAAAGAGAAACATGATTTTACTACTGGTAATATTGAGCAATAAAATATTAAACTAGTTTTTGAAGAAAACATAGTGAAAATGGCAGACTACATTTTTTTAAATTCATATGTAATGTGCTTCAAAGAAAATAGCGCCTACCTGATAGTTCCCATTCACATAGAATCTTAAAACCGTGAGTACTTTCAGAATTGCTGGTAGTGAACGTTCCCACAAAATAATATTTTCTAAATCGTCTCCCAGTAATGGAAAAATTTATCTCAGAAATATTACTTTCGAAAACCTGGAACGAGAAAAGAATACAGCTTAAAACCAAAACCTGAAACGAGAAATGAATACAGTTTGAACTAAAACCAAAATCGACACACTTTGTGTAATGAACCTATGATCAACAAAAATAAAACCTAACCTAAACATTTCCAGTTAATACTTGAAAATCAAATGAGCGTGTTCGCGGACTTTAAAGGTGGAAGACAGGCCATGACTAGTATGGAGCACGAAAGTAAGTGTGGCGTTAGTAGCTAGGTTAGGTTACTGTCGTTTTATTTCATACTTCAAAATGAAATTCTACTTCTGCGTAGAAGTCATGCTACAGAAATGACCTAGGCGAATATATGAACAATGGAAGCGAGACCGGTTTTTGAGTACATGAACCTTTGTACAATACGCATGTGCAGGAGACATGTTACGGAAATAACCAGGCGCGGAGATATGGATTACCGAATAGGCATATATGTCCGCTCCTCATAATTTCCTTAACATTACTCCTACACAGGTGTATTCTGTGAAGGTCCCTGTATCCCTGCTGAAAATCTCATGAAAATGAGGAATATCACAATGGTAAATGACACTCAAGTCGAGCAGCGTATATTTGACGTACAAGAATATGAAGCAAACCAAAGCTTCAAAAACTACCAACCGTCACTGACGCGCCTGCTCCCTTCGGACGTAGCCCCTTGCTACAGAGCGGGGCCATTAGTTTCGCCCTGCCCTGACTCGTTTAGATAACATTCGTGCTTTTTAAAGGCTATCTAGCACAAATCGATTTTTGATTTTTGAACTGTCGTTTTAACGGCATGTCTGCACAGAGTATGTCATATAATGTTTAAGTCCCCCTAAAATTAATGTACACATATGAATGGAATTCCTTCCATAAGAAACAATTTACAAGAACCATTTCCTGAGCAAAAGAAGTCATAATTAATGAATTTAAACATGGATACTTAATCTGGAATAGTACCGAATTGTGAAAATTTTACATTGTGTACAATTAATGCCTACCTAACCTAATATTGTGTCTACTTCGGTAACAAATCGTAAACATTTTACATTTTATGTAATTAGTGTCTGCTTCCCTTCTATAACACAATTGCATTATACTTCTTGGCTAAAAACAACAAAACACTACATTCATTAATCTAATTATACGAACGTGCCGATATATTGAGATACAAGTTGAACACGTAAATAATTTCCTTCTGCCAATTTAATTTTACACAAACACAAACCAGTATCAAGTATAAGATTTGTTTATACAAGTAATGAATTTTGGTAATAGGCTATATATAAAGTCCTACTTCCTTTTATCTTCATGTTCCTTGGTTCCTGAGTTGCATGATTTTCTGTCTTAACCTTGTGCAGCACCCATGCGTATGGTTTTATGTTATTGTATCTTGCACTAGATGTATTACAAGGATCTACTGTGAAAATTAATAAAATAAGCTATTCTAACCTAAACCATCCCAACCTATTTTGTTATTGCAGTTAATTTTTAAAATAATATGTAGGTAAACTTGAAACTATAAATTATATTTGGAATTTTTTTTTACACATGGCTAAATGAAAATTACGATTAGAGCAATTTAAACATGGAATACAACGCCATGAAGTGAATGTCTCTTTGTTCAAAAATAAGACGAAATAGTTAAAACGAAAGGTCCGAAGAGAGAAGTGCCCAACGAGAATAGGATCTACGACCCATAGAGAATATAACTGTAAAAACTCCCAGAAAATCAAAGGAAAATCAGTGGAACTACTCATACCTTGTGTGTACAATGAATATTTGTTATTTTTGTCACTATGTTACTGTTATTAAAATTAGCATAAAAGTTAAAATCAAGATGCATAGTTGACTTACCTGTATCTCTCAAAAAATTGATTATCGTTATACAGCTCAAGTGGATTTTCCATGTACCTCGTATGTCTTGACGCATCATTAGTCATCGCAAAGTAATATTTTTTTAATATTTGTTCTTCCACATACATGACACATTCAACAAAATCATTTATTTCCATGCCAGAAAACGAATCTCTATACTGTTAAAGAACTCAAGGAAGGCTTAAGGTTAGTCGATAGCTACCTTGAGTCAAGGAGAGATTTTCATTAAGGCTTCCTTGAACTCAAGGGTTCCTTGACATCAAGGAAGGGTTATAAATACCGATTTCAGTCAAGGGAGGCTTCTCAAGGAATCCTTAAGTTAAAGTAGCCTTAAGGAGTGTTTTTAAATATAGGCCCTAGTCAATGCTGAACCTTGGACCTTCATCCCGAACACAAGCATATTTTCGAAACACACTAAGGCCTAGCCAGAAGGCATTGTAAGCGAGTTACGTTTGGCAACATCGCACGGAAACAAATGAATGCTGAATTGCATTCTAATCCGTTCCTACTACTACTACTACTACTAGTTTTACTACTAACTTTTGCTATGGATCTGTATAGTACAAGGGCAAACTTATTTTAATGAAAGAAGTTTAATGAACATTTTAAAAAAATAATCGTTAAATCACTTTTGAATATTATTTTTAATCTTTTTTAACGAAAGAAGTGTTATAATTTTTTAAAAAAATAATAAAAATAACTCTCCTTAGGCAGGATTTGAACCCACGCCAAAACCAATGTTCTTTACTAGCATGTTGCGCTAGCTCACTCCGCTACGAGAGCCGACAGCATTTGGTGTTTACTTTGTGCTATATTTGCGTCATGACTCGTGATGTCACCAACAGTATCAAGCTATAGACGTCATTATTTTTCCTACATTGCATAGTCCCCCGAGATTTGATCATTGTTTGTCTACTCGGACTGGAATTGTCATTTGGAACAAATGCTTTAATATGAAGCCAAAAATTTCTTTAAAATAGACGAAAACTTCGAAAGTTTTAAGAATTTTAATATTTTTGCCTTTTCCCATAAGGGGTCATAGCCTCTACACCGAAGAGCCCCCCGAGATTTGATCATTGACCACTCGGACTGAAATTCTCATTTGGAACCACACTACTTTTCTACCACACTATTCACATTTGAACAGTATTTTTCTTTTTTGGTATTGTCATGAGTTTTACACATATGTTACAATTTGATTCTTTCCCACATAAAAAAATAAATAAAATAACCATAGTAATAAAAGTGACAATTGCACTTCTATCGGGTTCGAACCAGCTACCTGAAGTTTACAGGCTATTGTTTTAACTAACTGAGCTATTTGTTTTCTTACGTCAACTATCCCTGTTCTACGGTAAAAATGATTTTTCATTATGATCGTGCTACCAATTCGTCCTTTTCCATAGGTAATTTCAACTATTTGCTCTATCTATACGTTAATACTTGGCATAGATTCATATATTTGGAGTTTGCAGATAATGCACGTAATAAGACATATTAGAAATGTTTCGTTAAAAGTTTCGTTTGTAGATCTAATCGACATTTCTCTCAATGACATAGATGTCGCTGCTTCGTGTTGAACTGCAGAATTCCCTCGCGTTCTTGAAAATTTCCCAGTTTAGCAGAGTTGGTAATTCTCGTAATTTCGGTCGATTTAAAGTTTTTTGCTTCTAATTTATTTATTTTAAGCTAATATCTAACACAAATATTAAAAATGGGTTTGTTATTAACGTTTCCTTCTGGGGAAACCTTCCGAAATTTCGAACATATAAAGAAAACGGATATATTTTCAAAAAACTTCAAAATAAAGAGACGCGTCATTTATTTTGCTCATAGTAGTACATGCAAGGAGCATCGGAGCATTAATTATGTGACTTCTGTGATTAATCTGTCCTCACTGGCATTTCCACAACAAGATTTGGAATTTTTGTAAAGATCCACCATCTTATGCTGGACCCCAGTGACCCCCTTCAGGTGGTGCGTTACCAAAATAACATTCCAGATTTTAAAACTTTACCTGCCTACTACAATAACACATTTCACAACAATTGACGGAAACAAAATGTTTTTTCCCGTATGTCCCTGCAATATATATATATATATATTAATGTATATTAACTTTCAGCAATATCCTAAACTAGTAGTTGACACATTCAACAAATATTTTTGCAATATAGGTGAAAGGTTAGTAAAAATGTAAATTTAACCAAAATAAATGAAAATCTAGGAAACAAAGCTAAAAATAGTATGTTTTTTACGCCTATTACTGAACAAGAAATCTCATTTTATATAAACCAACTAAAAGCAAAATCGGCTCCAGGACTAGATGAAATACCTGCTAAAATATTGAAAAATGTAAAAGAAGAAATAACTAAACCACGGTTGCATATATATAATATGAGTTTAGAAACAGGAATTTTCCCTAATCAATTTAAGTTAGCACTCGTGAAACCAGTATATAAAAAAGGGTCAAGAAAGGATCTCAATAACTATAGACCAATATCGTTACTTAGTAATTGTGCTAAAATATTAGAAAAATGTATTAAAAAGAGATTAGTTTCCTTTCTTGAAACTAATAACATACTTGCATTAAATCAGTTTGGTTTCAGAAAATGAGAGAAGTACATCTCATGCAATTTATAAACTAACGGAAATAATAACAAATTACATGGATCATAATGAAAAAGTAATAACAATATTTTTGGACTTAACCAAAGCATTCGATACAATTTCTCATAATATATTGTTAACTAAGCTAGAACATTATGGAGTAAGAGGTGTAGTACTCTCGTGGTTTACTAGTTATTTAAGTAATAGATTGCAAGCTGTTAAAATTGGAAATTTTATGAGTGACTTAACACAGATTAGCTATGGAGTGCCACAAGGATCAGTATTAGGTCCAATTTTATTTATAATTTATATAAATGATTTGTACAATATAGGCATTGATGGTTATATTCAATCTTTTGCAGAGGACACCACTATAACAATAACAGGGAAAAGTGGGAAGAAACTTATAAAAAAGCGGAAATAACAGTAAAGAAAGTAAAACAGTGGCTTGAAGAAAATTCCTTGGTACTAAACTTAACGAAAACCAATTATATTGCTTTCTCACCAACAATAACCGGACAGCCACACATAACTGTATCAATAATTTAGACTGTAACTGTAATACAATAAATAAAGTAACTGAACAAAATTATTTAGGAGTGAAAATTGATAAACATTTAAAGTGAATATCGCATATTCAACATGTAGCCAAGACATTAAGAAAATTGCTGTATAAATTTGTACAATTAAGAGGGTGTTTAGAATTAAAAGTTTTACATATGGTATATTACGCACTAACACAAAATATATTATTGTATGGTATCTTAAGTTGGGGATCTGCCTATGAGACGCATATAAGACCTTTAAAAGTTCAGCAAAATAATATTATAAGAATATGTTTAAATAAAAACAAAGAAGACAGTCTACAAAACCTGTATAGAGAATTTTCAGTCTTAACTGTTGAAAAATTATATATAAAAGCAGTCCTACTCTATGTAAAAAAACATGAAAATGAATGGAATAAAATTTCTCATGGGTATGGAACAAGAAAAGTAACACAAAAAGATCTTGAAACAATAAAAGTAAAAAAGGGTATATCATAAAATGAAACATAATATTTGGCTCCGAAACTTTATAATGATACTCCAAAAGAAATTAGGGAAGAAGGAAGAATGAATAGATTAAAAATACTAATAACTAATTGATTAAAGGAAATAAAGAATGATGACTTAAGAGCGTTAACGTATTAAATTAGTAAATAATCTACTAACGTCACTTGAAATATGCTTATCTACAACTACTAGGGGGTTTATTTTTAAAAAATATGGAGGAGAGAAGGAAGAAAAAGAAAAAAAAGAGGAAAAATTATATAATTTCACTCATATATACTTTATGAAGATGGTTTCTCACTCACAAACGAAAGCTTCTGTGAAGAGCCATCTATCATAATCATATTATGTCATTAGGTTGTATTATGTATGTGTCTTCTTGTTGAAAGATAATGTAAAATTAATAATAAATTAAATGATAGTTAATTGAAATTGTAGTAAAAAAAGTAACAGCTATAAAAATGATTTATAATATAATACTGATTAATATTAAAGAAACCCTGCCAAGGACTGGAACCTCAAGGAGGTCCGGAGGTTACCAGTCGTAGTGCTAATAAATGTAAAAGAAAAAAATAAAATAATTTTATAGTTGTGGTGTGTGTATTAGAAGTGTTGCCACCAATATATATATATATGTATGTGTCTGTCTGTCTTTATGTATTTCATAGTATGTGTTTTAATGTTTTTTTTTTTGGCCTCATGGAATACCGGAGACCACCCGGCTATATAGGCTGGTTTTCTAAACTAAGTTTTTTTGTATAGGCCTGATAATAAGTCTCTGGAGTTCCGGAGAATTTCCGGCCTAAGAATGTAGATAAACTATTTGTGTGTGCAGTGTGTGTGTCCACTATGTCTGTATTGTTGCTTGTATAAAAAAATAAAAAAATAATTACGCTGAATTTTTAATATGACTTTTGGATGGGGCTCTAGCCCCATATAAGTTACTGGCACATGCAAGGAGCATCAGAATATTAGTTCTTTGACATTTGTGATTAATCTTACGCTTACTGGCGTTCCTCAATTTTTTTTTTTTTTTTTTTGATTTTGGTAACACTCCACTCACCACTTTTTATAGCCCTTGCCCCCCAAAGGGGAAGCCTTACTCAAAATAATGTTTAGGACGACTCCACTAGCATTGCGGATGAGTGTCCTTGTCCTTGCATTTTGTATTAAATAACACTCATTTGTACTAAAATCCTTAGCAATAGTTGTTGGAGAAAATTGCTTCTAAAATTTAACATTGAATCTCCCATAAAGAAAATGAACTTTTGTGTTTACGGCCCCAAAAGAGGGGCTAAACAGTGATTTTCTCTTATTTTCTTTTGAAATTTAAAACAATTCAGGCATTTTCCAATACGAATGCCAAATTTCACATTATTAGTGTGAAAACTTCTTCTTCTACCAGTGCTCTAGAAAATCACACGAATTATGGAATAGTCTCTCTCTCTCTCTGTATATATATATATATATATATATATATATATATATATATATATATATATATATATATATATATATATATATATATATATATATATATATAATATAAACACCTACGTTCACTCAACGAAAACTTCAAGTCTATACTTCAATTCTGTACATGTCATTCGCCTACAGTAGATAAGCTACAGAGGAGGTGGAGCCTACAAGGTTTTGTTTCAGCTACCACAAAAATCACAAGATAAATGCCTTTTCCTATTGTCTTATCTGATAGTTTCAGATTCCTTGCTTCATATCTCAAGCACAGCCTTTATACACATTAGAAGAGCAAATAATACAATTAAAACATCTTTATCACTCGATTATCAATTTCCTATTCTCTTCAATCCATGTTTGTCTCTATCTTTCGCAATATTCTTTAAAAACTCAACTTAAAATTTAAATAAACGAAAAATCTACAATCAAGTGTTCAATTCTCACTTTACGCCCCAATATTAAATATTCTTCACACAATAACAGTATAATCAAAACAGACGAAATATTACACTTACTGGAAAATAGGCCTATGTTGGACTGTTGATGAAAGCAAATTAGTTACATTCATTTTACTGTGTACAGAGATACATGTTTTAGTTGGCTAAATAAGGTTTGTAGTTGTGTTTCTTACAATGTCATCTTCGTTTGTTTTTTCCTTACAAGAACCTACACTAAGAAAAAAATGTATGTGGTGTACGTAAAATCGTATGTTATATTTGTAAATCCTGTATTTTTTGGACTTAAGGTGCAGCAGACGTATAACTGAAAACGCATGTTTTATAATGCTTTCCGTATAAGTGTTCCATGTGTACGTACTTTCCGTATGAAACAATATAGGCGGTCAGGATCTCAAATACAAATGGACGTATATAACATATAGCTGACGAAGGTAACATACATATAGAAAATATGAATGTAATATAAGGAAGACTGTTAGATATCAGACATCCTGCAACGGCATGATGTAACATCTAAGGGCAGTACCTATGTAGGATACAGTTAACGTATGCTCCGTACTGATTTCTATAGTGATGAAGAGGATTCCGTATATTTATACAATATACCGCTGTCCAGAGAACGGATTTTTCTCAGTGTAGGACTGGGATTTTCTAACTTTTTTCTGTTTACGTCTTATTACGTTACAATACTTCCATTTTATAGAGAAATTAGCATATTTTCTTTATTAGTTTCTTTACCACTCTTGGTCTCTCTAGATAAATCGAAATAATGGTCTTCAGTGTTAAATCTTCTATTGTTCTCAGATGTAGGATTTACATAGTATTTATTTTAATTATTTGTACTTACTTTAAAATTTTACAGCTGTATGTTTAAACATTACCGTATTTTGAATACGTAACTTCAAGTGTATTTCTTCCATCGATCCATTTTGCCACTTGAAATTTAAAAAAATGAAAAGACATTTTTAAAGCTTACCGTTCTGACGATTATGCCCTTTTAGGCTAAGGGAGATGACGATTTAGGCAAGTGAATGATGATGGAACAATTGGTGGAGTGGGAATGTGAGAGGAAACAACAGTATCCTGAGAAAACCCACGGATATGATGTTGTCCATCACAAACTTACTTGGCCGAGGATCGAACCAGGGACCCCACTTACCAGAGGTAAGCACTCTACCACAGAACCACCGTGCCCCCTCCGAAATTTTCAAGCTGGCCCCCGGACCTTAATCAGAGAGTCTTCTGAGAGTCACCACAAGAACACTAGTTAATGTGCATTACTATTTCCCTACTTCTTTGTTCTATTTTTGTTCAATTGATTTATCTTCCATCGTGTTCCAACTACGGTCCATGCAAGTTTAACTAAAACAGGACCCATTTTTGGGTTTGGTAATGTTTCCCCAATCGACATTTGTTGTTTACCGAAGTTGATTAGTTTTTCAAAATTTATCGAACAAAGTATCATTCGACCCCTATTGTCATTTGGAATTTTGGAAGTTGACCGCAGGGGCACTTTGATGAAGGCCGTTGGGACACTTGATTTTCACAGATTTTTATCAACCCCTGTGCCCTCTTCATTTTTAGTCTTTATCACTTTGCTTCCCCAATGCATTCAAACACGTTCGTGGCTGTCAGATAACGGAATTAATTGATTAAAATGGTATACTCGTCCTTAATGACAACAGTCCCATACATTTTTCTACCTGACCCGGTAACCACCCGTGCATTGACCTTCGCCGCGACCTTATCCTGATAGCCGAGATACGCAACTTCAATTCGGGCGACTCCGCGCATGTTACATAGTTCTTCACGTTACACACGTAAAACATTACTTAGGAGATCAATCCAAAGAGCTAATTGAGTTCAAGTATATAAAAATGTTAATACAGAAACAATATTTAAAATAAAAGGTACTAGATTTATTAGTAACGGGTTATAAAAATGACGTCACGACTCAGAATCGGAAAGAGAGAAGAAAAGAAAAGAGTAAAAAGCCGGTAGCTAAGATGCGAGTCTCTTGCAAGTGTTGCAAGATTATAAACTTGAAAAATCAAAAACAGAAGACCAGTAAAATTAGTTAATTGATCAATGTTAGAAATCGTCCACAATGGATAGGAAATGGCTTAATATTTTATATGATATATAAATTAAATAGAGTTGCTACCCCGTAAGAAACTTCTATGCCTGCTGATAAATGAAACAAAAGAAATAACGGGACTCATATGTAACTTCTGCAATTTTTGTGCAGAGAGTAACACTGCTCTGCCAAATATCGTCTTCACGCGTGCGTTAGTGTGGGTACGTGGGTGTAGTGAAACTGAAACCATGGAGAGTGTTAAGCGCGAAATTGAAATCTTCAATGAATCCGAATTATCTTCTCAGTATTATCGCAAACACGAGGAAGGGAAACCTCTTTAAAGTCAAGCAAAGTAAATTGTCAACAATGTGTACTCTCGACTAAGAGAAAAATATGCAGACAAAACTGTTGAAAAAATTGTTGATATGATTGTTGCCGGTTCGCAGCTGGTTTACTCATTGCTAACGTAGAGTTGCTGTGCTTTGAGAAAAAAATCGTATTTTTAATTTATTATGTGGGAGGGTGGCTGCTTGTGTGTTTCTGTTTATGATTGACCTTTTCCAGGTAGATATATGAGAGTAACTTCTTTTCTTATCCTTTCTTACCTTCATCAAAATAGTTTTCATGCTGCTCTCGAGTTTTAATTCTGAGGATTGCAAATACATCACGTGCGAATTTCCAATACATTTATTGCTATTGTCGTGTCTTCATGAATTATTAAAAACAAATAAACCAAGGAACATTTTTCGTAGCGGCAGGAAAAGAGCGAGAAATCACCGCTCCCCGCATATCAGCTGAGACCCAGAGCAGCGCCAATTGAAACCCTGGCGAATGAGAACCCAACCAAAACACACACACACACACACACACACACACACACACAAAGACTTCCCTGCGAAAAGGTTCGCGCGCCAACATGTACTAATGCGCTTGTGATTCGGCTCTCAAGTTAACATTGCATTTAGTATAGTGTTTTCCTGTGGCTTCCTTCTCATGGAGATTACATCCCCATCTCTGGATTACTGATCACTTTCCAATTATCACTGAACTCTGCAGATTACAAATTCTTGTCATCTTTCAAACTTCAACTCGAAGTGTGCTGATTGGCCTCAGTACATTTCATCTTCTTCGTGACTTTCGAGTTAATGCTGCTGAATACCTATTTGAGCATACATACTGGCGTACCCATGGTTCAATACCAGAATGCGGAGGCGACAGTCCACGACAGCGAGTTTCGTGGTAGTCTGCGTAAATCCACGAAGCTATTGAAGCTCGTCGGCATGCTCTTGTCACTTTTATTGGCACGCAGGTGCCGAGAGTTTTCAACAATTTCTCATTTTTTGTGCCCATGCTAGGTGTCTCAATAAATCTACGAAGCGAATAGTTGGAAACGTGAGTGCCCATATTTTGTTTGAATACTTTCTATTCGGATCGCAAAATGTACACTTGGATACAATGTGGGAAAGAGCTCAAAAAATGAAGAAGAGAGAATATATTCTTAAAATTTTATGTCTAGTTAAAGTAGAGCTGCTTCGAAATAAGTTTTTCGAAACATGATTGTGGAATACTTGCTTTTTTTTGGGGGGGGGGAGGAGATAAATTATTTTAAAACTGAGGAACGCAGACATCATAAAAGGAACATGCATGCATATAAGCAGCATCCATTTTCAACATAACTATAAGAGGAGGGGAAGGCTTAAGCCTTACCAGCCCCCCTGCGTATACCACTGAACGTTTATACCATTTTGCGTTGCATTATTTCTATTTCTTTATGCATTTAGTGTGATCCCTTTTTCAAGTTCGCTATACATGAATAAAATGTATTAAAATCATTAAAGTTTCGTAAGTTATTAGTTTTTCATTCACACGTAACCTTGAATAATTTTAACGCCGTTTTCCTTTCCTTTTTCGTGGTTCGATGCCAATTAATTTTGAAAGAAGCTACGACACCAAAATATGTATAACCACTTGATATTAACTCTGTGACCTAGTTATTAATGATTGAATGATTGATTGAAATTAATACTAATTTAGATCTCCCCTATCTCTAGAACATAAAGCCAGAAAACTTTACGAAAATTTACAGTATATTCAGAGTTATGTACTTTCTCCTTGTTGAAATACTCATATAGACTTTATTAAATAATAAGTCAACATAGAACATTTGAAGTTTCAACAAATAATTCCTAGCGAAACAGCATTAATTTGGGACGCCTGAGAGTCGTATACTTGTTCCCTATGCAGCAAAGAGCATCCCCACCCAAAGCATTGTTGACACCCTATTTTCTTAACCGGTGAACATTAGGGTCGATATGGATATGTAGAGAACTGGTAGGCTCTGTAGATCACGAATACGTTAGTCTCGATGTCGCAAAGTGAGGCGTGTTCGAATCGAAAAACCGATCGACGTTCCCGGTAGTGTTTTGGTAATTTCTCGGATCACCGTGCCCCACTGGAGAGACTTACAGTGGATAACTATGGGTCTATCCTCCTCTCGTGACTCTGCTGCGTAATTCTATGCCGCACACTACCCATGAAACCATAGAGATCCAGCAGGATTCTCACGAGAAGTGACGAGAATCGCCCTAGAAGCACGGATTGTTTACATGTGGGGGCGCGTATCTCCGGATCGTTCTCGGCTATTTCGACCCATGCGTCAGCTGAGCTTGGTTTGATTCCCGTTGGAACCTATTCTTGGGCTTGGTTGTGATATCCATCAGACCAGTAGCTAGGAATGTGTTGAAATGTAACGCAGTTCAATTTGTTCCTTGACACAAACACTAACACACAAACCAAGCTCAGCTAACGCATGGGTCGGAATAGCCGAGAGCGATCAACAGTGTTTGGCTGTTTTGGGCCTTGGCACTGGGACAACTTCAAATGCGACATCAGGATTTGCATATTCGGAAACTAGCACATCTGCACATTCTATTCATACCCACATTGCCGAGGAACCCATCGGTCACCGGAGATACACGGCCCCACAAGTAAACAATTCGTGTTTCTGGGCCGGTTCTCGTCACTTCTTGTGAGAATCCTGCTGGATCTCTTGTGGTTTCATGGATAAGCGTGTGACATAGAATTACGCAACAGAATCAGGAGATGAAGATAGACCCACAGTTCTCCACTGGAAGCCTTTCCAGTGGTCCACTGTGATCCGGAAAGTGAGCACAACACTATGGGGATCGTCGATCGGTCTTTCGACTCCTGTTCGAACACACCTCATTTCACGACATCGAGACCACTGTATTCGTGACTTACAGAGCCTACCGGTTCTCTGCATACTCATGTCGACTCTAGTACTCACCGGTCAAGAAAGTAGGGACACACTTGAGATGCCCTTTAACAGAATTAGCATAACAAAGGTATTGCCAAGACCCTTTATCAACTGTTAATAAACTGTTATTGGCTGTTAATAAATATTTCCCACCGGGGCACTTCAGACACTTGGAAATTCTGTCCACCATCATCCTCAGCTTTTAAGAAAAAGTATGTTTTCAAATGTTCGAACTGTAAATTATTTTCGTTCTCCATCTTTATAAAAACAATTCAAACAAAAGTAAACAAGACTACCATAGCACTCGCAGTTCACTTACTGAATGTATTGATTTGGAGCTGTCAAAACCTATGACAAAATCTTCTAGGTGCTTGAAATCAGTAAACGTGATTTCTCTGAGTTTATACTCACCTACTAGCAAGTGACATTAAGATTTTATATGTTTCTCTTTGTGTTGGTGACTTGACTGTCGGCCACTGACAATTCATGCTCCATTGCTCCATTCTGAGAAATTTACTACAGGAAAGAACATTTGATTCCGAAAAATATATGCGCATATTATAGTTACTCATTCAAAATGTAACGCAAATTAGGTACGTTACTTAAAATTTTGTAACGCATTACCGTTACAGTTACTTTGGAAAAATGTAACGCGTTACTTGCGTTATGTTACTTTCTAAGACTGCTCAGTGTTCTATAGGGAGAAATCATGGGTTCAAATGTCAATGTATAACTTTATTTAACATATTTTTCTTTTTAATTGATTTGTTTTGTTCTCGTACAATGGACATGAAATTCAGTTCGTTGTTTTAAGCTTTAAAGATAGGAGCCCAGCATTTTTCTCTAAGGTTTTCAAGTGATAAGTCTTGTGTCTCTAATTCTCAATCGACAATAATTTTGGTGATCTTATTGTCAGCCTCCTAAGGTCGGCATATGGCGTTGAAGAGCATAGCAATAAGATCAGTGAAACGAGTGTTGCTTCACAGTTGAAAGCACAAGACATATAAGCTAAAAATGAAATTCAGTTATCTAATTTTGAGAAAGAAGTAATTAAAAATACATTGTTTTTATGTGCAGGTCGAATACCTGGGATCGCAAGAAATATTCACACCTGAGCAAATTGCAGCTATGATGTTCACAAAATTGAAAGAAACTGCAGAGAATGCTATGAACAAGGAAGTAAAAGGTTGCGTGATATCGGTTAGTATATACTTTTGGTAGATTTGTATGGTAGAGATACACACAGTTAAAATTTATATAGAGTGGACAATTTATCTTGATCATCCGTGATGACGGAGAAACTAAAAGAGGGAGAAATTCAGAACTTTGCACGAAGCAACTATAAGGAAGGTGACATCGTTTGCATGTTAAGCGACACCACCTAGTGAACAGTGTTGCCATCCTAATATAAAATTGTATTTTTGAAATTGCACTACGTCAGGTTATTACATATTTCAATCAACATGTCAAATAAAACATAAAATACCACATTTATTATACAGTGTTCCAAACTAAGAATGTTATACTATCACAAATATCCAAAGTTTAGAAGTCTCTATCACATATACAGCACAACCAAGTTAGACAAGATTATGCACATCAAAAGTACCTTAGCGTTGGATACCATGGCCGTGGTACGACTTGTTTCAAATGAATAGGAACGAAGTTACCAGCGCTTGAAAATTTGAATTTTTTGAAAGTCTTTATTTCGCAAAAATGCTTAGATAAGTATCATGTCTAGTTACTTCTATGGTTTTCAATGAACGTAGTAATTATTTTACCGTTTAAAGCACTTCGATATCTCAAATCGTTCCGGAGATATAATAAACATTCCTGAAATTTGCAACACTGCTTAAATCAAGCAATTGCGAGAACTTGTAATTACAGCTAATAAAAGTATTATTGTAATCGTATAAAAGAGAGGGAGAACAAAAATCATTTTAAATATTTTCCACAAATGCGCCATGTTACAAACTTTATCAACGTTTACCATATCTCCGGAACGGTTTGAGATATCGAAGTGCTCTAAACGTCAAAATAATTACTACGTCCATTGAAAACCATACAAGTAACTAGATATGATACTTATCTAAGCATTTTTGCGAAATAAAGACTTTCAACAAAATCAAATTTTCAAGCGCTGGTTACTTCGTTCCTATTCATTCGAATCAAGTCATACCATGGTCATGGTATCCAACGCAAATATACTTTTGATGTGCACAATCCTGCCCATCTCCGTTGTGCTGTATATGTGATAGAGGCTTCCAAACTTTGGATGTTTGTGATACTATAACATTCTTAGTTTGCAACACTGAATAATAAATGGGGTATTTTATGTTTTCATTTGATATGTTGATTTAAAGTATGTAATAATCTTATGTGGTGTCATTTGAAAAAAAACTTTCTATTGGGATGGCAACACTGTTCACTGGGTGGTGTTGCTTAATACGTAAAACGATGTCCCTCTCCTTATAGTTGTCTTCATGTAAAGTTTCTTATCTTTCTTTTCTGGTTTCTCCGTTATCACGGATGATCAAGATAAATTGTCCAACCTGTATATATATGTATATATATCTCAAGTAATCGTAAGTGTTATTGACCAACCTTAAAAGTTCCTTTGTGGCAGAATGGTTAGCAAAATAGTCGTTGATGCAGAAAACCTAGTTCCGATTTTCACTAGTAATATGTATGGTTCGCATTCCGCTTTCAAACTGTGGGTCACGGTAGCCTTATTGCTGAAAAGGGATAGATTCCTGTTAATTATAACTAAATTATTGAAGTGTTTCATGCAACTACATGATTTCTCTAACGTTTTTATTTGCAGCATGTTTGTGGAATTGGAACATTAGCAGTTACAGTCTAGCGAAAAGAAACAGACGCGCTGTATATATATATATATATATATATATATGACAAAACATACTGCTAAAATGAGGTATAATTCCGTATAATTGCTATTATAAGTTTTGTTGGTAGTTAAGCTGTTGCAAATAAATAAATGTTCAAAAATTACTTTTGAAACAATAAATGAATATTTTTTTAAAAAAAATATGAATTAAAATTTATTGGTAATTATTGGTAATACAAAACTCCAATATTGAATTTTTTTTTAACACAAGAAATTTGATAATCTTTCAAAAACTAACAATTATTAACGTCCGTGAACTTGGCCCCCCCACTTTGAGCACTAACGATAAAATTAGTGCCAATCGTTAGTGCATCATTAGTGCTTCTTAGTGCAAAACCCCGAACGTAAGTGCTTAATTAGTGTAGGAGCTACAACTAAAAAGCTGACCCCCACTTCAAGCACTAACAAAATAACTAGTGCCATTCCTTAGTGCATCGCCAGTGCTTCCTAGTGCACCAACCTGTGACGTTAGTGCTTCATTAGTGTAGGCTCTAGAGCCAAAACAATGGTACACGCTGCCCCCACTTCAAGCAATAAGGAAAGGAATAGTGCCGTTCGTTAGTGCATCGTTAGTCCTTCTGGAAAATACTAAAAGTTTCGTTAGTGCTTCACTATTAGTGTAGATATAGCCAATTATATGTCACGAAACTCCCATAAGAAATGCATGGGGAATTTTTCATTACGTCAAATTACCGCCAAATTCAAAAGCACTATTGACCTCTTCTAGTGCAAACGTTAGTGTATCGTTAGTGCTTCTTACTGCAAAAACCGCTAACGTTAGTGGTTCATTAGTGTAGGAGTTATAAATAAAAAACATTTGGGGGGCCAAGTACACGCTGCCTCCCCACTTCAAGCATTAACGATAAAATTAGTACCATTCGTTAGTGCATCGCCAGTGCTTCCTAGTGCACCAACCTGTGACGTTAGTGCTTCATTAGTGTAGGCTCTAGAGCCAAGAAAATGGTACACGCTGCCCCCCACTTCAACCAATAAGGAAAGGAATAGTGCCGTTCGTTAGTGCATCGTTAGTGCTTCTAGAACACACTTATAATTTCGTTAGTGCTTTAATATTAGTGTGGTTATGGCTAATTACATGTTACGAAACTCCCACAAGAAATGCATGGGGAATTTTTCATTGCGTCAAATTACCGCCGAAAACAAAAGCACTAATGATCTATTTTAGTGCAATCCTTAGTGCATCGTAAGTGATTCTTAGTGCAAGAACCCTAACGTTGGTGCTTCATTAATACAGGAACTACAAGTAAAAAGCACTTTGGGCCTAGCGTGAACTTGGCCCCCACTTTGAGCACTAACGAAATGATTAGTACCATTCGTTGGTGTATCGTTAGTACATCTAGAAAATGCAAATAGCTTCGTTAGTGCTTCACTACTAGTGTAGATCCAGCCAATTGTAAGTCACGAAACTCCCATAAGAAATGCATGGGGAATTTTTCATTGCGTTAAATTACCGCCATATTCAAAAGCACTAATGAATTCTTGTAGTCCAATCGTTAGTTCATCGTTAGTGCTTACTAGTGCACTAACTATAACATCAGTGTTTCATTAGTATAGGAACTACAAGTGAAAAACCCTTTGACCCTAGCGTGAACTTGGCCCCACACTTTGAGCACTAATGAAAAGATTAGTGCCTTTCGTTAGTGTATCATTAGTGCTTCCAGAAAATACTAATAGTTTCTTTAGTGCTTTACTATTGGTGTAGATATATCCAATTGTAAGTCACGAAACTCCCACAAGAAATACATGGGGAATTTTTATTGCGTTAAATTACCGCCAAATTCAAGAGCATTAATGATCTCTTTTACTGCAATCGTTAGTGCATAGTTAGTGCTTTTTTTGTGCACCAACCCTAACGTTAGTGCTTCATTAGTGTAGGAACAAGTAAAACATCCTTTGGGCCTAGCGTGAACTTGCTCCCCCCACTTTGAGCATTAACGAAAAGATTAATACCATTCGTTAGTGTATCGTTAGTGCTTCTAGAAAATACTAATAGTTTCGTTAGTGCTTCAATATTAGTGTCGATATAGCCTATTATAAGACACGAAACTCCCATAAGAAATGCATTGGGTACTTTTCATTGCGTTAAATTCCCGAACGTAATAGTAACCATTACACTAATATATGGTTATTAGTGCTTTTAAATTTGATGGAAGAATTTTACAAAATGGAAAATGCTCCCTGTCTAAATTTAGCCCCGCACAGATCTCAAATACTAAAAAAACTTTTCAAATGGTTAGTGCATCGTTAGTACCCATTAGTACACTAAACTCTAACGTTAGTGCTTTGATTCAACTCTATATTAGTGAATATTATTTGCAAGACTAAATTGAAAATTTTCTAATTCTACAATTATTGTCCTACAAAGGTGAGATAGACGTGAAAAGTTAGTGCATTCTTATTGTTTCCCGATACACGTAACATTAGTGTCAGTTCTATTATTGTTTAAGAGTTATAAGTGAATAACTAACTCTGTGCTAAATTTAATTTTAGCGAATTTTACAATAATTTTTCCACAAAGGTTGAATAAATGTCAAAGATTAGTGCATCGTTAGTGCTCCAAAAGAGACTAAGCGTTAATGTTACTGCTTTGGTAGTTTAGGGGTTAAAAATAAATAACTCGGGGATGGAGCTACTTTAGACCTTTAAATTTTGTACAATTTTACGCTCATTGTCTGACAGAAATGGATAAAATCAGCGTTTAGTCCTCCGCTGAATAAGCACTAATGCTAGTATGGATAATAGAAAATAAAACTTAGGAAAAGCTAACTATACGCTAGCCAATAAAAGCATTCACGATGAGAAGCATTAATGTTCGGTCTTGGTGCACTACCAAGCAATAACGAAACACTAACGATGCCACAGAGTTGACGTGGGTCAATGAAAACTTGACCCACGACCCACTGACCCACCACCCACCGTGACCCACCACCCACCGTGACCCACCACCCACCGTGACCCACCACCCACCATGACCCACTCTGACCCACGACCCACCACCCACCGTGACCCACTCTGACCCACCACCCACCATGAACCACTCTCATCCACTTTGACCTACTCTGACTCACCAAAATCCATCGTCATCAACTCTGAACACGATCCACGGCCTCATCTGAACTGACTAAAGAGTTTACACTTGTAATAAAACAAGACTGTGAAATTGTCACTAATCGGAGTTTGAATTTCAAGTCAATCGCTCAAGCACTACTCTGTTACAATAACGGTGGAACTGACCTTTACGATATAAAATGGTAAAGTGTTTGTCAGTGAGGAAATTGAAACAGTTCGAGGTGGGGGAGAAATTAGTGTGTGCCTAAAATATACTTGTACTAAGAGAGTATTCTCGCAAGTGTTAATTTCTGAACGCATTCCACAAGAAACTTCTATTCGCAGGAAAATACCTCTGTACAACATGGAAAAGGTTATGGTTTCTCAGTTCACAGTATTTTTCTCACAAAAGACTTGAAAAATCAGTTGTTCAGAGGATATAAAGGTGCTCGGGTACCCTATGTGAGAGCATTTCCATAAAGTATGCTCATAATTGTAATTTGTGTAATCACTAAAACACCACGTTAAATTTAAGTTACAAATATGCATAATTGCAATTATGAATATTTATTCAAAGTAGTTTACCTAAAGCAAAGAAGAGACTTACTAAAAATTAGGTACAAACTTGAATAACACAAATAAGCCATTAGTAATACAAGTATACATTTTCCATAGCTCGTAATTTTCCACCTTAAAACAAATCTGAAATCGGATTTATTTCCTGTTGCTAACTTTTTGGCGGTAAATCATCCGCAGTGGAATGATGTCCATTCTTCAGCCAAGAAATAACTAGCTCGTCTACTTTGAGCATGTCCAGCGGTGGGCCATTAATATTGATGAACAACAAGTTAGACAATGTTTGAGCACTTGGTCTATTTCTAATATCAGTCATCTGTAAATTCATAAGGGTAAATCCCCGTTCTTACTCTGTCGTGAAAATTGATAATACTTCTACCCGATTTCGGCAACTCCTCACCGACAATCTGCTTGTTAGACGTAAGTCTGATAACGATTTTTCCTGGTCAGTTTTGAAATACCCAGCAAGAAGTATCATCTCTCTATCACCATACAACATATTTTCCATATCGACCATGTCAGTTGGCGATGTCGACCCATGTAGAACAGAAACTTCATCTACCACGCCTTTGATAGGGAATCTTGTGAATAAATAATCAGTTAAATCCTGATAAACTGATGATTTGTTATTTGTTTATAAATATAATTTTTGTAATTACACATGAAGGTTTGATACCATTACCAGAATGTGGAAAGCGTTCAGAGGTGAATGGGAATTTCCCTCCTTCTTCAACTTCAATCACCACACTGCTGTTTGCCATGTGCCAAATTACGATGAATTTCAATTAAATTATCAGAGTATAATTATTTCTTTGTTGAATTATCAATACCTTTCAGTGGAAAAATGGATGAAATTTCAAAGTTCCAAATCAATGTAAGTAGACCAACGTAAAAGGAAAAAAAGTGAAAAATTTTCCATACAATTATGCGTACAATCCAAACTTCAAATTTCCGGGTAATTAAGCTTAAAGTACTAATTTTATGCCTATTTTTCTCACAAGTTTATGGGTTGATTGCCCTGTGCTGTAAGCGCTCCATATAATCAACATAAGCTTCAGCAATTATTATAGCAGAAAGCAATGGATATATGAAGCCAAGCACTGTATGTTTTGTTTCTGATTTTTTTTTTAAATAACATCAATCGTTTTCGATCATTTTTACAAACCAACTCACTACCAATTTTCCATATATAGAATGTCCCCCCCCCCCACATAAAGGAGAATTTAAAAAAATGCTAGGACACATTCTGCTTATTTTCAATAAAGAGTTAATACACTGAATTTCATCTCCGTAAGTTTAACGGCTTGCGAGGTACTCATTTTTTTTCGCAAAAATTCGGATCCTCACTACCTCCTTAGGATATTATGCATTATAATAAAAGGAATATAACATCCCAATTTGAATTAAGGCCTACCTATATACCAAAAGTAATTTCATTTGACTTTGCAATTTGACCATGATGATCAGGCACACATAGTTACATTCAATTTTTTATATTTAATTTATCTATTACAGTGATTCAAAAATGTATTTTTTCCGGTAGTTAGCTCTAAAAACTCACAGGTCTCGAAAGCCAAGTTGTAGTGTAAGTCCTATTGCTATTATTACTATTAAAAATATCAATATCCGAAAGTGTCTGAAGTTCTTTTTTCACTCGGTTAGATATACTCACCTCAGGTAAGTAGACAGAAACAAGTGGAAAAGGAAGGGAAATGAAGGTCTTAAATGTAAAACGGAAACAAATTTACCAGTCTTCAGAAGATACTGTCTACAATGCAGTGAGCAGAGAGGGTCGGTAGATCTTACTGAGTCGGTGGGTCGCAGTGGGTCACAGTGGGTCATGGTGGGTGGTGGGTCAGAGTGGGTCACATGCTGTTGACCCACGACCCACTGACCCACTCAGAAAACTTGACCCACTTGACTCACTGACCCACCGACCCACTGACCCACTCCATCTCTGGATGCCACTAGAAGAGACGACTGCTGCATTTGAATTTCGTGAGAATTTGACCTAATGAAAAAATCCCCATGCATTTCTTATGGGAGTTTCGTGACTTACAATTGTCTATATATACACTAATAATGAAGCACTAACGAAACTATTAGTATTTGCTGGAAGCACTAACGATATACTAACGAATGACACAAATCTTTTCGTTAGTGCTCAAAATGGGGGGCGAAGTTCACGCTAGCCTAAAAGGGTTTTTACTTGTAGTTCCTACACTAATGAAGCACTAATGTTAGGGTTGGTGCACTAATAAGCACTAAAGATGCACTAACGATTGCACAAAAAGAAGTCATTAGTGCTTTTGAATTTGGTGGTAATTTAACGCAATGAAAAATTCCCCATGCATTTCATATGGGAGTTTCGTGACTTACAATTGGCTAGATCTACACTAATAGTGAAGCACTAACGAAACTATTAGTATTTTCTGGAAGAACTAACGAATGGCACTAATGTTTTCGTTAGTGCTCAAAGTGGGGGGCAAGTTCACGCTAGGCCCAAAGGGTTTTTCACTTGTAGTTCCTACACTAATAAAGCACTAATGCTATTGTTAGTGCAATAATAAGCACTAACGATGATGCACTAACGATTGCATTACAAGAAGTCATTACTACTTTTGAATTTGGCGGTAATTTAACGCAAAGAAAAATACCCCATGCATTTGTTATGGGAGTTTCGTGACTTACAATTGGCTATATCTGCACTAATAGTGAAGCACTAACAAAAATAATACTACTTTTTAGAAGCACTAACGATACAGTAACGAATGGTACTAATTATTTCGTTAGTGCTCAAAGTGGGGAGGCCAAGTTCACGCTAGGGCCAAAGTGTTTTTTACTTGTAGTTCCTGTATTATTGAAGCACCAACGTTAGGGTTGGTGCACTAAGAATCACTAACGATGCACTAAGGATTGCA
This sequence comes from Thermobia domestica, assembly GCF_964235325.1. Classification (NCBI taxonomy): domain Eukaryota; kingdom Metazoa; phylum Arthropoda; class Insecta; order Zygentoma; family Lepismatidae; genus Thermobia; species Thermobia domestica. Next base: position 128,948,275 of record NC_137471.1, read on the forward strand.
CTAAAATATCATTAGTGCTTTTGTATTCGGCTGTAATTCGACGCAATGAAAAATTCCCCATGCATTTGTTATGGGAGTTTCGTGACATATAATTAGCCATAACCACACAAATATTAAAGCACTAACGGAACTATAATTTTTTTCTAGAAGCACTAACGATGCACTAACGGATGGTACTAATTTTATCGTTAATGCTTAAAGTGGGGGGCAGCGTGAACTTGCCTCCCCCCAAATGTTTTTTTATTTATAACTCCTACACTAATGAAGCACTAACGTTAGTGGTTTTTGCAGTAAGAAGCACTAACGATGCACTAACGATTGCAGTAGAAGAGGTCAATAGTGGTTTTATTTGGCGTAATTTTAAGCAATGAAAAATTTCCCATGCATTTCTTATGGGAGTTTCGTGACATATAATTGGCTATATCTACACTAATAGTGAAGCACTAACGAAACTTTTAGTATTTTCCAGAAGCACTAACGATGCACTAACGAACGGCACTATTTCTTTCCTTATTGCTTGAAGTGGGGGGCAGTGTACCATTGTTTTGGCTCTACAGCCTACACTAATTAAGCACTTACGTCACGGGTTGGTGCAGTAGGAAGCGCTAACGATGCACTAAGGAATGTCACTAGTTATTTTGTTAGTGCTTGAAGTGGGGGAGCAGCGTGAACTTGGGCCCCCAAAGGTTTTTTAGTTGTAGCTCCTACACTAATTAAGCACTAACGTTAGGAGTTGGTGCACTAAGAAGCACTAACGATGCACTAACGATTGACACTAATTTTATCGTTAGTGCTCAAAGTGGGGGGCCAAGTTTACGGACGTCAATTATTACTTGCTTACAACAATAACTTTCTATAAATCATTGTTTCCGGAATGGTCGATAGGTGAGCGCAGCGCTCACCCTGGTTTGTTTTCGTTTCAAAGCTGCCCTAGTGGGGTTTTATATAACCGCATCATAATTTTATTTGCGGTTTAATTTTTATAATAGTAATAATAATAAATCACAAAATGTCAACATTTAGAAATGTGTTGAAAATAAGGACCGTATAAAGTCTTAAACAACTATAGAAACGATTTTATTAAGTGAGCGCCTCGCTCACCTGTCGACTGCTCGCGTCACAAATCAACAGTCAGCCGTTCTCAGGTTAAGGACAATAACTATTTATAAATTGAAACATATTTGACATTTTTTACAGAAAGATAAAGCAACAAATTCTGAACAGTTAGTTATAAAATTAAAACTTCTTCTAATAACACTGTGCAACAAATTTAAACCTTTTTCTCTCCTTCAAATGAAATTATGTTGTTTTAACTAAACGACAGGTGCTGAATTCATTGATGGAAACCAAAATGTTCCATAACGTCACGTTTTCGTTGGACAGACCACAACACATTATACGAAACGTGTACGTATATTTACTATATAATGCAGGCTGGGAAGGCGTATTATACCAACATTAAATTTTGTTGACTTATCCTTTAAAATACTTTCTTTGGTCGGTTACGCTTGTAGACATCTTCTGGAGTCTGTCTCATGATAGACCAGCAGTATTCAGCAAGCATACTTCCAGTCCATTTTCCATTGTAACGCTTTTCAAATGTGACAATGTCCTGATGAAACCGTCCTCTTTGTTCATCACTTACTACGCCGAAGTTTTGAGGGAAAAATTCAAGATATGAGTGCAAAAAGTGTAATTTTAATGATAAGTTGCATCATATGAGTTGAAAACTCTGCATCATGTCACTAATAATAGATTCATAATTTTCAGCTTTTACGTTTCCAAGAAATCGTGAACATGCCAGTTTAAATGACAGCCAAGCTAATTTCTCATTTTCAGAGAGTTTATTTTGTGTTCATCCTGCATGACTGTTTTAACCTGTGGACCAACAAATACGCATCCTTAAGATCGGGTATTTCACCTTAAGGTGCGTGAAAGCAATACCTTTTCTATCTAGTGCTTTAACAAAAATCGTCATCAATAGGGATGCGCACGAGTCGAGACATGTCTCGAATCTCGACTCGACTCGACTCGCATTCGAGTCGAGATTCGAGTCGAGACACACTTTGTAAAATTCGAGACGAGTCGAGACAAACGTATTTCTCGACTCGAATTTTCGAGTCGAGACACGAGTCGAGTCGAGACAGTTCGTAAAAATCTCGACTCGACTCGAATGTCTCGAAAATCTTTCTATAATTTTTAATATTATTTTGAAGAAAGTACTCATTGAGAAACACTCGGCACGAGAATTTCGAAAACTGCAGGACTTGGTCAGGTGTTCGAGGAGTGTTGTGATGAGTGTCTTCAACAAGTGGTGAAACCAAGGGGAAGCGACTCAAAACGTCGAGGCGTTTGCAGCCCTCTCCCACCTCATTACACAATGTCGGACGTTGTAGGCTGAGCAGACTGGTAAAACAAGACAGGCAGAGAACTGCGTCGGAACTAACATCAGAGTTTAATGCTGGGCCAAGTACAAGTGTGTCTGAATTAGTGTTGTAAAATTTCCGGAAATTTTGAACCTGTTGGTAAAAAACCGTTTTTTTTTTCGATTTCTTTCCGGAAAAATTGGAAACATTGAAGAAGAAAAGAAAAAATGTTTGTATTTGGTTAATTTTACTAGTAATGATATCTTTTTTTTTCAAACGCGGGAAGAATATAAGTTCAAAAATTTCAATATTGCGAATATTAAAATATAGTACTCGAAAATAAAACTATTCCAATTATTATCTGTATTAAAATACTAGATTTACGCGTATATGTTTGTCTCCCCAGAAAAGTCTATATGTTTATCTCCAGTCCTTTCGACAATGAGATATTGAACCCACAAGTGCTAGAAACGTTTTCATTGGTTGATTCCAAATTTTGTGTAAATGGTCCAGTTCTAATGAATATTAAAAAAAAAACATGGCGATTATTTCTTTATTAAATTTTTAGGGGTACACTGGAAGTACTGAAAATGTTTAAAAGTAAAGCTTCATACCCTACGAGGTATATATTCCAACATCACACAGTTGTATATAGGGGTTGTATATTTCTCAAGTGTTTGTTTCATGGCCAAATGATAAGAAAACGAAGGATAACCATTTCTCCAGTCTAAGATGAATCTTCATTGTTTGGAGAGTTTTTTTTAATGAACTCCGTATATAACTGACATAATTAATTGTGTGTGTAATTTATTTACTTATTGCATAATGCATGTAAAAAGAAAGAAAACACTGGTCATATATGAATTAGAAATTCCAACCACAAGTCGGCTCAAATCTTGCAAACGGTGCGAGATATTGAAAAAAAAATAGTCGAAAAAATTTCCTCTTTATGATACTCTTTGCCGATTTTATGAAGGCGTCCTTCACTTGTATCTGTAAAGGGACATGTACAGATATGAGGAATGACAAGGAGATTCATGCTTAATTGTGAATGATGCGCTGTGTAGAGAGCGCAGGTTCAGCTAGTTGAAAATTAATAGTCTGCACTTACTTCTGTTGTGTCGTTTATTTGTGGATGTGCATTAATTACAGAACTTACAGTTACAGTTACATGCATTAATTACAGTTACATACAAGCCTACCAACACGAAGTGTTTTGTTGCAAAACATATTTCTCTTGAATAAAACTGAGTTCTCAATGTGCTCTTTGGTCTGGTGAAGTTTTGTTAATTTTAACCAAATTACTTGTTAAGAGAAAGAGCAATTGGCAAATTTCACTAATACTCATGCACTAAAACATTTAATTACTATTATTTAATATTATAATATACACACTTATATAAACTTTATGTACAAAATCCTGTATGTAAACAAATACATGTTTTCCAGTGCGAAAGATAATCTATTACAATCAAAATGAAAGTGACTATGTTTCTAACTTAATAACTCTTGAATCATCAGACCGATCTCGATAAAATTTTCAACATAGATGAGGTTCGGGATGGTTTTTATCCTTTTACTTTGAAGGTGCAACTTGAGGGAAGGAGAGAGGGGAAAATGACATATTAGTGTCGAATCCACAATTTTCGGGGTCGCTGAAATGAACAATAACACTTCCGATGACATTTAAATCAAAATTCAGCTCCGCAACTTGGCGGAAGGGAGAATATATATATATATATATATATATATATATATATATATATATATATATATATATATATATATATATATATATATATATATATATGTCGATTTTTCTTGCACCTTTTAATGGTAGCGGAATATTTCCTTTTCTGTCTTAAAAATGGGTTGACAAGAAACTTAAAAAAGTACCAAATAGTAAATTATAAGTTTATTGAAAATCAGTTTTTGTTGTTGTTTGTTTGTTTGTTTTCGTTTCCCTCTTTTCTTTCAGGAGAAAGAGCTGCGAATCTTTGTTCCTTCTTGAAGCCAGTTAATAATACTCAGGGATCTTTCTCTCGCTTGTACGTGTTCCAGCTTCACTTTGTTCATTCCTTTTTCGCACAGTAATATAAACCATAAAGGCGCTGAACCGACCAGACTTTTTTTTTCTGAAAAGACTGATGTCTCACAACAAATTTGTCTGTCGCTAATTCAATGGCCATTAGAGATGGGAAGTTGATGGTTGAATTCCTGAGATAAATAAAGCAATAAGGCAAAAGTGGACGGTGAGCAAAAGTCAGACTCTCACTCTCTTTCACAAATGGGCATTCAGTAAGTGGAAATGTGCATTCAAGATGCAGAAATATAGAAAATGTTCATTCTTTTATCTACACAAGCCGCCTAGGAGTCTTTTGTTTTGGCCACTGGTGCAACCCAAACTACGGAATATGTAGCCTACCGAAGGACCACACAGATGTTATCGAAACTATTGTGCTATTGTTTCTTTGTATGCTTTGGCAGAAATTTCTTTGGATATCCTCACTTTTGTTACTTACCGACAAGTTGACAAAAACAATTTAGTAAACCAAGCTTTCTGTCTATTTTTTTTCTCATTGAGAAGCAACTTCAACTCGTCGCGCTCTCGAGTTTGTGCTCAATTACAGCTGGAAAAGATTGAAGTTCCGATCACAGCGGCTCAAGAGATCCTGTGAATCTGAACATTTTGCAAGCGGCTTCGGCTTCGGGGACGCTAAAACGTCGTGGGATGAATTTTCAGCAATGAAGTATCTTTCATTTAGTTGGTCGTGTGATTTGTTGCGTGAAATGGCAGACAAGAAAACTGTAAACATTTTTGAATTGTGAAAATTTTAATTAAATCTTAAAGTACGTATAAGTGTGTAGCGTGTAGAGGAACATCGAGTAGTTATCTCCAGATGTGACAAAAAGTATAGTCGCTTTTTAAAAATTGCCAAGGACCATGAGAGTACATGTCTTATCCTATGAACCATGTTTTAAAATATTATGCTGTCTTTTCGTAATTTACGTAGATATTTCAACAGGAATGAACGCAGGGGGTGGAATTTGGGGGTCCGGACCCTCCGAAATCCTGATTTTTGTGCAAATTTAGTCTAATTCTAGGGGCAAGTTTACAAATTCTAATATAATTTATCCTCAAATTGAACTTGAACCCCTCGAATACATTTGACCCTTCCGAAATAAATAAGGGGCGCTGTGTCTCAGTGGCAGAACGTTCATCTCCGGTGCTTGGGGTCCCTGTTTCAATCCCAGATAGCGCCGTGTGGACTTTGTAGTGGACAAACACCGCGCTCGTGGGTTTTCTCGGGACTTTCTTCATTCCACCATTTCATTCATTTCTCATTCCCGTCTTCTTTAGTCTAACCAACTTAAGCGTGGGACGTAAAACTTAAAGATTTCATTCCATTTTTCTTCCGAAAAAATTGCTGCGTACGCTCATATATTTCAATTAACTTTTATGAAAGTACTGTTCTACTCAAAAGTGTAGGGATTGAAGTCTGAACATTGGGAGCTAATTGTGCTATATGTTGTGCTCATTATTATTATTATTATTATTATTATTATTATTATTATTATTATTATTATTATTATTATTACCCTGAAAGGTGTGCAACCAACCTTCCAACTTTTTAACCATTGCCAACGTCAGGTCCAGCGTACCGGCACATTTATTATTAAAAAACACTATATATATATATGAGAGAGAAAGGAAGATAGATATACATATAGACCCTATACATGATCGAAAATGGCGGTCGAATCCATACTTTTCGGGGTCTCTGAGATGAACAGAAGATGCCGTTTAAATCCACAAATTCAGTCCCATTTAGTACTCCTAAGAGGGGACGGGAATATGTAAAGGTAATTGAAAATTATTAACATTTGTGTCGAATTAATAGTTTTGGGGCTCGATAAGTTCATTGGTGACAGTTGTGGTTCCCTTTATGTTCAAAATAAAACGTATTCTCCCCGTGCAAGCTATTCGGCTAGTCTGTAACAATAATGAACGAAAGTTTCACATATTCAACCCTTTATTATATTTCTCGCTGCTCAAATTTACTCACTTGTGCGGCATATGTGTGTATGTGTAAATAAGATCATATCTCTTTTTGAGTTATTCGAAAAACATACAAATAATAAAGAGGGAGGATTTTACGAGAAATCCGAAAACTAAAAAAGTAAAATTAAAACCTGTTGCTTTAAGTATTTTTCCTGTTAGCAAAATACATTGTATAATGCTGCAAACATGTTACAGCAAGTAAGATTACTAGCATCAGACGAAGAAATAGTTTTCAATTAAATTATATTTTCCGGTTTTTGCTAATATTTCCGAACAAATCATTTTTTATTAGTGGCTTCAAAATTTTTGGAAATTTTACCGATCTCGATAAAATTTTAAACATAGATGAGGTTCGGAATGGTTTTTATTATTTCACTTTGAAGGTGCAGCTTGAGAGAAGGGGAGAGGGGAAAATGACAGATATTAGTGTCGAATCGATAGTCTTCGGGGTCGCTGAGATGAACAATGACACTTCCGGCCGTTTAAATCCAAATTCAGTCCATTAGTACTCTAAGGGGGAATAGTGACCTGTAGAGATAATTGAAAATTACGGATATTTATGCCGAATTCATAGTTTTGGGGCTCCATAAGTTCATTGGTGACAGTTTTAGTGCCATTTGTGCCCAAAGTGAAACGTATTCTCCCCGTGCGAAGAATGGGTATTCTCTAGTCTGTAATAATAACGAACGGAAGTTTCACATACTCAATCCTCTAATGTATTTCTTGCTGCTCAAATTTACTCACTTGTGCGGTATATGTGTGTATGTGTAAATAAGATCATCTCTCTTTTTGAGTTATTCCAAAAATATACAAAGAATAAAGAGGGATTTTACCAGAAATCAGAAAACTAAAAAGTAGAATTAAATCTTGTTGCTTTAAGTATTTTTCCGTTAGCGAAATAGATTGTATATACAGTAGGACGTCGATAATCCGAAAGTCAAAAATCCGAACACGGTCCCTAGAAGCTTTTTACATTTTGTCTTAATATAACGCTAGCGATAAACAAACAATAGTGTGTCCGTCGACGTTATGTGAAGTCAGTGTTTTTACAAAAGTTCATTCATACGTAATTGTTTGTCATACATATTTTTATTTTTTTTTATTTTCTCTTAGGCCTATAAGTTTTAAGTGTGACTTACAAGATCAGTGTAATTTAGTGTACGAGCAACTTCTTCAGAAACATTAAATATAAGTAGCCTTTCGTATGGTATTGTAATTACTGTATGTACTGAATAACCACTGTATCGATAGAAGAACATACCGTAGAGTATATATAAGCCTAAATGGCATTTTCTTGGTCATTTTCGAAAATCCGAACTACCTTTTTTCCCAATTAGTTCGGATTTTCGACTTCCTACTGTATATGCTGCAGACATGTTACAGCAAGTAAAATGACTGTCATCAGGCCAAGATATAGTTTTAAATTATCTTTTCCCGTTTCTGCCAATATTTCCAGACAAATTATTTTTTTTAATGGATTCCAAATTTCCAAAAATTTTACATAAAACAAGGAAGACATCATATAAAATACATGTTTGATTTAACGTATTAACTAAATTTTTCCTGGCCCTGTTATTTTAACACTTCCCTGCCATCAAGGGGGAACTTCATAAGATTGCTCGAGATAATTTTAATGCGTCTATACTAACTAAGCTAACTAGGATTATATTTTGGTTTCTTTTGTAGCCATAACTCCGTTCTATCACGGTGCTAACTTTGAAGTGTTTGGATGAGTTGTGCAAAAAATTTCCCTCTTCTAATACAAGAAACATAATTACTCAATTATCTTAACTCTACACTAGTAAATATAAAGTAGTTTTCATTTTGAAAGCATAATACAATAAAATATTCAAAAATTTCAATTTTACCCAAATTTTCCGTTTTTTTAAGTTCGGGAAAACCGTAAAAAATGTTTTTTTAAAACCCAAAATGTCCGTTTTTTCCCAGGCCTACTCAGAACACATAGTGCACCGAACACTCCTAACAATGGGCCTCCGCAGCCGAGGACCCATTCATGTGCGAATGTTAACACCACGATATCGGCAACTACGACTGAAATGAATACGTGACCATCGCCACTCGACCTTAGTATAGTGGCAGAGCGTTGCATTGTCTGATGAATCCCGATAACTTCTTCATTATAACGATGGGAGGGTGCGAATCCGTCGTATTCCAAGGGAACAGCTCCTTGACACCTGTACTGCGGGACGGAGACAATCTGGCTGCGGCTTAATTATTATATGGGGAACATTCACGTGAGCCTCGATGTGTCTAGTGGTGCTCGAGCAAGGCACCATAACGGCCGAGGCGTATTGCACACTGCTTGCAGACTACGCACACCCCTTCATGACGACCATGTTTCCCAACGGTAATAGCATTTTTCAACAAGATAATGCACCGTGTCACAAGGCCAGGAGTGTGATGGGGTGGTTCGACGAGCGCAGAAGCGAGTTCCAAGTGATGTTCTGGCCCCCCAACTCGCCGAATCTGAACCCAATAGAACACATCTGGGATGTGATTGAACGTGACGTCAGGGCGCACCACCCCCTCCCCGGAATTTACGGGAATTAGGTGACCTGTGTGTGCATATGTGGTGTCAACTCTCTCCAGCGACCTACCAAGGATCATTCCGTGCATGCCAAGACGTGTCGCCATTGTTATCCGTGCCAAAGGTCGACATACTGACAATTAGGTAGGTAGTCATAATGGACTGGCTGATGTGTGCGTATATTTTAACTTGTATATTTTGTCTCGACTCGAATTTCGAGACGTCTCGACTCGAATTCGAGTCGAGTCGAGACAGAAACATATTTTCGAGTCGAGACACGAGTGAAGACAACATTTTCTCGAGACGAGTCGAGACAGGCTTAAATCTCGACTCGACTCGACTCGTGCGCATCCCTAGTCATCAACCCAAGTTTGATATGTAACGGTGGCAAAAATAGATCTTAAGGGTACACAATTAGTTTACGAGATATGTTCCTGGTGCCAGGAATAAAATCTTGTCTTTGAGGCCAGTATGTTTACTTTGTCACGTCTGTCCCAGTCACATAAAAGATACTTGGGTCTCATATAGCCTCGCTGCTGAAAAAGTACACTAAATTTCAATTACCAAACCAATCATTAATCATATTTTATCGTCCCCCAAAAAATACATTATTTCACAGTACAAAATTTTAAACTTTTCAGTTGTTTACAAAATTGGTATGTGATACACAAAAAGTAATTACAGATATGAACAAAAACACCAGAGGTGCAAAAAGTGCAGCCAAGTTCGTCAGCCTCAAAAAGTGTTGAGATGAAGATGGTTGAACCAAGTTCCTTGGCCACTGCATCTGAAAGGAACACTGGAACTTGGCGCGAGGTGTCTAACATATTCGAATACACTAAGATGTCTGTTCCTAGTTTCACGGCCGGGACATTTCATCCCTAAGGCTAGTGGTGACCCCCAAATCCACCACACTCACAAACACCGCCCCTAAGGCTCGTTAACATCATTTACTTTGACACTTCGTGGAGGAATATAAGTTTTCCTTGTCTGGCTTTCGAACCACCAATCTTACTGCAGTATACTGTATATGTGCCTTAGCGCATTAGCAAAGTTGATATTCCTAAGGTTGATGGTGGTCCCAAACCCACCACGCCCACCACCACTATCCCTAAGGTTCCTTAACACCATTTTCCTTGACACCTCGCGTCAAGTTCCAGTGTTCCTTTCAGATGCAGTGGCCAAGAAACTTGGCTCATCCATCTTCATCTCAACACTTTTTGAGGCTGACGAACTTGGGTGCACTTTTTGCACCTCTGGTGTTTTTGTTCATATTTCACTTCTTTTTGTAGTTCACCATGTCAATATCGTATATTGGAATTCTCAATTGTGGCATATTGCTGGATTTAAATTTAAAATTGTACATTTTTAAAGGAGTCATAATGTGTCACATACAACATTAGTTCCCAAGGGCTCTCCCACCGGGAATCAAACCCAAGACCTGTACAAGAAAGGCGCACATTCTAGCCACTAGAACAGCGGGGAGGATTTATTCTATTAAATATCTGTCAGAGTGTTATATTCCAATTCATTTACCCGAACTACAAAATCACGATCGCTAACATCTCATTTTTCATTACCTAAATACGAAGAGTATCAACAGGGCCCAAAACCCTTGATGCTGAATCCTCGCTGTACATCACTAGACATAGTTGATGTTTCAATATACCTAGTTGTTCACTACCTTTTCACATTGTGAAATTACGGAGTTCATTACATGACGCGCATGTTGCGCAGTTTCATATTGCCTTGGTTTTTCCTTCCAATGATATACACCTTTCAAATAGCTTGTAAACTTAATAATATATGCCACCAACATATCCTAACTGTATATAAAACTACATGAACTGACAAATTAAAGGGGCGCTTCCGGTTGACGCGGAAAGTTGAAATTATGAAGGGGGATGAAGAATTTTCCCATGTTATTTAAATGGGTCTCTTTTTTTGACATATAATCTCATGTTTTAGGAACTTGGAATTGGATTAAAAAATTGAAATTCGGTATGCTTGTACGTTTTCATTAGTATTACCTAAGTAAATCAGTATAAATAAACAATTCCAACTTTAGATTGGTATTATGGGGAACTGAAAAATCTTTCCCATGGTACGTATTTATATGGGACACCTTTTACACCTCAAAATTATACGCCACTTCCTGTAGGGCTACAATGATTAAATTTGACGTGATTGTTTTTCGGAACTAACCGACAGAAAAATTGCCAAAAGTGAATATTTTTAATTTTTAGGGAGTCTAAAAGGGGAGATGAAGAAATTCCCCATGCTATTTAAATAGGCCTTTTTTTGGACTTATAATCTCATATTTTAGGTACTTGAAATTGGAATACAAACGTGAAATTCGATATGCTTCAACGTTTTCGTTAGTATTCCCTAAGTAAGTTAGTAAAAATGAAAATATCCAAATTTAGAGTGGTGTTAAGGGGAAAAGAAAAAACCTTTTCCATGTTATTTATATTGGACGTCTTCTACACCCCAAAATGTTTAGCCACTTCCGGCAGGGTTAGAATGATGAAATTTGGCACGATTGTAGTCTCCCGAGACTAACCAACAGGAAAATTGCTAAAATTGAATATTTTTAATTTGTAAGGAGTCTAAAGGGAGATGAAGAAATCACCATGTTGTTTAAATAGGCGTTTTCCTGGAATACCAAATCTTATCTCTTAGATAGTTGAAATAGGAAAAGAAACTTGAAATTCGGGAATTGTAAGCTTAAGAGGTGTGAGGAAGTAGGACAAGCAAAAGCGAGGGTGTGGGGGCGAACCCCCAGGAGGGCAAATTCAGGAAATATGAAGAGCAAAGGCACGAAATTCACTGCTGATGAAAAGGCTGATACGTACGAGATTCCCACACTGTTCACAGATAGAGACACGAAGCATCAAGAACATTTTTACATAAATACTGTGGTAACTATAATATAACTCGTGGTACCAATATATTTACGAAATCTGTTACATTTTGTTGCTAGTCTCACATAAATTCGAACAATTGGATTTCTCATTTGTTCGAAAACTTCATTAATTTTAAACATTCTCACCTCTACATTATCTTACTTATCAAATTAATTTCAATATCTATTTAATACCAATGACTGCAATAAAGGAAAAATATTCACCGAAAAAAGACAAAAGATTGGCTTTCCTTGTCTGGGTTTCCAACCGCGAATTTTACGGCAGTATGTACGTGTCTTAGCCCACGTTTTTAAAAGTTAACTGATTCACAGAACGTGCCTCATTAACTTGCTTAACTACTTATTACTAGCTTTCACTTATTTTTCTCGCAAACTGAGAAAAAATGTATGTGGCATACGTAAAAACGTTGGTTACATGTGTAAATCCTGTAGATGTTGGACTTAACGTACACTAAACGTATAACTGAAAAAGTATATTTGAAAGTACTTTCCGTATAAGTGTTCCGAATAAACGTACTTTCCACACGAACGAAAAGACTGTATGTAGGCGGTCAGGATCTCACACACAGATGGCCGTATGTAACTTATAGCTGACGTACGTAATGTACGGAAGACTGTTACATGGCAGACATTTGCAACGACATTGTGTAACATCTAAGCGGGAAAGAGGGCAGTACGTATGTAGCATATGGATAACGTATGTTAAGTATTGATTTCTGTAGTAAACATAAGGATCCCGTATATTTGTACACTATACCGCTATCCGGATAACGGATTTTTCTCAGTGACCTTAGCTCATTTGTCTATTAACCTAGAACGAAGGGACACAAACACAGAAACATCGAGGAGGGTTAAGATTCCAAAGGCTCTTCCACCGGGAATCGAACTCAGGATCACATACATCAAAGGCGCACGTGGTAGCCAATAGACCAGCGAGGAGGGCACCAACTCGACCACTCAGACGATTGACAGCATTATCACTATGCACATGATGTGTTCAATAACGAAATCGTTCCCGATTTCTGATTGTAAGGACATTTTTTTTTCTAATGAAAAAATTACCGTAGCAAATTCCTCAAATTTCAGTTTGAAGCCGTTATAGCGTTCCATTATGGAGAGTTTCGCATCTTTATCTCATTAAGAAATACCTAATGGTTAGAGTACATTCCTTAACTTTGGAACCTTTACTTACACAGGTCATTACATAGCCTAAGGTAGGTACCATTTTGCAGAGTTTCGATTCTCCATCTAATTTGGAAGCACCTAATCAATGATGAGTGAGTAAATGAACCGATCTCTGTTTGAGTAAGGACAATTTTTCGCCCATAGAAAATTCCATAGCACATTCCTTAAATTTCGGATATTTTTCATATTCAAGCCATTATAAGCTACCTTCATGTGGACATTCACATCTTCATCTCATAGGGAAGTACCTAATGGCTACAAACAATTTTTCGTCTATAAAAATTTCCCATAGCACATTCGTCACATTTCGGACATTTTCCATACTCAGGTCGTTATAAGATACCATTATGCAGAGTTTCACGACTTATCTCATTGGAAATACAAAATCAATGTGATGAGCGAGTGAGTGAACCAGGGGTGTAGCCAGCAGGTTTGTGTAGGGGGGGCCGTCGTTTTTGAGGGGGGGCCAGCTACAATGTACAAAGCCAAAAAAAAGTGTTGCTGCTAGTGTTTTTGAGGCCTCAAAGAAAGGAAAATTTTGGTTTTCTTCTGGAAAACTAAAAACTCTATTTTAGCTTATTATTATTATTATTATTATTATTATTATTATTATTATTATTATTATTATTATTATTATTATTATTATTATTATTATTATCCATAAATTATATTCAAGATAGTTTTTATTATGCTTAATCAAGAACTACTGCCCGGGACCAAACGCTATACTTTTGTGCATAACTATAAAGGTAACCAAGAAAGTTCTGTCCTTTTCGTGCAGGTCTGTGTTCAATTGAACCTCACACCGTTAGTTGAATGCGAGTGGAGATAAGGCGAACGTCAGTTGTTGGTGTGGGTATATCCAACATACTACCTGGTTGTGGCAATTCAGACACACCGTGATCTTGCGTAAAGACAGAGGGAACATGGGACATCCACTGAGCGTCATAAGAGCATGTGTGCTGAACGAGTTCAAATGAAGGTCAAACGCCGCTGTAGCGGGACAGAAGATATGCCAGGCCTTTGGTGAGGGTGTGGTGACGACGCGGACATTGCAGCGAAGGTTTAACAAGTTTAAGGACGATGACGAAACACCCGAAAAAATCACGTGCCGGAAGACCAACACATGTACAAAGAGGAACTGGGACTACAATTCAGTGTGTGGAGAAACCATTCGGTAGCACATCCATCAACTTGTGAAGCACTACAAGTTGGGTCAATGGGTCTCACATATTTTGACTCCGGGCCAGAAGGAAACGCGGCAGTCGCCTGTGTTTATTTACTGTTTCGGAGCCATTTCTGAACAGGACGTTGACATGTGATAAAAAGTGTGTCCTATACGATGCTCCACGGCGCCGTCATCATTGGTTAGCATCCCATGAACCGATTTCAAAACAGCCGAAACCAGCACTGTACCAGAATAAGGTCCTTCTGTGTTTGGTGCATCGTGCATCGGGAACTGCTACTAGCTGGTCAGAGTATCAATGCAACTGTGTAGTGTCAGCAGTTGAGCTGTGCCCAACAAAAACTCAAAATCCATCGCTTCTGAATTGCAAATGGGTCCTCGTTTACGGGACAACGCTAAGTCCCACGTGGTTAAGATGACTCAGGACACCATTTTCCGCCTTGGATGGGAAACAATCTTGCAACCACTATATTCCCCGGGTATTGCACCGTCCGATTATTACCTATTCCATTCTTTGAACAATCACCTTAGAGGACGCCAGTTCAAATCCCTAGTAAAAGTCCAAAATGCACCTGATACTTTCTTCGTTTCACGGCCCACCAAGTTCTACCGCGATGGATTCCATGGCCTTCCAGAACGTTTTCAGAAGGTCGTCGATGCTGATGGGGACTATTTTTGATCTTCCAGGTTAGGTGACATATCAATGTTCGAAGGTGGTGGGTGAAAAAGCAACAAAACTTTTCTTGGTTACCTTTAAATTTAAGACCTTGTATACAGAACCTATCTACGCAAGATTGATTCTCTTTGAAATTTCACTTAATTTCTTTACGGTTTCCTGACAAAAATATTTATTATTCTTGACTTAAAAAAAATATTTTATTACACTAAGTAGAAATAAAAGAGAGAGCGAATGAAATCCAAATTGAATAAAAGCATTGTTTCTCACCAAATTTTCCATTCTCTATGTCTTTTAAAACACTTGTTAAAGCATATAAAAATATACTTGTTAAAGCATATAAATCGCAGTAAATTGTGTAATCTGCTGTCACAAAAAAAAGTATCCTATTTTTCGATCGGTATAAGGAAGAGATACTATACTATTTTTCGATCGGTATGGAAAAAAACAATATTTCTCCTTACTATTTTACCATAAATTATTAATTGTCAATGAAATTTGTTACTTTTAAATGAATGAAGCGAGGTAATTTTACTATGATGTTTTAAAAGCTGGTCATTTGGGGGGGCCAGGAAACCATTTGGGGGGGCCGGCCCCGATGGGCCCCCCTTGGCTACACCCCTGGAGTGAACCGATTTCTGCTTGACTAACGACAGTTTTCACCCATAATTTTTTTCCATAGCACTTCCTTAAATTTTGGACATTTTCCATACTCAAATCATTATAAGGTACCTTTATGCAGAGATTCATCCTTCTATCTCATTGGGAATTAATGCTATGAATGAATCAATCAGTGAGTGGACCGATTTCTGCTTGGCTACGAACAATTTTCACCCATAAAAATGTTCCTTTAGTACATTACTTATATTTCAAACCTTTTCCATACTCAAGTCGTTATGAGGTACCAATATACAGACTTTTACGTCAATATTTCATAAACAAGTACTTAATCAATGTCACGAGTGAATGAATGAACCGATATCTGCTTGGCTAAAAATAGTTTTTCACCCATAAAAAACTCCCATTGCACATTCCTCACATTTAAGACTTTTTTCACATTCAAGTCATTATAAGGTACCTTTATGCACAACTTCTCATCGTTAACTCATTGGAAACTAACAAATCAATGTGATGAGTGACTGAATGAACCGTGCTTTGCTAAGGACAGTTTTTCGCCCATGAAAAATTTCCAATAGCACATTCCTCATATTTCGGAATTTTTTCACACTTAAGCCATTATAAGGTACCTTTATGAAGAATTTCACGTTTATATCTCATTTGGAAGTACCTAATCAATTTGATGATTGAGAGAATGAAACGATTTCTACTTGGCTAAGAACAGTTTTTCGCCAATAAAAAAATTTCTCATAACACATGCCACACATTTCAGAATTTTCCTATGCTCAAGTCATTATAGGGCACCTCTATGCAAAGTTTCACGTTTCTACCTCATTGGGAAGTATCTAACCAATTTGATGAGGGAGAGAACGAACTGATTTGTGTTTGACTAAGGACAGTTTTCTGCCCATAAAAAATTCCCATAGCACATTCCTCAAATTTCGGACCTTTTCCATACTCAAGTCATTATAAGGTACCTTTGTGCAGAGTTTCACGTCTCTGTCTCATTAAAAAGTACCTAATCAATTTGATGAGTGAGTGAAACGATTTTTTTCCTAGCTAAGGACAGTTCTTTGCCCATAAAAAATTTACCATAGCACATTCCTCAGATTTCGGACTTTTTCCATACTTAAGTTATTGTAGGGTACCTTTATGCAAAGTTTCAAGTTTCTGTCTCATTGGAAAGTACCTAATCAATTTGATGAGTGAGTGAGTGAAACGATTTTTTTTCCCTGGCTAAGGACAGTTTTTTGCCCATAAAAATGTCCCATAGTACATTCCTCAGATTTCGAACTTTTTCCATTCTAAAATTGTTATAGGGTACCTTTATGCAAAGTTTCAGGTTTCTATCTCATTGGGAAGTACCTAATTAATTTGTTGAGTGGGTGAGTGAATCGATTTCTTGCTTGGTTAAGAACAGTTTTTGCCTATAAAAACTTTCCCATAGAACATTCTTCAAATTTCTGACTTTTTCCATACTCAAGTCATTATAAGGTACCTTAATGCAGAGTTTCAGGTTTCTATCTCATTGGGAAGTACCTAATCAATTTGATGAGTGAGTGAGTAAAACTATTTTTTTCTTGGCTAAGGACAGTTTTTTTTGCCCATAAAAGATTTCCCATAGCACATTCCTCAGATTTCGGACTTTTTTCGTACTCAAGTTATTGTTGGGTACTTTTATGCATAGTTTCAGGTTTCTATCTCATTGGGAAGTACCTAATCAATTTGTTGAGTGAGTGAGTGAAACGCTTTTTTCCTGGCTAAGGGCAGTTTTTGCCCATACAAATTTTCCCATAGGACATTCTTCAGATTTTGGACTTTTTCCATACTCAAATTGTTATAGGGTATATTTATGCAAAGTTTCACGTTTCTATCTCATTGGGAAATACCTAATCAATTTGATGAGTGAGTCAGTGAGCCTGAAAACTGCATACTTTGGGGGTCCAGTACTCGAATATGGTTGAAGGTAGTAATGTGAGATTTGGCATATGAGTATGTGTGGTATATCTCCTTACATTCTAAATTTTATGTTTCTACCCTTAATAGAATCGTTTTTACAAAGCCTCGAAATCGGCGATTTTACCCAAAACTCTTGTTCGTGTATAATATGCTTACGGCAGTGCAGGCCAGTTTTCATTTTCTTCGCGGAACTTGGCTGTCATGCACTGCCGTGCATGTTGATTCGATTTTCTAATGCAAAAATACATAAGGAAAACATTTTTCCATGTAGAGGTCAGATTTCGTGTTGCAGGAGGTATGCATAAAGGTACCGGTGTAATTTGCAAGGAGGTAATGTTCCTAAAATGGAAGCCACATTTCCTCGCTGCACTTCTACGCTGATACGTTGTATCAGAAAAGTAGTAGCCCGCTTGTCACCAGTAAGGTGTGCAATACGTTGGCCCAGTGGCATAACTAAAGCCTTGGGGGCCCTCCCGCAGACAGCGTGGAGTGGGGCCTCTTCTCTTCTCTACGTCCCACTTCACGATTTGGTGCCCCTTGATGGCTTGGGCCCCCCTCCAATGCAGGGTCTGCGGGACCCTTATTTACGCTCTTGCATTGGCCTACTTCTTCAAAGAAATTGAGCCCTTCGAGGCCCCAAGTGCCGCTTGATTCAATGGCTACGGGCACGAACATTATGTGTTACGACTGAAACAATAAAACATACGTTGGATAAGCTCGCACAAATAATGCTCATTAAATTACCAAAACACTCAATGCTAAATGCAGAAAAAAAGTGGCTTAGATCAACTTTCAAAAGAGAACAAAGCAAAATCTTTCGGACCATACCTACTAAGGCTAAGATTTATTATACAGTATATGCAATACATTGAAAAGAAGGTAATTAAATTGGAAAGCTTATTTACTTCATAATCATATGTAAGTATATATTTTTGCTGTTTTAGCATTCCTGATTTCTTGTCTCCTCCAAGCCATAAATAGTGTTTTAAAATTTATTTTGAGTGTTGAGTAAACGTATTAAATAAGTGTAAATCAATCAAAACGAAATGTGAATGTACAGTCTACCTTCATATTAGAAATTTACTCGTGGAATCTCCTTTTCTTTGTGAAATTTCGTAATTTTAAACACGAATACAGTTGCATGATTTTTAAAGAAGATCGACTTTTACTAAATATTTATTTGTTTTAAATCAATGCATAAATGTGAATAGTAGTCCTTTTAAAATTGTGTATCAAACTTTTTCTGAACAAGGTATAAAATAAAATGTGGTTCCCCCCATTGTTGTCAGCGTTGAATCACTTTGGTACCGTCTTATGAAAGGATTGCTTATACATGTTGGGAAATGAACAATGTTATGAAATTAATTAATTTCGAGGTATTTTGCAGGTGCCTTCATTCTACACAAATTCTCAAAGGCAGGCGGTTCTTAATGCTGCGCAGATTGCAGGACTTAATGTCTTGCGATTGCTAAATGAAACTACTGCAACAGCACTATCATATGCAATCTACAAGGAAAAGTTTCTTCCTCCACCTGGAAGCAAACCTAAAGCTATAGTGTTTGTGGATTGGGGTCATTCTTCTTTGCAGCTTTTTAATTGTCAATTCAATAAAGGCGATCTCAGGGTAAGAAAACATCAAAACATATAAAATTACTATTTGTTTTGTTTTGGTTTCACATTGTTTAACTATTTAAGTGAACATTATGCAAGTCTACATTATGCAATTCCTGAAAACAATGAAAAAGAAACTTTGAAATTAGCGTGATTAAACTTTTACTTACATGCATCCAGCAACACTGCTATTTATTGAATCTAAACGGGGGCACTTCCAGAATCTGCCGTAGAACTGACAATTCAGTTCGTGATGAATAGCAATGTTGCCGGATGCATGTAAGTAAAAGTTTTATCACGATAATTTCAAAGTTTCTTTTTCATTGTTTTCAGGAATTTCATAATCTAGACATATTTTTAACACACCTTTGGTGCACACAGTAACCAATAACCGTGAAAATCAGTGCCTCCTACCATGAAAAATATACGGTTTACCGTTTTTCTAAAATAATGGTAGGAGACAGTTTTCCTGTCAGATGCTTGTGTCGGGCATGCGCATTGGAGAGAAAAAGCACATGTTCGAAGCGAGGATTGATGGCGCGTAGGTTCGGATGTGTTGTGCTTTGTTTTGTTTTGTTTCTTTCTTTTGTTTGTTTGTTTAGTTTGTGGTTTTCTGGTGTGATATACACAGTACTACTGTTGAAGATATCCTGGAAATTCAATATTAAGCAAAGTAATGTATGGGAAAGCACCATGTTAATATTTGAAGTTTGTTCGGTGACAAACAAAACTTTAGTTGGCTATCGTGGCAAGCAGATCGCTTCAAAGTGCAACAATTCGAAACCAAGAAGCTGCTGGATGTATAAACTAAAGTCGTATGATAATGTAGCCAACTACGAGTGGTGGTGAAGCTAGAATTAGAATCACAATAAATTGTGTTGCATCAACTGGAATTTTTTATGTTACAGAAATAAAAGTATACTGTCACTCGTGTGTGCCCGAAGGAGGGGCAGGGGGTCGCTCCACTAGCTAATGAAAACGTATTAAATTTCTTAATACAAATAAAAAATATCAAATGTAATAGGATATATACTAACCAGGGAGATGAGTCTCCTAGAAAATTTTCATCGGGTGCCCATGCTGTCATTATTTTTTCTGGATAAATGAATTGTTAGATTTAAAAAATATTTCTGTAAATGTTTTTATCTTTAATTTTGTTCTGAGTACCTATAATCTGTTATGGTGTCTTGTTAATACATTTGAGTGTTTAATAAATATGCAAAAGCTCGATACTCTGGAAGTCTAATGACTTTTTTTGGAGCATTAATGCCACTGTTACATAATTATGCAAACACTCATTTATTAATTTGGTGTTTGCGGATAGCGAATACTGGATACTGTAGGCAGTTTTGTAAGAAGTCATATGCTTTTACACTTGTTTAGTCGTACTTCTGGTCATTCTAATCTATGTTGTCGGGTGCCTGTTTGGTTATCTGAAACCGTAATAATGCGACTAATCGAATGAATCGCTGATTAAAATATTTGAGGTCTATTAGTCTACTGGTACTCATAGCGAAAATACATGCAATAAAGCTAGTCTTAACACTACAACTGAATATCGATTTATGAATATCTTAAAAGGAAATGGAAGTTTGTTCCAACTATATCTTCAAAGCGTGCGAAAACTCAGCTATAAAATTCAAGAAGTAGTTTTTTTGTATGCAATATCGAATCCTCTTCTGGTGTTTTGTTCAATACATGAGAAACTTGGTAATTTTTAAAGAAAAAGCAATGTATGTTCAAGATAATATTAGGACAAGGGTTCGATATTACAAACTAAGAATTAATTTCAACTTTTATTCTTATAAATATTATGCACGTCGTAGGTGCAACGCTCTTTCGTTCACTTTTGTGTTTTCTTTAGTTAAGTAGTCTTTAACACCAGTGGACCAGTGTGTACTGTAATTGCATCCGTCCAGGAAAAATTATTGCTAGCCAGTGTGTGTACTGATACAGTTTCCAGCATTCGATGAAAATTAGGTCAATATATTGCCCAGCAAGAATTCTTACTGGATCTAGCAAGAGGACATGCTGGACCGGCAAGGACCTCTAGATAAGAATCGGTGTGATAATTACCGTAAATCTTTTACGGTAATAACACACCTGTTTTTTTTTCTTTAAAAAAACCTAAATATTACGGTAAATTACCGTAAAATATACGGTACCAAATTTGTTTCTAAACACGGTCAATATTATTTTGCTTCCAAATATACGGTCTGCCGTTTTTATATATATATATATATATATAAAAAACGGTGGTCCGTAAAATTTAGGGTAATCGGATGGCAGCGAGAGTTGACGGTAATCGGTCAGTAAATTTAAGGCGAATTTTTTTTGCAGTGCACTGAAATATCAGCAGAGTTGCCAATTCAGAGTGTTCATTTATGAAAACTACGATTTCTCTACTCTTCCCTTACAGAGGCCTCATCCGATTAGTTATCGGTGGAAATGAAAAATTCATTTTTCTGCTCCATAGTTTCCAAGCTACTCCAACTAAACAACCTGAAAATTAAGGACAGAACATCCATAGGTATAAGTTATGAGTCAATTTACGTGCTTTCTAAAAAAAATTGATTTACACCTTCGGTTACATCGGACAACACTGCGTGATTCCTTGTGTACTCCAATC
This sequence comes from Thermobia domestica, assembly GCF_964235325.1. NCBI lineage: Eukaryota > Metazoa > Arthropoda > Insecta > Zygentoma > Lepismatidae > Thermobia > Thermobia domestica. Next base: position 128,970,042 of record NC_137471.1, read on the forward strand.
GTGTCTTCATAGTTTAAAAATATATGCAACGAACAAGGCTTCATTTTGGTATAACCATTATTTGTGTATCGCTTCCGGCTCAAAAGTTCTACTTTTCCATACTCCGGGTTGCATTGTATATTGGACACCCTGTAGAAGTTGAGTGAACAGTTAGTGTGTGCACATTAAAACAAAATGAATTAAAGCAAAGGATATTGAATTTGTAATTTCGAAATGATTAGTGTCCATTCGTAACGAACTCACTAACGTGGTACATTCAATGTGTATAGAACCGAGTTTGATTCATGGTGAAAGTGTTTGTCACGAATGAAAACAAGTGATTTGAAGCACTAGTTCTCATCTCTGTATTCTGTGAGCTGGAAAGGAACGCTAAACTCCAACCAAGAAACAATTCAAAATAAAGAAATTTTAATTCGTCATTTTCAACAATAATCAGTGACGAACAATACACGGTGTCTACTGACATGGAAAACTTTGGAAAACCTGGAAAAGTTTAGAATTGAACTAGAAACCTGGTTGTTTTCTCAAAGTTGTCATTTTATATCACTGCTTTTGGTATGTTTAAAAAAAACGAACGAAGGAAATCAATTTCAAGTCAATAAGAAAAATTGTAAATATTTCAATGATTTGTTCGGTAGAATCTAAACGATAAGTCCGGGATTTTAACCTTACACCTTTTATTACAAAATAAAGTCATATAAAAGTTTACAAAGTCTTTGTAAGTATTTCAAAATCTATAAAAGTATTTTCCAGTGAGGTAAAGATCTTCGGCACTCAAGGTGCCCTCTGATTTGAAGGTTATATGTTTTAGCCCAGAGCGGCGTCAGACCCTAATTTAAACGATATGTCCTTCAAATCATATGATCCACTTAGTCCACTCCCCATTTGGTTTTGTTGTAGTATAGGTTGATTTCCGTGTCTTTTTCTCATCTTCGCTGATTTTAGAGCTTAAATGTTGTGCTGAAAGCATCAAGAGAAGTTACTTTGGCTTATCACGCACAACTGTAGAGACAATTGTTACAGGCAGGTTTCCAGATTGAGGATCAGTAAAACCAAACAATGAAGAATGCACTTCATGGCCTTCAATTGTCTTAAATTCTTTTGGAATGTGTCGTCGGTTCTACTTCAATGTACCAACTAGAGTAAGCTTATAACACTAGTTAACAAATTTAAACTTTTTGTTTGTTACATGAGAAAAATCACCTGATCTTAAAGGAACTTTTTGAGCTGAATTCGAATATGCACTCGGTTTCTCTCCATCACGTAGTTTTTCCGTAACAGAGGGATTTTCGGGAAATTCCCTCAAAAATTTCCCTTTTTCAGATATTTTATTCCCCTATCTTCTGTCCCCTTACATATAGTAACATAGAAATTATACCTAAGTATACCTTGATTTATATTTAATAAACCCTAAAAGTTTCGTAAAAATCGCTTTGTTCTTTCTAGAGAAATAAATATATTTGTATGTATACTGTGTGCACTGTTTATTGCACCTGATAGTAATGCTTTCAGATCTCCTGAGTTGGGGTAAAAACGATTTGCTTTATTACTACAAACACAGACATAAAAATGAATATTTACAATAGTCAACAACACACTTGTATTGCTCTCTGTAAATTAGAAAAATGTACTTCCAACGTATATTTTTTTTTAAACGTACAGTATATGTATATCTTAATACATATATATACAATTCTCCAAGTTTTTTCGTTTTGTTCATGAAGTGGTTATCAATATTTGTTATCAAATGTAACAGAATGCAAAAGAAAGAAAGAATGGAATACAGACTCATTGTAGTCAACAACACACTTGTATTGCTCTCTGTAAATTAGAAAAATGTACTTCCAACGTATATTTTTTTTAAACGTACAGTATATGTATATCTTAATACATATATATACAATTCTCCAAGTTTTTTCGTTTTGTTCATGAAATGGTTATCAATATTTGTTATCAAATGTAACAGAATGCAAAAGAAAGAAAGAATGGAATACAGACTCATTGTTGACAACAATGAACTAATGCAGTCTGAATTTTCCACTACGCTATCGTTTCCCCCCTTCCCCCGCGCATTTCTTTCTTTCTTGTGTTCTTGACACCTGGTGAGGGAGTTTTGTACATTTTTATATTGACGTGTGGTTTAACACTACTTCACTTTCAAAGTTGTCTTTACTGCTAAGAGTGCTTTCATGTTTGATCTTAACGGCATTATACCCAACTAAGACCAGAAGTTTAGTTTGTGATCAGTACAATGGTGTCAAGAGGACGGCGTTCGTGTGTTAACTCACCAAATAGTTTTTGTTATGTGTGTGGCCAGTTTGTAGTTAAAGGACAGTGTAGATCCATTACGCCATCGGTGAAACTAGCATATTATATATATTTCGGATGTCGTGTGGGAGATCAGGACAAAACTTGGGCATCCAACATAATTTGTGCGTCGTGCTACGTCACATTACTTGCATGGGCCAAACGGAGGTTCATGAAATTTGCTGTACCAATGGTGTGGAGAGAACCCACCAACCATCTGGATGATTGTTATTTTTGTCTCACAGTAGTTAAGGGACATTCTAAAAAAAGCAAATACACAATAAGTTATCCCAACGTTAAAACCGCAATTAGACATATTCCGCACGGGGATGAACTTCCACTTCCCGAGCCCCCTACCAACTGGGAAGAGATATGGCCAAAAGACTCTGATGATGATCATGACCTTGATGAACCATCGACATCAACATGTACATCCAAGGATCCAACGTTCATCCCTGACTGTGTTCGCGAGCCACATTTCATCCGGCAATGTGAACTTAATGACCTACATCTGACAAAACAAGAGGCGGAACTTCTGGGATCAAGGCTCCAGCAGTGGAACTTATTGGATGCAGAAACGAACATATCAGTGTACAGGAAAACGCATGTTCAATTTTCAAGCTATTTCTCAATGTAAGATAATGTGTGCGTATGTACGGATATAAATGGGTTGATGGCGGAGCTAGGAATTCCTTACGTTCCAGAAGAATGGAGGTTATTTATCGACGCGTCAAAGGTCAGCCTTAAAGCTGTCCTTTTACATAATGGAAATAAAAAACCTTCTATACCACTTGCGCACTCAGTGAAGATTAAGGAATCCTATGACACCATGTCAACTTTGCTAAATCTTATAAATTACAAGGACCATTGTTGGCAAATATGTTGTGATCTCAAGGTAGTTGGTATTTTATTAGGACTGCAGTGCGGTTACACGAAGTACCAATGTTTTTTATGTTTATGGGATAGCCGAGCTGATGACAAACATTATGAAGTGAAGGAATGGGAACCTAGAGTGAATTACGTACCTGGAGAATGCAACGTGAAATATGCTCCTTTAGTAGATCCTAATAAGATATTACTACCGCCACTTCATATCAAGTTAGGACTTTGTCAAAGCCATGGACACATCTGGTGAAGGTTTCAAGTATTTGCGAGATAAGTTCCCTAACCTGAGTGATGCTAAGATTTCAGCGGGAGTGTTTATTGGTCCCCAAATTAGGAAATTAATGTTTGATGATAGCTTTGACAGCAAGTTAAACAGATATGAGCTAGCTGCCTGGACAGCATTTAAGTGTGTTGTGCGCAACTTTCTGGGCAATAACAAAGCTGAGAGTTACACAGAAATCGTACAGGACATGATACAGAAATACAAAGAGTTGGGTTGTAGGATGTCTTTAAAAATCCACTTTTTGCACTCCCACCTCAGCTTCTTTCCTGCTAACCTAGGTGCTCTCAGCGACGAACAGGGGGAAAGATTCCACCAAGATATAATGGCAATGGAGAAAAGGTACCAGGGACGATGGGATCCTTCAATGATGGGGGACTATTGTTGGGGTCTTGTTAGAGAATGCAACATTTCTTACAAAAGAAGGAAGTAGTGTACGTTTTTGTAACCCAATGGAAGTTTCATATATTGTGATAGTTTTGATTGTCTTTTCATGACCTTTTGGTACATTTGTATTATTGTTTATTGCAAATTGTCACACTTGTAAATTATATTGTATTATATTTTATATATGTGTTTGTGGTAATAAAGCAAAACGTTTTACCTCAACTTAAGAGATCTGAAAGCATTACTATAAGGTGCAATAAACAGTACACACAGTATACATACAAACATATTTATTTCTCTAGAAAGAATAAAGCGATTATTACGAAACTTGGAGGGTTTGTTAAATATGAATCAAAGTATACTTAGGTATAATTTCTATGTTAGTATATGCAAGGGACGAGATCTTGCGGTGTAAAATAAACGAAAATGGAAATTTTTGAGAGATTTTCCCGAAAATCCCTCTGTTACGGGAAAATCGTACGTGATGGAGAAAAACCGAGTGCATATTCAAATTCAGCTCAAAAAGTTCCTTTAAGAACAGGTATTTCCTTTTATGTAACAATACCTTTGTTAACTAGTGTAATCATTCCAAAGTGAATGCGCCAACTCAACAGATGTGTATATCTATCTGGTGCTACATTGCGGTCTGAGTTTGTAATGGGTTACTCTACGATTTGTTTTGGAGCTTTGGAACGTTTCGAACTGTTATCAGCTCTTCTGTAAATAATACGAAACTTAGGACGTGCCTGGCTTTTGCATCTGTAAGCATTCTGATTAGAATTCCATATTTACCTGGTTTATTCTTTATGAATACCTTGAAAGGACAGCGTCCACGAATTAGTGACAGCATTTCATCTACATTTGTGAGGACTAGCAGAGTAATATCGGGGAAATAAATCATTCAACATTTCAAACACTTCCCTTATGGCAGCAAATTTATCGGTGGCACATCGAACATGTTGCGTATTCTTGTCATCAAATCTCAGTATGCGTGTAGTTCATAAAATCCTTTCCGGCTCATTGACTACTATGTATAAAATATCACAAGAGAAATGAATGATGGAGATATTGTATGGACTGTTAGAACAAAATTTAGTTAAAGAGGAGCAATAAGTTAAAATGGACATAAAAATCAAAAGTTTAGAACTAATCCTAAATGGAAATCAAGATGTCATGTGGTGAAAGGGGCATGGTGAAAGCTCCATATAAACTAATGTGAAATGGTATGTATACTTATATAGAAGATTTATTTATAAAACACTGTTTCAGTACAAAAAAATGACCATTGCGATGACTTTTCTTACATCTTCAGTTTCTGTAAAATAAATAATGCAAGATTTTCCAATGTAGTAAGGAAGACCATGAAAAGTAGAAATTTACTGACAAATGAGAAATTACGATGTGAATTAAGTTCCACCTAGACAACAAAAAATATCCTACTAAAAGATGTGTGTCCAAATTATAGCGTGAGCATACTACGGATAAATATCTCAGAAATAATATTAGGTAAAATAAAGAACATGTTCAATTCGATAAGAACACATATATAACAAGCTCAGAAAATAAAGAAAAATCCCTTACAAGCACATGAACAGAAAATGAAAAAATTATCAAATTAAGAACAAGGAAAATATAAGAGGTTTCCACATTGAGTATAAATACATTGTATAAGGGAACAACTATCACTAAAAGTAGAAGAGGAATATATAAATATAGAAGTAAATATACACACGTACTAACTAACTAACTCTATGGAACCCGGATGTTCAATGCTGCGTTCACAAAATTTCTCCATTGACTTCCGTCATTAGCCTACTGGATCCAGTTTCTACTTCGTATTCTTATTTCTACGAGATCCATCTTAATATTGTCCCCCCATCTGCACCTAGATCTTCTTAGTGATCATTTTCCATTTGGATCTCCAATCAAAACTTTAAAAGCGTTCCTACTTTCTTCCATTCTGGCTACATGACCTGTCACCTGAGCCTTCTAGACACATATACTACATTACAGAAATCCTTGATGCAAGATTTACTAGATTTGTAATGGAAACTCTACACTTATAATTTGGATGAGAACCTCAAACCAAGGTGACGAGAAAGAACTACCTAAAATATCTGTACGAAACCAATAGGTTCGGGTGCTACTTCATTTGTAAAGTTTCCTGTAAAGCAAATATTGTCGTTGAAATTCGAGGTAACACTAGCTTTTTTAGGTAGAAATACATACTGTAAGATGCAAGTACATTACAGTAAGAGATCGATGAAGGTAAGAATACAAGCATGGATATAATTACCTGAATAACCAAAAAAGCCACGATCAAGGAAAGAAAACGAAGTGGAGAGATGGAAGATGTACATTGGTACTAACTATTCAGATTTTGAAAATGTAACAAGGCTGACAAGACTATTAAGGCTCCTGCGTCATCATGAAATAAGTGTGTATGGTTGATATGTGACTAACATTTCGTGAGTTGCCTTAGTGAACACTAAACCTTTAGCTGTAAGGACATTTAATGCTGCTGGTTGAGTTTCAAGAGAGGAATTAACTGAAAAAAATGTTCAAGAATTTTATAGTAATATATACAAGAAAAACTGTCCTCACTTGCCCAACTTATTGCTCCTATTTTCTGCAGTCTTCTATGTATTGCTGAACTAGAAGAGGACAACTTTGGATTTTTTTTTTTACTATACTCTCATCCTTTGAAGGAATCAGAAAAATACTGCTGTTTCTTCTAACAAACCAAATAAATTTTCAGTAACTATTGACGATAGTAAGACTATTCATGGTTTGGATTTATTGTTTTAACAAAAGAGACACTGACCAAAGCTTAAAAACCACTTTGTTTTAAATTATAATTTGTAACTGTTTCGGATATCTAGCATATCTTCTTCAGACACTGTCGAAAATAAATGAAAATACAGACATATATATAAATACTGTTATGACAAAGTTTAAATTCTTTAACCGTCATATATATAGTTCGAGAAGAACGGTTACAGCAAGAAAGAGTTAGAAAAGGAAGAAGAACGCAGCAAGAGGAAGAGAGCCAGAAAGAAGAATGAAGAGGATGAGAGGGTAAAATGGCATGGCATAGAAAGTATGGGAGAAGAAACGGAGAAACTGAAGAATTTATTGAAGAAAGGGGGGGTCAGAACTTATAGAAATAGTGGAGAAACTTTATTAAGATCAATAAAGAAGAAGAATAGAAAAGGAACTAAAAAGATTAATGAAGATGAAGAAGGAGTCATCTACAGAGTATGGTGTGAGGACTGCGATATGTCATATATAGGAGAGACAGGAAACAGAATGAAAGAAAGGATAAAACAACATGAAGATGACGTTAGGAGGAAGAAAGATACCAATGCCATATACAAACATATTAAGGAGACGAATCACGGAATTAATTGGGAGAAGACGGAAGTATTGGAGATGCAGAAAAGAATGATAAAAGGGAAGTGGAAAGAAGCGGATTGGATAAAGAAGGTAGGAAGAGATAAACTGATGAACTGGACAGGGGGCTTACCAATTAAAGAATTATGGCAAGGAAGTTTGAATAGTATAGAGAAAAAGAAAATTAATTTAAAAAAAGCCCTTATAAGAACCAAAAATGAAGGAACGTGATTAATTGGAAAGTGAACACGAAGACTTATGGAATTGGCTCAAGACCTTAGTAAATAAGAATAAATAAATAAATAAATAAATTTAATAAAATAAAATAAAATAAAAAAGTACAACAATGACTATATATATATCTGTTAAAAGAATTAAAACAATTACCCAAAAGGCTGAAAGGAAAATCGGCCTGTCTGAGCAAGCCAAACACGCTCAGACAAGAATACATCAGAATCTTCGCTACACCACAGAGACAATAATTAAGCCAACACCGACGAGGTCCTTTTCAGAGCCACTTGGATCTTTTCAAGTGGTCCTTTTCAAAGCCAATTAGCTAACTAGAACACCGAAAATGTCCACTCTACCAAGCAAGTGCAGGAAAGCAGCCCCCAATCAAGTGAAACAAGTCAAGAAAAAGTTCGAAGGGTTACGCTACACCGTTTTAGGCTCAAGGCCACGCAAGCGTGTTCCTCTGGCGACTACTAATCTAGATGAGTGTATCCACGAACTCCTAGAAGACAGTTTACGCAATACTGAACTGTACGCTCCAATGGATCCTACTCACTAAACTGCCGAAATAAACCCCTTGAGATGTCCCATACCCCAGAACAAAGCAGCAAATTACTGCTACGCAGTGGACATATCGACACTGAACATTGAAGACTCCACAGTCGACATGCAAGACACCAACAATTCGAATCCGGCCCTCCCCTGGATTCAAATACCTGAAAGAGATCGTTAAATTACCATCAAAGGGCTCCATCTTGTCCCTGGTCCAGTTCAGGAACATGTTCTCCCCTCTGAACACCAACGCCCAGTGTGACAATGAAGGTACTACCTCGACATCATCAGCGCCCACCTGCAGTGTCAGCCAAGATTAATAACGTCGAAAACAGGTTCGCCTTCGTCAAAGCCATCAAGACTCTCCGCCCCGCCCAAACTGGAAACAACGAAGAGACTAGCTGCACCGCCTGACGTGACTGAAAAACTCGACGCTAACTGTTCTAGTTAAGGCTATTCATACTCCACAGAACTCCCAAAAACATCCTGCACATGAAGGTCGTCATACAGAAGCTCCCCATTGACGCAGACCCAAAAGACATGTATGAAGATCTGGTAGACCAGGAATTCCCGGCCACCTCAGTGATACAACTCTAAGGTAGACCAGACAACACAGGAGCACGCCCCCACCTTACATTGTTTCTTGTACATCTTATCAAGACCAAGCAGGTCTCCAAGATATACGACCTCCGCTACATTCTCTGCTACCGTATGGAGGTAGAACCGCACTGAGTTGCCGACATTGTGCAATGCTTCTGATGCTAGCGCCTGGGCCATTCCCAGCTCACGTAGAGAGTGTGCGCCCGGTGTGTCAAATGCAGTGGCCCACACTACACCTCGGTCTTCACAAATAAGACACGTGACACGCCAGCGTCATGTGCAAAGTGCGGCGGTAGGGATGCGAATACATAAAGCAGGCCAAGAACAGATCAGTAAACCAGGAACAGTCCCAAACACGTATTGAAAAACCACCAGCAGCAGCCTTAACGAATGTACAAAACGTCCCCAGCTCCTCAACGGCTCATCAAGCTAAGCTCAATGCAATAGCCAAGATCCTCTCTCAACCATCCAAGACACCCACGCAGATGCAGGCTACGAACAGCATCAGTGCAGAATTGAGTTGATTTTGAGTTTAACGTCCCTTTTCCGCAGCGAGGCTATATGAGACGTGGACCTACTGATTAACGTGGAATCCGAACCACATGAGCTCCCGTCGGGAATCGAACCCGGGTCTCCCGCGCCAAAGGCGCGTACGCTAACCGCTTAGCCACGGAGGAGCTCAGCACCAGTGCAGAAGTCACATCCAACGCCCAGTCAGTGAAAACACCTGATACTACAGCCAAGACGAACACTCGCACCAGACAACAGCAACCGACTACTCCAGCGGAACTCACTTTCCAGAACCCTCACTTTCGACCTCTATCAAAGAGTTTGTCGACCTCTTCAAAGACCTAAATCTCAAATCCATCATTGAAAAGCTGAAGAAGGGTCTCAGACATCGCAGCCACAGATCCCATCATGAAAATGGCTACAGTCCTGGAAGTAGCCGGGGATCTTTTGGATGATGGGATGCAAGGAGTTTAATATCACCCGCAATCTCATAGTGGCGTGATGGAATACTACCGGCATTATAGATAACCATGAGAAACTCCTGGATTTTCTCAGCAGAGAAAAAATAACGTGGTCCTCATCAGCGAGACCCACCTGAAGGCAGAAAAGCAATTCACAGCCACGAACTACACCACATACCGATCAGACCGTTAAGGGCCTATGGATTTGCAATTCTCATCAAGTCGCACATAGCTCACGATTCTCTCTCCATACCTGCTCTGATTTCATTGAATCAATAGGAGTCACGGTCTACTCTCTGGATGGCCCTCTGCAGTTGATTTCCACCTACAAACCTCACATGGGCCTCTCCACCCGCCAAATCTCACTCTTCTGCGGCTCTGGGGCACCGAGTGATGGTAGGTGGGGACTTGAACAGCAAATATCCACACTAGCACTCTAGAACCTCCAATCAAAACGGAAGAATCTAACAGGCACTCCGCGGCGTTGATTGCCTTCCACTCCCACGGAACCAACGCACTTTCTCAGGAACGGAAGTTTACCAGGTGTTTTGGATATGGTACTAAGAACAAATATTGCTTTGACGGAAGGCCGAACAACCATTCCAGAACTCCGCTCGGACCATATTCCATCATGCTCAGAGTGACCCTCCAAACAATGTTCCAGCAAGACAACTTCTGCAACTCCGACAGACCAACTGGCACCAGTATAAGGATCTTCTGGTAGCGATGGTGGACCCCGGTTCCCTCTACGCACTCCAGACGACATAAACTCTGCTGTTACATCCTTAACCTCCAATATACTCACCATACTGGAAGTGACTAACAGCTACAATCCATCCACCCAGCAGCACATAGATCTGCAGAGGCACGCACTACGGCATTCATCCACCTCAAACCGAAGGCCAAGAAGCTATGGCAGCGAACACGCCACCCAGAACCCAAGCGACTGTAGAATTCCCTTAGCAACAGGATCAAAAAGAGGCTACTGCGCAGGCGTCTGAAAAAGAGGAATGGCACCCTCCAGGCAATAGGTATGCTTTTCCGAGACTTTTGGAGACTTTGGTCAGAACATTCGCCCGACCTAGTAGCGCACCACGTGCTCAACCCTTCAGAGGTCCACAAGGTTTGGTCTACAGCCCAGAAGAGCAAGCCACTCTCTTCGTGGACTGTCTTGAGGGAACTTTTCAAACCAATGACTTTCAACTCGACGCGGATACAATGGAGGCAGTGCAACTATCCATCTACATTGTAGAGTGAAATCGTCAGTTCCTCTACCCACAACTAGTACGGCTCACGGAAGTGAAACAGCTAGTGAACCATCTCCCGAACAATCACGCCGCTAGATCAGATCGCATTCCACCTCATCTAATCAAACACGCTCCACGAAAAGTAATAGTGCTCCTTTGCCGTTTGACGAATGCCATATTCATCACCGGCCACTTCCCACCAGCATGGAAGGAAGCAAGAGTAATTCTCATCCCCAAGACGCTTGGCAACGGATCAGAACTTAAAAATCACACACCTATCAGTCTGCTATTACATCTTTGCAAACTGGTGAAAAGGATCATTCATCGGCGGCGATTTCAACATTTATAAGAACAGGACATCATCCTGCCTCGTCAATTTGGCTTCCGTCCAGGTCATGGCACAGCAATTCAACTGGTTAGAGTACGAGATAATGTTCAGATTCAACGAACGCGGGCACACACTGGGCCACTTTACGGGCACACACTTGGACAAGACCCGACGATCTCGTTCATAAACTATTTGAATAATACATAGTGAAATTGATCTTCACTACATAGTGAAATTGATCCATAACTATCTACAAAACAGAAGCTTTGAATTACACCACGCAGGCTACACCATCAATTCAAGACGGATCAGAGCGAGAGTTCCGCAGGGTTCTTGCCTCTTCCCAATAATGTAGGACGTCTACACCAGTGACATACCTCAGACCGTAAACACCATCACCGCCACATATGCCGATGACTCCGCACTGTTTGCGAGCCACTTCAATCGCAGGTATTCAGAACTCTTCCTGCAGAGACACATAAACATGTTGGAAAACTGGATGAGGAATCGGAGGATCAAGATCAACTCCAAATAGATTACCCTGGTAGACTTCACTAAAAATAGGAAGCAGCGACCCTTAACCCTCCTCCTTCAAGGAACAAACCTCCCACTCAGCCCCCAAGCAAAGTACCTCGGAGTAATCCTTGACAAGAAACTTTCTTTCATCCCTCATATTTCCTCCACAGCAAAGAAAGCAACAAAACGCTTCAGAGCCCTCCTCCTGCTCTTGCTGAGCCTATAAATAACCCACGACACAACACTACATGCCTACAAGATGTGCATCAGATCGGTCCTGATGTACGCCCATCAAGCTTGGAGTCACGTACCAACAACCTACCTCCAACAACTGCAAATGGTACAGAGGACACTCGTAGCATACCAAGATACCTACACCTGTACAGGACGCCTCGTCCCTGAACGCCACAGATGACCAGCAGGGAGCCAGCGACAGTTGCGGCCCCGGAGTTACAAAAAAAAAAGACAAATCACAGAAACATGGAACAAGAAATTCTTATGTAGATGAACATTCTTGCCCCCTTCTAGGAAAATCTGAAATCACGCTACTGTGCAGCACTACCAATGTATGAGAGCTAAACCAAGGTTTAATTAAAATTCAACCTTTGCCTAATAAGAAAATTAATTATCTGCCATCGCTTGACGTTTGCATAGCTAGGAGATAAAAGACGGATCTTGAATAGGCAAAACTTGAAGCCCCATTTGGTTTATATTACACGGGTAAAATTTAATGTAGAAAAGAAGCTTAGGAAATTGAAAGTTGTGAAGATAACGGCAACAATATACAATTTTTCTCTGCAGTTTCTAACGTTTCTTGTAACGGTTAGAACCGCTATTTGGTGTTAAGTGTATACATACGTTATTTCTACGTAAAACAATATTGAAAGGTAAACGAATGTGAATGCATATCTCGGAAGAGTAGGCTTCTGTGGGACAAAACTCTACTTGAATTGGTCCATTCCTTTAGTCACTTTAGAAAGGATACAGCATTAATTCATAACGGGTTTCTTGGCGGGATATGAGATTAATTAAAAGGAATAATTTCTTATTTCCTCGACGATAATTTAATTCTAGTCTGAATATTAAAATGTTGGTAATAGTAAATAATGTAAGTGAATAATAACATATTTTATACCAGACTTAGTTTTAAGATTTAGATTTATGTGATATGAGTTGATGTTTTGTGGTGTAGTTATGTTGCACCTTTGAATGTTTTCCACATCAATAGTATTTATAATAAATGTGCTTGGTGTAATTGTTTTATAGTACCTGCTGAAATTACTTTACAGGTGCTGAACAGTATTTCTCACCCATTTCTGGGTGGGCGTAATATTGACCGTATCCTGGCTGAACATTTCATGCGTAAATTTCTTGAAAAGAATGGGTTGCACCAGGGAAATGATCGCCGTGCTTATCAAAGACTGCTTGTAGAGGTAGAGAAGTTGAAAAAACAAATGTCAGCAACTCCTAACAAAACCTCTTTCAGTATTGAATGTTTTATGGGTGACATGGACGTTCGTGGGAAAATGAAACGGTAAGAAGATAATATACCTTCATAAAACAATAAAACCACTTTCATTTTAAAGTGTAGAAAAATAAAATTAATAAGTGTGTTTTCACTAACACTATTGAAGAAAAATAAATTTTGATTTATCTGCTTAAGATAATACAGTAGATCAGCTTGACATGCGTTCTGCACAGTAGAAATTATCAAATACTCTTTTATTATGACCACTAAACACGACGGCCACAGGATGTTAGAAACCTGGAGCATGTTCTAATGTTTAAAATGTGTTTCGAGCTCCTGTAATATAATGGCAAGTTTATCTTAAATTATCGTCTTCTTACTGACTGAAGTGGAAGTTTGAATTTAGTTTCAAAAATGAAAATTCGACAACTTTCCAACACGCATGCCAAAGGAACAAGTATTAGGAATGAAATTTTAAATGGAAAAGGTGAATGTTTCACAGTATGAAACTACGGTAGATGTCCAAACGATGCAAATTCAATACTAAAACCTGAAGCTGTAAATCTACAATTTCCGGTGGCAGTAGAGGGACGAGGTCAGGAATGGAATTTATTCTTCTGACGCTGACTCAATAACAAAAATAGTTTGTCGCTTTTTCTTACAATTATTAATGTATACTATACAATATTCAAACTGAAACTTATACTAAAGTGTGAGACAAATTTGATTGCGTTTGAAGGTGGCGCTTCAAGCTTTCTTTAACTGCTTCTAGCAAATGAGACGGCTGCAGTGTTATCACATCTTTGTATACATGCACGTAGTGATGAGCGAAAGAGTCTTGGTCTTGCAGTTTCTGCAAGAGTCTTGCATGCAAGACCAACACCAAGACCAAGAGGAGCAAGACCGAGACCAAGATCAAGACCATACCTGCAAGACCAAGACCAAGACCAAGACTCTTGCGCAAGAGTCTTGCACAAGTACCGGTACTACTAGATTTTTTTACTAGAATTTAAAAAGGAGAAAATCATTACATCTTTCACTTGAATTTCTTGGTATCAGTAAAATTGTCGCTGGAGTGAATATGTTCCCAGTATTTTTTGCAATCAGTGTGTGTCGATCTGCCCCTGTAGCATACAGCCCTGTAGTATGTCGTTTTCTGAATCGGTCATTTGCATTTCCTGTAGCTATTACTCGTTTTCAAGCCACACAGGTGTCATTCTAATCAGAGCTTGTAGCATACAAAGAAATGTGTCACTGGTGCTGTGTTACTATGCATTCGTGCGTTTTTAAACAATGCGGGAAATCAAACACTATTCTACAGGTGTGTGTGTTATTTGGAGTAAATTTAAACATTTGACCTTCGAGCTGGTAAAGTTTGTCAGCTCGTCCTAGGATAAATATAGCAAAAGAGGAATTTGTTTTTCACCCTTCAGTTGCTTTAAGCGTGGTGGCTCAATGGTAGAGCGTTCACCATTGGTGCATGAGGTTCCTGGTTCGATCCCAGCTTGCTTCATGTGAGCTTTTGGTGGACAAACACCGTTTGCGTGTTTTTCTCGGGGTTTTCCCATTTCCTCCTACTTTCTTCATTCTACCATTTCATTAATTTCTCATCATCACCGTCTCCCTTAGCCGCGGTGTATAATCCTGGAATGTTAAACTGCATATTTCATTTCATTTCAAAAAATATTAGTGGTGTTCTTCTAAAACTATAGAGAAATGTAGTACTGAACATAGGTAATTCCGTACACCATAGGTGCGGATTACGTGAATATGGCCTTGGCTCCGAAGCTCGAGCATCCGTTGGAAACGTTTAATGTATGCTCATAAAATTAATATCGAAATAACATTTTCATGACCTTGACAAAAACTTCGTGCATGACCGCAAGTTTGGTTTTGTGGGCAGATGTTTGTACGTCGAAAATTTGTTTATCAATATAACTTTTAGCCTCCTTGGATATACGACACATCAAGGATTGAGCAATACAAATTATACAACAATAAATAATCCATATTCAGAAGTGAGACTGATTTCGTACAGCTATTTCCAATAACTTGGAGTTTGATGCCGTTATTTTGTATTTCTAATATAGGTCAAAAGTATTTATATAAATTAAGTTTACACAAAAGATATACAATCATTTTCAGTTTTCACTCAAATTATTCTAAAATATTAACCCATTTTTCGCTGACGTTGCATGTAGGCAACACTTAATATGGTTTGTCTTTTTTTTACTCAATTTTAATAAATCTTTTAAAAGTATTGTATTGTTGCTTCAGGTTCATCCTTGTATATTGATGTTTTTTTTCATTTCTCTAATATATGAGTCTGTAGCAACAACATAGGTAAAATTCAGTCGTTTTCCAAATTGATAAAATTACGGTGAAAAATGGTTTAAGAGGTTTGCTTATAATCATTATTATTTTAATTTTCACTCTCTCATTTTTGGTAAATATTGCTAAACATATCATCATCATCATCATCATCATCATCATAGCTATTGTACCATTCTGTGCAGGTCACTTGCTGCAACTAAGATACTTCGATGTTCGCTTGTCCTCTGCTAGTCTCTTCGTCTTGACGCAGCAATTTTCTGCTTTAATACCTTCCTTCAACTAGTCTCCTTAGTCCCCTCCTTCTCTTTCCTCCACCATACTCTCCAGCACGTGTCTCATAACACAGTTCCTCCTCAGCCAATATCCCCACCAATTCGTCTTCCTCCTCGTAATTACATCCAAAAATGTTCTTTTCTTCCCTACTGCTACTATTTCTAACACCTTATCATTCGTTTTCCGTTCAACCGAGCTAATGTTTTCCTTTTTCGTCCATGTCCACGTTTCGAAAGCCTTCATTTTTTTCACCGCGTTTGCGTAATGCCCATGTTACTGCCCCATAGAGTACATATTAGAATCAGTAAAACAACATCTCAATATTTAATTAGAAATTTGCTCAATACAAAGATTAGGTAATCGTGGTTGAAAAGAAAAAGCAATCTCACGTTTTTAGAGTGTAAAAGTAATTTTGAAATTTATGATATTTCAGTAATGTGTGGCGTCGTGATTTTCTTTAATGTGTCTCATGGGTAGCCTCCCTAGTTTGTGTATTGAATCTGTTAAAAAATATAAAAAAAAATATTACGAAACGTTGTGATTTATCTTATAAATAGTGAAACGTGGGCACCAAGACCAAGACCACCCGGTCTTGGTCTTGGTCTTGCATTTGCTGATCATTACATGCACGTCAATCTGTCTGCTTCCTGCGCACCTGCTCCCACTGTTATGTGTCTGCTTAGCAACATTCCTTTACCACATGGTAATGTCACGTCACGTCATTCATTTTATTTGTTTAGATCATACGCCAAGTTTGTCCCACACTTTAGTTTTTCCTACTTGCGGTTTCAGCAGAAGAATCAGTACGGAGATAAAATGGGTTTATGGGGATTAAAATTTAAGTGGAAGTAATAGTAAATTTTAGAACTTCTGGTTGCAGTAGAGGAATAAAATCAGACATGAAACCTGATCAAGCTTTACCACTTGAAGAAAATTGGAATAAGAAAATTATTGTTTGACACCAATATCAGGTGTAGCGGGGGAGCGTTTCAGTTTGTTCGGGGAGGGGGGCGCTAAGAAGAGTTTCTGTCCCAGGCGACAACTAGCCTAGTTATGTCGCTGATATGTGGACATGTCAGGGAACAAATTGTGGGAATTCATCACTGGAAATTGTATTTGATACCCCTCAGGACTAAATTACCCAGTTAAAATTGTTTTATAATAATAATAATTCTATTAGAAAAAGCTATTTGAATTTTGCATAATCCTCAATAACATTCAAAATCAGTAAGCTTTAATCTTGTGTAACTTTTTTATTTTTCATCCTAAAGAAAAATGTTATATATAAAAAATGTTTTTTTATGAAGAATATTTTTTGTCTATTGGAATTTTTTTGATAAGTTGGATTCTAGGGGATTTTTAGTATTTTAATTAGTATGAGCTAATAAACAATTGTGCCAAATCTCAACTTCCTTCTAATTTGTTAGGTCGATTTTCCTAAAATTCCTCGTCTGTTTAGTATATTTCCATGTAGATTCCGTTATCTAACTTGCAAATGTAAACAGGGGTAAAAGTGAGGTGGAACGCAGTGGAACGTCGTCCTTCTTCCTCCGAAAAATATGTACGGAGTCCACCCAGTTCCTAAAAAGTTACAATGAGCAAAGATAGACAGGAGGATGGGGTGACGTCGTGCTGCTACCTACCGTCCCCCTACCTTTTCAGAGCCACTTTTACCCCTGAGTGTAACTATCAGGGTAAGAAGTCGAACCCTTACTTTGAGAAGTTTGATTGCATATTTTCATACTTTCATAGCAGTGGCATCACCTTATGCAATTCACAAAATCATGTGAACCACCAAATGTTGTGGTTGTTTATTGTGCTATAAGATATTTAAAATATTTAGTCTTATATTATCGTGTTATTTCTTTCTTCTCTCTTTTTCTTTTCTGCAGTATATTAGATTCATCAAAATTTCCTTTAAATTAGGGTGACCAACCGCCCTCTCGTCCCGTTTACTGGATTGTCCCGTTTTTTCACTATCATTCCCGGTGTCCCGAAAAATTTTCCCAGGACGCCGAAATGTCCCGTATTTACGTACATTAAATACAAGAAAGCTTTCCAATCTAAAATTTCTTAATTTATATTATTATTTTCTAATCACATAGCTTATAAAATACGAATATTATTATTTTCTAAGCCATGTGATTATATTGGAATATGTTTAATTACTGAACAACGTCATTACGACGTTTGCGATATTGTATGTGGTGGCTGCACTGTTTTCCCTCCTAGGCCTCCCCCTCTAAGACTCCCACTCCACAGACGACAATAAAGTCTTGTGAAAAACAAACTGTTTTTACTCTCTGTTTCGGGCGGTGGAAGACTAAGGCGCTGTCACCAGTAGAGTAGAGTGTTTCCATGATTTGACTAAGATGTAACATACTGTCATTTACGAAAGGGGAACAAAGGTATAGAAGTATAAAAGTGAAAGTAAAAAGAAAACTTGCTGTAAGTGAAATAATGTTTAAAAGTAAGAAAAAGCAAATAAATGGAGTTGGAATCCGATGCTCAGAGTAGTTTGTTATAAATTCTGCCACTGACAGATTTTGTTGATTGACAGACATTGATGAATGTTTTATATATATATTTTAGTACTGTTTTCAAAATTTCATTTTTTGTTAGTTGCTGATAGTTACTTGTTATTTAATTAATTCTACAACCTTATCAATAGGTTTTAAAATGAAAAAGTGTAAATTTGCCCTTTTTTGTGAGAGATACAGAGAGAGAGAAAGAGAGAGAGAGAGAGAGAGAGAGAGAGAGAGAGAGAGAGAGAGAGAGAGAGAAAGAGGGAGAGAGAACGGAGAGGCAAAAATATATATTTAGGGGAGTAATCTATCCAAACGTAAAAAAAAATGTCCCGTTTTTTCTAGTTGAAGATTTGGTCACCCTACTTTAAATACACTATTAAACAAAATTAAACTTCAGCTTCTTTTTTGTGAAAGATGTCACTTGTAGTTTTTAAGCTGCTGGAAAGGAATCTGACCTTAGATTTTGTCTTACAGCCTCAGATTTACAAATATTGCCAGTTATAATAGACCCTGACCAGAATTTCAAGGCTTCACGTTAGAAGCCTTGTAAGCCTCTCCTAATTATCCCAGAATAACAAATAATACCTCGTTGGAAACCTTATGGAACACAAATCCCAACGAAAAATATTTAGGACCCGTCCGCTCAATTTGTGGGAAAAAAGAAGAAAAAGTTTTAAAAAATGTTTTTTAAAGAACTGGTTCCATGGAGAAGTTGGGATAGCTTTGGAACACTGACAATGACGCTACGCAAACATAAGCTCAATAGTACACATCTTATGCATTCAGGTATCACTGTGATAGCTCGAAAAAAGTGAGAAAGTGTGAAAGAAGAACAACAAGAAATTGATAAAGTGGAGAAAGTTTAATTTTGGGAGAAATTGAGACAAGTTTACAAAACTTACAGTTGCGCTACGCAGAAATAAGCATAGTAAAACCCTCCCTTTTATTCATTCAGGTATAACATAAAGATTTACATAGCTTGCTGGAATACAAGATGAGGAAAACTTACAGTGTGGGACGAATGCTAATAAAGGAACATGCGTAAAGCACAAATATACACATTACGAGAGAGAACTACTCGTATGCGTGTGAGAAAGGACACTGCATGTGAAAAAATATGCTTATTTGATTTGTTGTTTTGCGTTTGACCTTTCTCTGTGGATGCCCTTGGTGACTAACAATAGTCCGCAAACATATTTGGCTTCCATCCACTTTACTAACGTCTCTTCATTGCTGCTATTTTTTTAATAAAACTTCGCCGTGCTCATCACTTAGATGGCCGAGATTCGCTGGAAAGAAGTACAAATAACTGCAGGAAATGAATTTTCAGGAAACAAACATGTTACATCTATGCTTTTTGTACTATTTAGCAAATTGTCAACGACTGTTTTGTAGTTCTCAGTCTTTGTGTTGCCAAAGAAAAAGGAGCGCAAGCTCTTGAATGAAAGCCAACATTACAGATCAACAGGACTAAGCGACGCATCAAAGTCCTGATTCCAAATGAAAACTATTATTTGGGGATCGACGAACGCACCAGCCTTTGCTTTGTTGACGCAGAGATAAGAAAATTTACATGCCAAAACTGAAAATCAGTTCCACCCTTGTCCATCGCAGCTACAAAAGATTTCATAAGGCCTAGCATTATATAGATTGGAGATAGATATATGTTATAGATATGAGATAGATATATATGTATACTCTAAGTTCCATGTTTCTTTTAGCTTTGTGGCATAGGCGGTTGGCAGAGTTGGGAGAATATTGCCATCGAGCATTATAATTGCATTAAGACTGCTCTTTGACAAGTCAATAAAAAATATCCACTACTATGCCACATTTGTCCTACCAAAAGCTGCAAACAAACCATTAGCATTAAAACAAAAACAAAATTTTTCTTATTGTTGAAAAATACCACTGAATGGCGTATGTCGCTTCCTGTACAAAAAGACAACACTACGTCTATCACGCAAATTCCGTTCTTTAAATCTGGATCCAAGAATTTCAGCCAGACTTAGTTCTCGCACAAGGCCATTTAAATCACTTTGTGTTATAAAATGTGGTGTATTCTCCTCCATAAATTCAAAATCTGATGTTGTGCCCTCAGATTATGAAGAAGCAATGTCTGTATTGCTCGTTTCCAGAGACCAAGTTGCTGGAGGTACAGAAACTGGAAAGTTATCATTGTGTTTTACAAGTCTTGTTGCAGACGAAATATTGTCAGGATATTTATGTTTTCCCTATCTTTCCCTTTCATGCCTTAAATGTTTACAGCAGAGAAGTGGCAGTCACTTGCGTGGTCAGTTGGATGGTGCCATATCATCGGAACATCAAATGGCATGTTAGCTGGACGTTTGTTTTTCAACCACGCTCCGAGACGCGAAGCAGAGTTGTTACATATTCTACTAGTGTCCACTGCCGATCTTAATCAACCTTGCTGACTAAGGATAGTTCGCAAGCCGTCTTCACCAGAGGTGTTAACTTTTCCTTCTTAGTCTTCACTGCGTATTCACCACAAACGTAACAAAAAATATCTGGATGGTAAGCACAATATCAAGGCACAACCTCACCTTTTATGTATCTGTTCAAACCAGAGTGGTGAAAATCTACATTTTCCGATTACAAAACTGATAGCATAATGAATGAAACATAAATAGTTAGCGACAAGTAGTTTTCTCCGCTTTGGAAAATATATTCCATTTTGGATTTTATTCCTCTGTTACTAACGGAAATAAAACTAATTAGCACTTCCGGTTTCAATATTACTCTTCTTAGAGCAAGAGATAGAGATAAAACAATAAGAGATAGGCTTTTAATATGGGTTCAGCGCCCAAGGAACAATTTAGGCTATATCTCGTTCCTTTATTGCAACCAGTACTTACAGATATACTACTTCAAGTATGGAATTCACATAGTTTGGAGGTCTACTGTAGTTTCACACTGTAAACCAAAACTCATTTCTTATTTTAAATGATGATTGCTTCTAAACCATTTAAGAAACAATTTTCAATATTGTTTCATTGAGGTGTCTTGTCTTGTCTTCTTCACCTTTATCGCTGTTATTTAATATTTAATAGCTTTACGCCAAGTATGCTATAAATGTGTTTAAATTGAATTACTTTTACTGTCATTGTAACTAATTTTACAAATGGCGAAAGCCGCCATTTGCATTTTTTGGTCGACTTTCTAGTCGTATTCCCTGTTACATATAGTGATAAATATGTATTTAAATAAAGATTGTTAGTTATGTAGTTTGTGATATAGGAAAAACAATTAGTCAAATCGAGGTAAAATTTTTAGGTCTTAATCAGGTATGAAAATTGTCAAGATCGAGAAGGAGTTCCAGCGGGAAGAAGAGGGCCAGTTACCCAGGTGTTCGGGGTGAAAATGTTGGATAAAGTGAAAAATAAATGAAATGAGTACGTGTAAAGTAATTGTGAATGTATGTTATTGTTTACGTGATTATGTGTAGTGTGTATGAATAGTGAATGATGAATATTTTCCACTTTAACCACTTCCTCTTCGGAGATGTTTACGCTTTCACAATCACCGCGGAACCTTTCATTGACATGGATACTGAAGTATAACTACAATGGCAGTGGAAGCAGATTCGCTGCCTGCGCATCAGTTATCTTAACATGTTTCACTCATAGGCTTCTGCCGAGCGATAGTCTTTGTGATATGTATTTACATACATAAAAATGAATGAAACGATGTTTGCTTGGTAACTTGTTGTAGACCTTTGCACTGATTTTGATTAATTTTCGTATGTGAGTGTGAGTGAACAGTGGCTAACTTAAGATTTTAACAGATTTTCAGCAAAACGAGGGAGGGGACATGTAAAAATATGTTTGAAGTCCAACTCCTCCTAGATTGCTGAACCGATTTTGATGGTTTCTAGTTAGACCCTGGCCTAATTTATTTTTTTAAATCACGTTTTGAGCAAGGAGGTGAAGAAGTGAGGGAGTAACATCTAAAAACAATCAAAAACGTTCGATATAATAGTCCAATTCACAATTTTCGGGGTCCCTAAGATAAATAGTGACATTCTTGATTGCGTTTAAGACCATATTCATCTCTCATCGCCACGAAGAAAGGGCTAACATAAAACAATCGAAAACGACTGACATGAGTGTTCAAACATCAATTGTTCCTACCAGGTATGATGAATTGTCATTTAGTCACCTATAAAATGATTTTTAAAGAATGTTGACCTAGGTGTTAACTGCATTCAAAAACTAATTTTAAACGCATAAAACGTTTCCTTGCTTTGACTGTTTTATGAGTAGAAAATGGGAAATTAACTTGATCTACAAATTGCTCCCTTCTCCTTCCCTTAGAGGCATAATTTCTAAAAAAAAATATAAAGTAGGTGGTCACACATTTTCTTGTTAAATAACGAGTTTCGTGTACCAAAGATCGAGACGCTCGTGTAATACTGCGTTTTTGGCGTGCTTTTTAAACCCCCTTCCTTTCCTTGAATATGAGTTTTAATGAATGTAACAGAAAAACCCGAATTAAGCACAGTGCTGACTACGAGAGACCAATGAAAAAGTTTCATACCGATAACGAAATTCTTGTGTTCTTCAGACACCCAAAATTATCAAGCGTAATTAACCAGCGAATTTCACGAATATCGAGATCAAAATTGTCATCATATTTCCACCAAAAAAAAGTAACCGAGGTAATTCACAACAAAATCAGTGAAACAGTATGAAATTCTCCCCCGTCATATGCAATGCTGAAGAAGTAAGTAACATAATGTGAACATAGCGATTTCTCAACAGATCCCTCACTCCCTCCACGTGCAGGAAGACCAAAAACAGTAACTGTGCCCAAAGTCGTGGATAAAATTCATGATATTATTCTTGAAAATCACAGAATCTTAGCAAAACATGCACCAGAGATGTGGCCATTTCTCGGGAACAAGTTTATTTTTCTGACTTGGACATGCTCTCGGCAAACTATATTGCGAAAAATCTTCCAACCGGTCAAAAGCGGAAAAGCATGAGGGTATCAAGGGATGTCATGCCCTACTTCGACCTTAATGCTAGAAATTTCTGTCTCGTAGTTGTAGCACTACTATCCTGAAATGAAAAAAACAGGCAAAGGTATGGGGACCTCAGGTTCCCCTCACCCGAAGAAGTTCAAGAGACAGAAGTTTGCAACATTCTCTTGGGATAGGGATGGAGGATCCTCATAGAATACCTGCCCAAATGCAGACATTTATTGCAGAATATTACTCTGTGTTACTTACAAAATTGAAAGACAAATTGAAAGTACAACGCCGCGAAAAATTGACAAAAGGAATTCTGTTCCTTCAGGACAATCCTCTGTCCACCGAGCTCTGCAAACAACTGACATTAAATGATCTAGGATTTCAGTGTCTGAATCATCTTCCTTGTTCCCCGAGTGTAGCTTCGTTAGACTATTACTTATTTCCAAAACTCAAACTACACTTGAAAAGACGCCATTTTGGATATGATAAGGAGATAATTAGTGCTACTAAATAGTCTTCAGATTTTTTTACCTGATCTACAAAACTTGAGCACCGTGCAAGAAAGTATACTGAGCTTCGGGGAAAGTATGACGAATAATTGAATGATTGTAAAATATAATCATTCTACGTGCACTGCTTCTAGGTCGTGCTATGAACTTTTCAGTAGCCCTTTGTATGTTTAAAAATTAATTTCAAACGGTTGAGCCGGTTTACCGTAATGATCAGACAGACAACGCTAATTTGAAAATGGAGAAAAAAACGGAATTACTACCTTCTCCTCCTTAAAAGCGGAATTTTCGAAAACGCTAGTACATGTTCCCGCATATTTTGGATGAGGACTTTATATACTGAATTTATATACTGACAATGAAGGTCACGAACTGGCTCTTCTGAGATCTGTACGAGACCATTGTGTTTGCATTTGCTATGTTGTAACTAGACAAATCCCAAAATTATACATGCCACCGGGCTCGATATCGTGAGTTAGAACATATTTTGTAATGTAAAAGTTATTAGCTGGCAGAATAGTTTGAACCGGATCATCTGTTCGGAAACGGCTCGGTAGATGGAAAACACGACGAACATATATCCCATCATTTTAAGGGTATACTTTTTGGGTAAAAAAGTTAATCCCAGAGTCCCACGCAAGGGCCCAGACAGAGTCCAACTCAAAAATTTCAAATATCAAGGAGAGTTTAGTGGTATGTTATTTGAAAGCTGATGTGAAATAAAAGAAAACGGAGAAAGTCTCTACTCTTTACGACAACCCTATGCAAAATGGCAGCGGGTCAAAATTTAAACAAAAACTTAATTGAAAACTCCATGGCCATCCCTATAAATCGGAAATGGTGAGACAAATGTGAAAAAAGAAAATCAGTGTGGCATTATTTTCAAAGTACAACGATTGAAATTAAAAACGTCTTGTCCCAGATCGATCGAAGGGTCCCATATGGAGTTCAACTCAAAAGTTTCGAAGGCAATGGGTGTTAAGTAGCACATCGTTTGAAAGCTATTGTGAAATGAAAGATGAGTTCATAGTTGCGGACAAATTTATATATGATACAATCCTACATTATTGCTACATTGCTTCGTAAGTCTTGGCCCAATACACGATTTAAACAAGATGCTAAAGCGACACTACCATTAATCAACCCGAAAACAACACGATTATATTCATACAATTGTTTCTCGAATAAGAAAGCCGTGAAAGGTCTCGAATTTTCATCCAACAAGATTTGGTTGTAGGTCATGACTAGATCCAGATTTCGAAATATCGTATGTCATTGTAAAGATCCCAGAATTTCATCGACAGGAGGATATCGCACTTGTTGTAATTTTATATGTGAGTTTAACTTACGGAGATTCATGACCACTCTCAGATGTTTACCGTCTTTCTTGGGCACAACATGTAAAGGGTTAAGATGAACACTTTGGGACGGTCGTATTATTCCTTGACTTAGCATTTCTGCTATTTGCTGGCGTACGTTTTCTCTAAAACGATACGGAATAATGTATGGTTTAGACACTATAGTATCTTTACAGTCTACTTCTATGGTATATACGAAATCTTTACAACATTCGAGCTTAGATGAGAAAGCCTTTCTATGTCTATAAATAATATCTTTGAATAATGATGTTGCATTTTTGTCCATAAAATCCAAAGAATCTACGATATTATCCACGCATTTTGAGAAAGAAAAATCCTCATTACTGTTTGAAATTATTTCCTTTTCCATTTCTATGATATTAACTTCTTCCACTTTACGAAAATTAATTTCTGAATCATTGTTCACAAAAGTTTGACATTGACAGGCTATATAATCTTTTGCAGGTATTAATTTTTGAACCACTTCATCATCTATAGTATGCACGGTAAAAGTTTTATTTTCGAAATCCAGGGTAGTGCGTAGCTGTGTTAGAAAGTCCATTCCAACTAAAACTTTTTCATTGAGTTCATTTATAACTAAGATAGAAATATTAATTTTATAACCTTGCATATCAATTTCAACTTGTGTTTTTCCCATGACCCTCTTTTTGTGTTTACCAGTATAATCAATCAATACTAGATTATCCACCTTTTGTAACCTGGGGCTAGAATAATTCTTAGTAATTTCCTGCCAAAAAATATAGGATAAAAGCGAAACAGTAGCCCCTGTATCAATTAGTGCATGAATAGGTATATCGTTAATTTTTATAGTAATTCGTGCCGTGCAAAAGGTTTTCAAGAAAACAAAATCCTTTTCACTATTATCTTTTGCTTCCATCTCATCATCAAATCGCCAAAAACAGTTAGCAATCGGTATATATTGGTACGCAGTATTAGTATACAAACATTTTAGTTTAGGTTCCTTATCAGATAATTGATTAGATAAACTTAACGCTGACATGGGTTTAACCCCTTCCATATCAGCACCATCTAGTTTAAATTATGATGATTAAATGGTTCTATTAAATCACATTGTATTCCGCATTCTTGAGTAGAATCGGATCGATTGCATGTAGACACAGAATTTGGATTTCTGTTATTATAAATACTACCACCTATGAATCGGTTTTGTGCAAAATTACGATAATTGTTATTTCGATTATAATTTCGGTGATTATTTCTGAAATTCCTATTACTATTTCTATCATTAGTTTGAGTTGAATTTCCAGTACTATTTAGATTACTCGCTCGGTCATTAAAACGACGATAGCCATTTCCTTGGGAGTTGGAACTATTCCCATTCTGTACACTTAGATTGCGAATATGAGCATAATTAATAGGATTGCGGCTAAGACTACCCTGACCTCTATTGGGATTTTTATTGTTCTTCTGCATTAAATATTGGCTTTCAAAGTTCTGCACTAGCATGATCAGATGACTAAAATTGACGCATTGTGCAGACATTAGCATTTGTTGCAATCGGAACGGCATTAGGATGCGAATAGAAGCAATTATACGCGATTCGGGATAATTAGGATTTAGAGCTCTTAATTCATTATACGTCGATACTACAAATTCAGTGACATTCTTGTGAGTTCGCGGATCGAAGCCCTTGGTACGTAATAAAGCATCTCTATTGGCAAGCATAAAGTCATTTTCATAATTGGATAAGAAAGCAGCTTTAAAATCCGAATAAGCATGAAGATTTTCTCGGATTGCTTTGAACCACGTTAAACATGGTGGCAGTGGGACGTGCGGAAGGACTTTTAAGAATTTTGACTCCTTTATTCCTATTAGTTCACATTCGTCCTCAAACTTTTCGATAAATACCCATGCAGGAATATCATCAGGCCCACCACTAAATTTTGTCAATGATTTTACCTCGCTAAATCGCAAAGGTCTGTCAGTATTATGGGACTTTAAATGTTTATATTTACCATAATATTTTGGATTCCTACATGAATATTTCTTTCTTCTTCCATCTTCGGCACTTCCTTCGCTATATCCCGATGACTCACAGTCCTCAAAAACTCGATGAGGTGTTACTGGTTCTGGTTCCTTAAAAAGAGACTGATTTCTATATCCACCGTCGTGAAGGATTACTGGTTCTAATCCATTATACGAAGCCTGAATTCTATGTCCACCGTCGTGATGGGTTACTGGCTTTGATCCATTATGAGGGGACTGATGTCTATGTCCACCGTCGTGCTCTCCCTTAGTAGAATTGTACCACTCTTGAAAACAATTCATATCCTCTCGAAGTTCTCGGATGTGAAAGGTGTGTTCATTAATCACGGATTCCATTACTTGAACCACATCCTGTATTTCAGTATAATTTTGGGATACTCGTTCCATTTTTTGATCATACTGTTTGAATTTCGTAGAAATTTGCTCCTCCAATTGACCTTCTATTTTACATTGTAATTGGTCCATTTTATCTTCAAGTCGTTCCTCAATTTTAAGTTGCAGTTTTTTTATTGAGTCCTCAAATTGTTGACGAGTTACCATTTTGTGCTGGAATTCCTCAAACTGCTGATGAGTCACCATTTTTTGCTGAAGTTGATTCATTTGACAAGATATCTGCTTTAAGAGATCCGTCATACTTTCAGGAGCAGGAATATCCCTTTGCATAAGTATGTCTTGGACACCTTCGGTTTCCGACATACCTCTGTTTATTTGTTTACCACTTCTTAGAACGGGAACATAAATATTGGGCTCAATTGTGTTCGTTGTTGCTTTACTTCGAAACGATACACTAATTCCCGGTGTGAAGGCACCATTAAAATATGGAACAAAATCTGCATTTTCTCTTTCCCGTGGTTTCTAATAAATATCGCTTGAGCCACAATATATATAAAAGAACATTAAAACGTAAATATTATTTATTTTTACCTTCGTTTAGTGTTCGGGATACAAACTTTTAATTCCTTTAACATCAAATGTTCTGAGGACTTCCTAATCTTCTACCTATCATCTTTCTATTTATTTCAAGACTGTAACTAAGGAAAAGATTAATAAATTGCAATTTCCTTTCCTTCCTTTTCTTTCTATACAAAATCTGCTCCGTTATTGCACCTCTGATCTTATTCCTAAGACCAGTACAGATAGATAACAGTACAAACTATCTTTATAAAAAATGCTCATAATAATGAAATATACAACATACCGTTTTACACTTGTTTTTAAAGAGCAATAAAATTTTCCGATTCACAAATACTTGTTTTACTTTTTGCTTCAAAATGATGAAAATATTCCGAATCATAAAAAGTTCTTCAATTTTTCCATATAAGACAGAAAATATTTCGATTCATGAAAAATTGTCTCACTTGTTCCTACATAGTCCTGAAAATTGAGCCATGAAAATTTTCAGATTCTTTAAACGATATTTCAATTTTTAACATTTCTATACATGAATTCAACCAGTTTTATGATTGCTTAAGAATTGTTACTTGATTACTGATATTTTTTTTAGAACGGAAATTTTTCTGGAAAATTTTCCACCTCACATCACTAGTCTAGTTATAACATATCAAATGCAAATACAATGATCTCATTCGGATCTCAGGACAGCCAGTTCGTGACCTTCATTGTCAGTATATAAATTCAGTATATAAAGTCCTCATCCAAAATATGCGGGAACATGTACTAGCGTTTTCGAAAATTCCGCTTTTAAGGAGGAGAAGGTAGTAATTCCGTTTTTTTCTCCATTTTCAAATTAACGTTGTCTGTCTGATCATTACGGTAAACCGGCTCAACCGTTTGAAATTAATTTTTAAACATACAAAGGGCTACTGAAAAGTTCATAGCACGACCTAGAAGCAGTGCACGTAGAATGATTAAATTTTACAATCATTCAATTATTCGTCATACTTTCCCCGAAGCTCAGTATACTTTCTTGCACGGTGCTCAAGTTTTGTAGATCAGGTAAAAAAAATCTGAAGACTATTTAGTAGCACTAATTATCTCCTTATCATATCCAAAATGGCGTCTTTTCAAGTGTAGTTTGAGTTTTGGAAATAAGTAATAGTCTAACGAAGCTACACTCGGGGAACAAGGAAGATGATTCAGACACTGAAATCCTAGATCATTTAATGTCAGTTGTTTGCAGAGCTTGGTGAACAGGGAATTGTCCTGAAGGAACAGAATTCCTTTTATCAATTTTTCGCGGCGTTGTACTTTCAATTTGTCTTTCAATTTTGTAAGTAACACAGAGTAATATTCTGCAATAAATGTCTGCTTTTGGGCAGGTATTCTATGAGGATCCTCCATCCCTATCCCAAGAGAATTTTGCAAACTCCTGTCTCTTGAACTTCTTGGTGCGAGGAAAATCTGAGCCCCCTATACGATTGACTGTAGTTTTGTTTCAGGATCGTAGCATTGCGATCAAAGTGGGGCATGACATCCCTTGATGCCCATATGCTTTCCCGCTTTTGAACGGCTGGCAGATTTTTCGCAATATACTTTCACGATCAATGTTCACGATCAACACGGAGATATCCCTTTTGTTTTTTCATGGAACTTCTAAACACTGCAGCTCTCAATGCATAGGCCTACACACAGAATAACTTTTTACAGAGTACACAATATATAAATTTACTTTTACAGAATAAGTCGAAAGTCTTCATGTTTACATAATGTGTGCATTAGTAATGGGGCTAGAAAGTAACTCAAAATACTTGATTTTCATTATAGGAATGTCCTATTAAGGGAGAAAGACATTCATTTTCTATGCATGTAACTATACATTAAGCGTTTGATTTAAACTTAAATGCACTGCCTTTCCTCAATTTAGAGTTGTATTTGCAAATTTGAAACATAAATGTCCTTTATAATAATATACATTAAGAATCTCATGGAGAACAGTGTCACTTTCGGTGCGCGTGTTTGCTAGACTCAAAGTTTCTTAGAGTACATGGCCTGGCATACAAACCCAAGTAGGTTTAAGATTCACTTTCGTAGTAGATACCAGCCTTCATGCCTTCGCTATTACCAAGATAATATAACCTAATGAGTGAATTCATATCTCTTATTTAGAAGTGCAGAAATTTGTACTAAATATAAATAAATAAATAAATATATAAACATGTTTGCAATCAGAAATTTCTTTGTACAAGTAATTCCATTTTATGTTTTTCAGATCAGAGATGGAAAATTTATGTACGTTTGTGATTCAAAGTGTTGAAAGAGTTTTTCGAAAATTCCTTGAAACGTCAGGTATGTATATATAAATGTTAGATCTAAACAGTTATGCAGTTATACATTGTGTTATTGATAAAACTACTAAATAGAAAGAGATGTAATAGCATTAATCTCTAATTATTAGATTCCAACTTCAGAATATTGACAATTTGGTATTTTTTGTAACCCTTCTGCAGGGGTGGATTAAATTTTCTGGCGCCCCTAGGCACTCTGATATAAGGCGCCCCCTCTGCAACATATACGAACGCACTTCTCATAAAACAACAGCATAGCAGTATATAGAAACTCCCTTCATCACATTATACAAAACAAACATTTATAACGCTTTGAATCTTACGTGTGGTTATAGGCTGCATCTTTACATCTCATAATTAGGACCGTAACACTATCTTTTTATCTTTAAACATCAACAGTTATTGGAAATAGTACGATATTTGTTACAGAGTAAAACTCTTCCTTCTGGCTTTAGCGTCTGCAAATAAACTAACAACGGGCTCAAAATAAATCTTTCTTAACAGTTCGCTTTCAATACACATTTTACTAAGAGCGGAAAGTTTTTTTGTTGTACAATCTGGACGAAAAAAGATTCTTAACGCGCTTTAACACGGAAAAAGATCTTTCGCCTGAAAAGTTCGAAGTTGGCACACATACGAACATTCATCGGCAAATAGCTATCTACATTGGGAAAGATGGTTTCGAGGTTTTTTTTTTGTGTGTGTGTCCGAATGTACTTCAACATTTCAGATGCAATTTTGATGGCTACACTACACTCTTTCAAGTGAGCTTTGAAATGAATACATTCATTTGAAAAATTGTCATTTAAGTTACCATTGTAACAGAGAACCAACACATTCGCTTTTGCTCGGATGGTTCCACAGCATCCAGCTTTGCGAGGAAATTAATTTTTTCATTTACCATGTATGCTTTTCTTCCATCTGCACAATTCAGAGATGAGGGAATCCACAATTGCCTTACATGTTTCCATACGAAATCGTACTCTTTCTGTAAACACGAGTTCTCCCTTTTTTGTTTCATCGGGAGCAGTTTTCCTACTTTTTTCCGTCCTTTGTCATGCAAATCTTCCTAAGATCCACTTACGTTAATTGCTTCTTCTTCATATGCATCGAATTCCGTGCGAACAATTTGCAAATATGCTTCCAATCCTGCAATTATTTATCTTGATTCTCTCATAGTAATATCTGTTGCTTGTAGTTTTTTATTGGGTGCATCGAATAGCTACATGATAGTACACATGAATGCTGACTATAACTGTTGTAGTTTTCGCCAGTAATCTTCAGCATCACTACGAGTTTGTGATTTTTCATTGTTGTCACTTGCAATTTGCTCCAGTGCTACACAAATTTCACGGTAGCTTGTTGAAAGTACTTTACACGTATCTGCCATGGCTGACCAACGATTTGGTGATAAGCTTTTCAGAACAGTTGATCCTGGCTTCAAATGTTTTACTACAATTGCCCAGTTTCTGTCTGAAGTTATATAGTTTCTGCATTAAACCAAAATACGAAATAGCGTCACGACAAGACTCAGCGACACAAGTTCTTACAAGATTTAGGGAATGCGTAAAACAGGGTATGTATTCTGCCAAAGGACTAACATCTTTATTCTTGCATGTAATCCAGCGTAAACTCCTGACATGTTAGCATTATCCTAGCTTTGTACCCTACAGTATTTTATATCAATTCCAAGATTTAGAATTTCTGTCAGCACTACATGTGGTAATGTCTCAGATTTGTGTCAAGGGTGCTCAATAAACCTAATAAACCTTTCTGCTGTTTCACCATTTCGAAGAACATAGCGAATCACGAAATTAGGTTCATCTGTATGTGCAATATCAGATGTGGAATCAACAATGATGCAGTAATACTTGCCTTCCCTCAATTCTTTCACAATGTTTTAAAATATCCAAGTCGACAGAGTCCTCTCTTTAGTTCTTTAAACTGCTAGAGAACCGAAAGGTAGCGAATACGATGTGCGTACACAAGTGGGCACTTCAGCAAATGAAATCGGAGCGTTATTGCCTGGGCTGGATTTAACGATCTGGGGGCCAGGGACTAGAGAAAATATGTGGCCCCTGCTGACTTCACCCAATACATTTCAGTAAAAGTACAGTAGGAAAGTTAAGG
The DNA here is from genome assembly GCF_964235325.1 of Thermobia domestica. Taxonomy (NCBI): domain Eukaryota; kingdom Metazoa; phylum Arthropoda; class Insecta; order Zygentoma; family Lepismatidae; genus Thermobia; species Thermobia domestica. The sequence goes on from NC_137471.1 coordinate 129,002,605, forward strand.
AAATATATGTTTCATATTTTTGGTCATATTTTATTTTATGATGATGGTTGTATCTTCTGATTTTTTAAGTAACCAGTTGAGATTTTGATCAGAATAGAGGCCCGGGGCTATAGCCCCCTTAATGCGGCCCTGCCTATTGCCACCAAAACTGCACATCGCTTTAAAAAAATAAAGTGCTAGTGTAACATTAGATTAGGGCCTTATTCTAAAATTATATTATAAGCCTATCAAGTTACTTTTGTAAGCAAAAACCACTTTCTCAATAACTGATTTTTTCAATTTGGCGCCCCTTCAGCGCTGGCGCCCTAGGTACCTGCCTACTGAGCCTATGCGTTAATTCGCTACTGCCCTTCTGTTCATTTTGTGCTTTGGAGCAAGAAACAGGGCTTAGTAACTGGTAAAAGTATCCGAATACGCTATTTTTATTCCGTAAGGCGTCTCAGATAGCCTCAGTTCTCAAGATATACATTAAAGTAAAATTATTTTATACGAAAAAATGTAATTTGGTAATTTTGTGTCTGTTTAGTCTTTCATTCGAATCTGTTTATAGTTTGCAGCAAGGTCACTTGTGCCGTCAGATGAATTCAGCGTCACTATCGTAATCATAGTTGTAGTTAATCTCTGATTGCAACTTCTTATGCTTCATCTGGGTGTGTACAAAGCTTCTCCAGCAATTTTTTCCCTTCTGCTATTCTCTGTTCTTAACCAGGGTGGAGAGAAACCTGGAAAGTTGGGAAATGTCAGGGAATTTCAGAAGACGGAAAACTAACGGAATTCTACTAAAAGTCAGGAACTTTGGATTTGCTAAGATTGAGATATTAAAAACATTTAAAATAAAAATTTTAACGATTTCGAATGTGGTTGGGTAGGTGTATTTTACAAATGACAACTTCAAACTTAGAAACCTCTCTGTGTTTTCTATTAATGATGAGCAATGAACTTACGTTCTGTAATTGTGCGCATTATTTTTTCCTCCCGCTTGTGCGTAAAATATTATGTTGGTAAATCAAGTCACAAAATGCAACTGGATCAATGATTTAGTGGTAAATTCATTTTTGATTCAAACATAATTCCAACCTTTTTCCATTTTCGTTTCCAATAGTTTCGATTTTATCGAAGCTTCCGGCATGACACAAAAGAAATAATTTTATTGTAATTCTGTTTTTCATAGTTAAGCTTGAGTATTTCTTTTCCACTTAGTCTCCTTAATTTCAATGAATCGTAGAGAAGGAAATATGAATAATAGGGCAGTGAAATTTCAGCGAATTCAAGAAAAACACATAAGGTTCATTTTCTATACTCCAATATAAAGTAATCCACCTTCACACATGCTCCATTGTTATTACGAACAATATCGGATATATTTAACTTCCTGCCATCTCTGCAACATGATTTATCTTTCTGCTGCGATTGTATACACAACTCCAAAAGTGCATTACCACCTGCAATTTACCTTTTCCTGCAATAGCAAGCAACCCAAAAAGCTTTGTGGTTGGGTTGGTTGCGAATTCGAAAGGCGTTGAAACAAACCTCAATTTTGTAACAAATATATCAGTGTGGCAAACTCCAAATAAGAGAATAAAACAAATTGTTAAGAATGATAATTTTGTTATCGTGACGGAGTTGGATGACATCAAAAGTTACAAAATGATCTTACTTAAGCAGTTCAAACGAGATGAATGGCAAGAAACAGATATCAGAAGAAAGCATTTCTCTCCCTCCCTCCAAAAAAGAATCTCATAAAAAGTTATATAATGTAAAGGTTTAATATAAAAGCAACACCCAATATTCAGAACGTCGACACCCGAAATGCGAGAACAACTGAACCGAAGTGAATAAAATTGTGCACAGGTATTACAGACGAAAAATGAGGGAATACGGGTTTCGTATTTTCCTGGAAAAGACGGTTGGGTCGGGCAAGGACCCCACCAAACATTTAATCACGAAATATCAAAAGTGCTAGAAACAGTATGTCAGATGTGTGTAAAGGACATGAAGAATTGCAACATAACTTGCTGTATGGACAAAACGCAAAAAATAAAGGGTTACGGTTTTTTTATGTTCTGCGGAAAAACGGTTTTAGGGAGCAAAAGCACCTACCCAAAATTTTGAAAGTTGACGCCCGAAAGGCAAGAAGAAAGGAACCGAAGTGAATGAAATTGTGCATAGATATTGCAGACGTAAAATGAGGCTACGGGTTTCGTATTTTCCTCGAGAAAACGGTTGGGTGGGGCACCGATCAGTACAAACCATTGATCACGAAAAATTAAAAGTGCAAGTAACAGTATCTCAGATGTGCGTAAAGGACATCAAGAATTGCAACGAAACTTTGTGTATGGACAATACGCAAAAAGTAAATGAATACTGTCTTTTATTTTCTGCGGAAAAACGGTTTTAGGAAGCAAAGGGCCCCACCTAAAATTTTGAAAGTTGACTCCCGAAAGGCAAAAGCAAGTGAACCGAAGTGAATGAAATTGTGCACAGATATTAAAGACGTAAAATGAGGGAATACGAGTATCGTATTTTCCTGGAAAAAGAGTTGGGTGGAGCACGGACCCCAAAGTACTAGTATCGAAAGTACTAGTATCAAAAGTACTAGTCAAATGTGTGTAAAAGACATGAAGAATTGCAGCATACCTTTGTGTGTGGACAATACGCAAAAATAAAGGAATGTTTTTTTAAAATTTTTTGTGGGGATATCTTTTAAGGGGGCAAAAGAACCAACCCCAAAATTTTGAAATTTGACGCTCGAAAGGTAAGAAGAAATGAACCAAAATGAATGAAATTTTGTACAGATATTGTACACACAAAAAGAATAGATTCGGGTTTCCTATTTTTTCTGAATAAGACGGTTAGGTGGGGCACGGATCCCCCGAAACCTTTGATCACGAAATTAAAAATGTGCTAGTAACTGTATGTCAGATGTGTGTATAGTACATGCAGAATTGCAACGAAACTTTGCGCATGGACAATAAGCAAAAAACAAATAAATACGAGTTCTTATTTTCTGCGCAGAAACGGTTTTAAAGAGGAAACGCAAAAACCCAAAATTTTCAAATTTGACGCCCGAAAGGCGATTAGTAATGAACTGAAGTGAATGAAATTTACCACAGATACTGTAGACATAAAATGAGGGAATGCGGGTTTCGTGTTTTCCTGAAAAAGACGGCTAGGTGGGGCACAGACCCCTTCAAACATTTCATCACGAAATATCAAAGGTGGTAGTAACTGTGTCCGAAGTGTGTAAAGGACATGACTAACTGCAACGTTATTTTGCGCATGGACAATACGCAAAAAATGAAGGAATACGGTTTTTTCTGATTTTCTGTGGAGAAACCTTTTAAGCGGGAGAAAGAACCAACCCCAAAATTTTGAAACTTGGCGCCCGAAAATTAAGAAATGAACCGAAATGAATGAAATTTGGCACAGATATTGTAGACATAAAATGAAAAAATTCCGCTTTCGTATTGTCTGAAAAGACGGTTGGGTGGGGCACGAACCCCTCCAAACCTTTGATCACGAAATATCAAAAGTGCTAGTAACAATATATGTAGCGTTCCCATCCGCCGTCAAAGCAAGAGTAGTTACCAAGAGCCCAACATACATGGATAAAGAGGTAGCAAGATATGTTGATCCGTCAGCAACACCCTCAACCAACTACAGAGGGATCTACGCGAGCGGACGTCACTAGACAATATTCAGAGTAGGATTCTGACAGTGAAAGATAATTCAGCATTCATCAAAATAATTCAAATAAATACCACACAAATAACCAAATATACTTGTATCAAAGAAATGAGAACAAACCCACACCAAGGACAACCAACAAATAATTAAATAATTTAACATTCACCTCACGTCGTTTTCAATTCTACAGTTACCTCCTCATATGCTTGTCCTGGGACTGCATGTCGACTTTACCAAGTGAAAAAGGGAAACGAGAATAATTGGTTATTGCTGTGCAATCTAATCAAGCTGTATCGAAATTCTGACAAACCTTAGTCAATTCGTACAGATAGGAAAACTCCTCTTTTCAGTCAGTATGCAACCACTGCACTTCGCAACACTCCCTTGTAACTGTTGCAACTGAATTCCGAACAATTCAATTGAGTTCTGTACAATTCTGTAATTAAGCACAATGAAGATATAACCAGGACTGATATTACTCTCTTTATCAGTTTGAACTATTTTATGTCTCGTAACATCCCACATCCGCATTCCACTTTTTGACTAAATAGCAACTTCATGAAAATGAAGAAAAGGAACCTTTACAAGGTGGTGGGAACAAACCTTTTTTGAACAAACCAAAGGTTAGACACCATACGCACTTACGTTTTCTACATTCCCATTCCACCATTTAGCAAAATTTCCAAAGTAGTACACAAAAACGAGTACTACGTGATTTGGCATTCAACCACCAACACTTCGGAATGCTAACACTCTATGAAGTGGGATATTTCTGCCAGTTCAAGCACGAGTTTTCCTCGTTCTCATTCTACCAAACAGAGAATTGAAATTTAGCAATTACAGTAAGGGTTTTCCTTGAATATGGAAACTCAGCGATCGTGCCAGACTTAGACAAATGTATCTTATATGACTTTTCTGTGCGTGAGAAACACTGCAGAAAAACGAGTCATAAAAAATGAAATTTAACATAAAGAGTGGCAAGTGGAAAGAAACTCCACTCACTGGAAAACACAATTGGGCTCAATCTGCAATGCACTATTACTTCGACCATGAAGTAACACTATTCTTTTCACAGCACTCCTTTTTAGAAAAATTACACAAAACAAATGCACAGCAACAACTTCTTATTCTCATTCCTATTATTCTTCCACACAGTAATGAAACTTCACAAAAGTTTGGAATGAAACGAAATTGAATCCTACGTCCCATTAAGTAAAGTCCTCTTTGGACTATATAATACGCGAACAGGACATAGCCTTTCTCCTCCTCCGAACAACAAATCCAAGACATCCTTCCACACCTAACAATCGATGGTCAGTTCACTCTCACGAAGGACGAGCGAACCCACGAAAGCAATCGGCGCTACCATCGCGTCAGGTGAAACACGCGTAACACGTAATCGGCCTTGAGGCAATACAACAGAATTCCTCCCCTCTCTCCTTAACTACAAAACTCAGCTGATTCGAACAGCTTGCATTCTTTTACTCTTTCTTTTTCTTTTTTTTTAAAAAATAATGACAAGATAAAGAAACTAATACATAGTTACAAACATTCTCTTTCATGAAGCGAGTATCCTTTACATTAATTATAAATTAATTTAATTTCTTTTTCTTCCTTTTTGTTCTCTCTCCATACCCATCGTAACGAGATCGTTACAGGCTGGCCACCGATGGAAAAGAAAAATTCTTAATCCTGGAATTTTTCGTCAATTCAAGCAGCGAGGCTACGGAATACACAAACATCATAAGTACATAATATACAATTACAAATAAAAATTAAAATCATAATTATTATATACAGAAACATTATTTATATACAATTAATTTAATCTTTAATTTACCATGGTTTTCATTTACTCATCCTTTTTTTGTTCATCATGGCCATCGTCGACTGAAGTTAGAAATCAAATATCCCATTTTCTTCTGGTTGGACTCTTTTACTTTCTGACATACGTCACAGGTACTGACGAACTTCTTTACGTCTTCTTTCAAACCGTCCCACGTGAATTTCTTCATCATCTTTCCCAGTGTCCGAAAAACATCAGCATGTCCACCAATTAGAGCATCTTCGTGATAATACTCAATAAGTATTCTTCTCAAATCCTTAGGTATTACAATTTTATAAGGATTGATAGCCGAATTTGTTCTCTTCAATAAAATATTTTTGTTCAGGATATACCCATTAACATCTTGGCCATTCTATAATTTCTTGATGATATCTTCCACATCTGGATCTTCTCTTTGCAGTTTGTCAATGGGTTCCTTCACTAACGGCAAATTCCAAAGATGCGCCAATTTCATATTCTTAAACGCTGCCAAACCAACCGGGCCGTCTAAAACACTAAATTCAATGGGGTCGTACATTCGTGTTAAATAATATTCGATGATGTTCTCCCCTGATTTTATATGCCAGATCTTAAAGTTGAATTGGCAAAGCGTCTCCACGAAAGGACCATATTTCAGAAGTCTTTTGCTATTGTTAAGGATCCAAGATAACGCTTTATTGTCGGTCAACACATCAAATTCGTTAACAAGGTAGTGCCTATAGCGAGATATGGTTTTAACCAAACTAATAAGTTCAATCTCATAGATGCTGCGGTGTTTATCCGCCTCTGACAATTTTTTGCTATAGTAGCATACCGGTTGGAGGTCACCGTTCGCATTTCTCTGAGACACGCATCCTGCTTTACTTTTTCCAATTCCGTCGACATGGACTACAAAGCGCTTATTCAGATCCGGAGTTTTCAATACATTTTCTATCAAAATACATTTTAACTTCTCCAGGATCTTCAGGTGTCAGATGTCCAGGTGTCCAGATAAACTTAACTTTTGGAGATTTTAGAGCACTAAGAGAAGCGATCAGCTCTTGTAGCTCTGAAGCAAATTTAGAATAGTAACGGAACACCCCTAATATCTTTAATAATCCACGCCTATTACGAGGAGGTGGAATATTTCTAATAGCATAAACTCTACTCGGATCTATTTCCATCTGGTCTCCTTCTATTATGTATCCCAAATATTTTTTTCTTTTATAGAACATAAAACATTTATCAGGTGAAATCGTAATATTATATTCCTTGAATCTTTGTAAAACCTTTTCAACCATTTGCATATGTTCTTCTACAGTATTACTGGCTACCAGGCCATCATCAAAATAAACCTTGACGCGCTTATTAGTCAGATCATCCAACACTTTCTCCGTACCCCTCGATAAAATATTACTTCCCGTTTTTATACCAACGGGTACTCGAGTGTACTGATAGCACACTTTAGGAGTAACGAGTGTGTTGATGTCTCGAGATGATTTATCGAGGTATATTTGATTGTAGGCCCGCTTTAAATCGAATTTGCTGTACAATTTCGTATCAGCTAGGCCCGTCAAACACGCCTCTAAATTTGAGGAAGGATATACATCATTTACTATTAAATTATTGGCTTTGATGTAATTACCAACTATACGATACGTATTGTTCTTGTTCTTGACAAGAAAACAGCTACTACCATAGTTGGAATGGTCAACCTCTTCCAGTATCCCTTCTCTAACCAAATCATCAATTTGTTCATAAAAATATTTTTCTTTGTTCTTGGGAACTGGGAAAGGTGTATCTTTAAATTGTCTATTCTCTTTTAAATAGTCTACCAACAAACCTTTTGATGCATCCAACCCTCTCTGAAATTACATCTGAATACTTGCCTTTCATCGAGTCGATAAAAGCGGTAACCTCAGGGGTTTCGTACTTCCATGAATCCTGACCCAAACTGTGATCTTTCACCTGTGTGTTACTGTGGTTAAACACCTGTGTTTTATTCTGAGCCACATTCGTTGATCCCAATAGGCTGGAACTTTTTGTTACGTTGAATCAATTTATGAAAGTTCTCGGATTGTTCAAAGTCCACATACGATGCTTCTGAACCACTACTATGCACATTAGACGAAATATTCTTATGTTGTTTATCATCCACCTTATCACTCACATCTGGAGCACTAGCACCACTTGATCTTTCAAGACCACTATCTAGTTTCGAAGATTCGGTGACTTTATTCTTCTTTCTATCCTTTCTTCTTCGACGACGTTCACGCCTTTTCTTACTGCAGCACCTCTCAGATTGTCCAGTGTTCCAAGCGTCTTTAACCGATAAATCCAAATTGTGAACATTAGCAACGTTATCCAAAGGCAGGACACTATCTGATGAAGGATTGCCATCAGATACAGGTTCTGAAGTTTAGTGAGCGTTTCGAGTTTCGGTATTCAAAACCCACTTCGATGATTCACTATCTGCGAAAGGCCGCTGACTAAGGGACATTCCTTTCGCAACAACTTCATTAGCTGAGTGAAAATCTTCAAAACTACAAGATCTCCCAGTAGAATTCGTAGTCATCACATGTCCTGCAGATGAAGATCCCTGAAAGGATATTTCACTTGCACCACAAGGCCTTTCACTGGAAAAGCGACTCTGTGAGTAACCATCTGATGTCCCAGAAACCCAAAAATTCGGATAGTCTTTGTTGGAATCCTGGTACACACCAACTTGCTTCCCATTGGATAGAGTAGCATGGACATTGTTCCGTTCGGAATTAATCGCACCCAAACTTTCACAACAACGTTGACGAGATCTGGATGTACCAACAACTCCATCAGTATTTCCAAATTCTTCAGTTGGAACTGTAGTACATCTAACCGCAGGTCTGAAGTTCGGTATGTTAACACCCATTGATCTCCTCCCATATGACATTCCACTAGCACCATTTCGTCCAATCGAACTCCTTGATGAAGTACTAGGAGGATTTCCTGATGTTCTTGAAGTTGAGTTACCAAGTGGTGAAAATTGGACAACGGACATTTCATTCGCACCACGTGATCCACTGGTCGGTGATCCATAACGATAAGCATCTCCATGCATGACAACGTATCTTCAATAGGACTAACTAAGTCTACTTCGGAGTCAATCATCGCTCTATGTTGTCCTAATTGGATATCATCTGGAACGCGAATCTCCAACATCCTCGATTCAACATCCGACAAATCCAGATTGCATTGGATTCCCTCATCATGCAAACCGTAGTTGAAAATATCTTCGTAAATGAAGATTGAAACAATTTTATTATTATTGGTTTCAACTTGACTCCATTTCCGATGATCCTTGGTATTAATCGAACACGACTGGCCATCACGAGATACTGACTTAAATCCCTTGGGATGAAAAACGGGTTGACGAACCGTCCTCTTAATGTTCAAAGAAATTCTGCGTTTACCATTGCGGAGTACCAAAACATTTTTGGAATAATCAATAACGGAATATGTAGAACGCAAAAACGGAGTTCCGAGTAAACACTTGCAAGGTAACTGGACAACAACCTTGAACCCCACTCTTTCGAAGTGGCCCGAAAGATTCAACGTCAAAACAATTTCCTTGTTCGTAGTAAAATGCAAACCAGAAGGTGCATTCACTAGCTTTTCTTGCGTTATAGTTACTTCTTCTCTAAACCGCAAGCACGAACTAAGTCTATTCGAACGATGTTGAAACTCGAACCACCATCTATGCATATGTCCGTCACCTGGTTATTAATTCTCCCCACAATGAAAGAAACAACAGTATTGTCCATCTCTTAAGGAATTTGCATTTGAGCCGGTCTCACTTCGCGTCTAGGGTCAAATATTGAAAAAGGACCCCTGGAATTCCGAAAATCCCCAGAGTTTCCCATTAATCTACCCGATTTATTTTCATTAAGGGTTGATCTGTTTTTATTTTCTGACAAATATTCATTAACCATTGATTTATGCTGATATGTACCTTTAGACTGATAACTGGAAACCAATGTATTTATTTTCTTTTTATTATAACCCATTTCCTTATGATAACCTAATTGATCTCGGAAATTCAACACATGTCTATCGGCAATGTCTAATAACTCCAAACGAGTTGCTGGTATATAATTGTTTAACATTCTATATCTTTGATTTGGGTTTATACCACAAATTATAATATTTACTAATTCTGATTTTGGACCTGAGAAACCTAATACATTCATTGCAATAACAACCGATTTTATATAATCATTTATTTGTTCAGATAATCTTTGCCTGCTGTAAATGTAATCCAAAAAAAATGAATGTCGACTAATAGGAGTAACGAAATTATTCAACAATTTCTCTCTTAAGTTCTGCCAACTTATGTTATTATTGATAGCAAATAATATTTCCCTCAATAATGCCCCTGTACATTTGGCCACAATCACAGTTAATATCATACCAAGGGAATAACTTGTCTCTAAGAGAGTTTCTTCTATTGTTAGTAACAATTCAAAAACTAGATTACTATTACTCCCATCCGTTACAACTATATTCTTGAATCTCAATTCAAGAGATTCACTGTTTCTCTTAAATGCATATTTAATCATCAGATTATGTTCAATATTATTTAAATCAGGTCGCTTACTACCACCCAAAGTAACAGGTTCTAAGTTATGTCTCTCCATACACTTACTCATAGGCTGAAAGACAGGAGAACTCACAGGAGCTTTAGGAGTCGAATTTCTGATATGTGATACCCTTCGATAATAATCCCGAAGATTTAAATATCTGTTAGTACCATTACCTTATTACCAACGGCGTTATCACTCGAAGAATTTCTATTTACAAAACCCATTTGCATGGGTTGACTCATCGGAGTTTCGAAAGCAACCTGTCTCATGTCTCTCCGTGGTTCTCGCAAACTAGAAGCATTAGCAAGTCTACTAAAACCATAGCTAATTGATCGTGAGCTCTCATTATCTCTCCCCAAACTCCTATTGTTTCTTAAAGAAACTCGTCTAGCATATAGATTTCCATGCATGGTTGGAGTAAGAGACATACTCAATTGCCCAAAATCTGAATGCATGTCCGTTTCACAACAGCCCGTTCTATCACGTGTTACCAATTCCGAATACCCTTCAGGTATATCAATACTAATATATTCAGATCGATTAGTCATCGTACACTTTCAAAATAATAGCACAATTCAAACTTTAGAATAATAACACAAGAAATTTTTTACAGGTTATAATAAATAAACTTAATATTAAACTACCTACGGACACTACACAAACCAAGAGAACCAGAATGGATCAAACCGAGCAAACAACCTTTGATTTTAGATTTCCTTAAATAATTTTTTATAAACTTCAATCGATGGCAGCCTCACAAAAATTACCAAACAATTTATAGTTATTATAAATATATCAACACGAACAATAACAATAATAGCAACTTCTATTTCAAAAAATGAATTCTGAACGTAACTGAAATATTGGTATGGAACTTTCCTTTTTATCAAAAAAAGATAAGAACTGATCTCTTTTATTAAAAAAAGTGTGGAACTCACCTTCGAGCAAATTTGAAGCGTTCCCATCCGCCGTCAAAGCCAGAGTAGTTGCCAAGAGCCCAACGTACATGGATAAAAAGGCCGCAAGATATGTTGATCCGTCAGCAACACCCTCCATGTCGGGCAAGGACCCCTCCAAACATTTGATCACAAAATATCAAAAGTACTAGTAACAGTATGTCAGATGTGTGTACAGGACATGAATTGCAACGAAAATTTGTGTATAACAATACGCAAAAATTGAAGGAATACGTTTTTTCTAATTTTCTGTGGAGAATCCTTTTAAGGGTAAAAGAACCAACCCGAAAAGTTTGAAATTTGATGTCCAAAACGTAAAAAGAAATAAACTGAAATGAATGAAATTTGGCAGAGATAATGTAGACATAAAATAAGAGATTTCGGGTTTCATATTGTCTGGAAAAACGGTTGGGTTGGTCCCGGACCCCTCCAAACATTTGATCACGGAATACCAAAAGTGATAGTAAAAGTATGTCAGATGTGTGTAAAAGATATGAAGAATTTCAACGAAACTTTGTTTGGATAATGCGCAAAAAATAAACAAATGTCAGTTTTTTATTTTCTGCGGAAAAAAACGTTTTAAGAGAAAAGCTCCCATCCAAAATTTTAAAAGTTGACGCCTGAAATTCAAAACGAAGTGATCCGAAGTGAATGAAATATGCAAAAATACTGTAGAGGATATTTGAGGGAATACGTGTTTCGTATTTTTCTGAAAGAAAAAAAAGTTGAATGGACCGAGGTTTTGGTGGCGGGAGTAGTGGATCGAAACGAATCAAATTCTATGTAGATATTGGATATGTATGATATGGCCGTAGTGTTTTTTAAGTGTCGTGTCTCCATCCGAGTTCTTGAAATTTCACAGATCAATTACAAGCACAAACAGTATAGCGTATTTTATAGTATTTTAGGGGGCACCTTTAACCCTTACAATGTTTTTGCGCATAAACAAAAACACGTGTCGATTTATTTCCAGTTTGGTGTTGATCTGTCAAATGTGAAGCAAAATGGATAGGGACACTTGAGAAACACGAAAGCCCTTATTTTACATAGGGTCTATATAATATCTACACACAATTTCATTTGCTTCGGTTTGCTCTTTCCTCTGCTATTACGGTAGTTTACTTTTTTTCAAATGGTACCTAGGCCCCAACACTGTTTTTCCGCAAATAAAAAAACACGTTTCATTTATTGCTTTGCAAATTGTCGCTATACGAAATTTCGTTGCAATTCTCCATATTCTTTAAGAACTTCTGACGTATGCTTCTTTTCACTTTTGATATTTCCTAATCAACTCTTTAGAAGGTCCTTGCCTCACTCAACCGCCTCTTTCAGATAAATACGAAACCCAATTATCTCATTTTACGTGTACAATATCTGTGCACAATGTCATTCAATTCGGTGCATTTCTTCTTGCCTCTTGGGTTCCACATTTCAAAATTTTGGGTGTGGGCTTTTGCCTCCTAAAACCGTTTTTTCGCAAAAAATAAAAAAAACGTATTCGTTTATTTTCTGCGTATCGTGCCTACACAACATGTAGTTCCAATTCTTTGTGTCCTTCAAGCACTTCTGACATACTGTTACTAGAACTTTTGATATTTCACGATCAAAGTCCTGGAGACGTCTGTGTCAAACCTAAACGGTTTTCTTTTTTCTTTTTTCCCTCATTTTATGTCTACAATATTTGTTCACAATTTCATTGACTTCGGTTCACTTTCTGTGGCCTTTCGAGTCTCAGGTTTCAAAATTTTGGGTGGGGTCTTTTTCTCCCTAAAACCGTTTTTTTGCAGAAAATAAAAAACACGTATTCGTTTATTTTATTTGTAGTATCAAACTGCGAATTTTTTATCAAAATCTAAGTGTTGCACTTAGGGAATGTTACTTGTCCGTTATTGTTGAATTATTTTCCCTGTTTTTCCATCAATAACAAATTGTCTGACAAGTAAAGGGTGCAAATGGATGAATCGAGTTGCGGGATGAGACGTAGTGCGACTGATAGAGGATGTTGAGATATGTATATGTGCAAAGTTATAAGGGCGTAACATGATAAGAAACGGATGGGGTCAAAATTCATGGGAGATGTGCTATGCTATGTTATTGAAATTCATAAAATAAAATGTTGAATCATGAAAATAGTGAAAGTTATACAATGCAAACGGTGGTAGTTTCACATATTGACACAAGGAACCTCTTGCCATCTTGAAATCCGCCATTTTGAAATCTGTGATAATGCTGGAAATGGAAAGGTAGTGATGTGATATATCAGTTACGGCCAGTATGTTCTCAGAAGTCAATTATGAACTTTAGTGATCCTTATCTGTACTTATTTGAAGATTTAGGATAATCTTCATAGTTATTTACGAAAATCTAGGAGACTGATACTCGTATGTTGAAAGTTCGGACTATCATAAAAACACATGTAGGTAAACATATCCAAAGCCAAGAAAACTAACCCCGAAGTTTGATATCGAAGTTCTATATTATTACACTTCACTGTCGAATATCAAATTTCACTGTTAGTTTTCTTGATTTGTAGATATGTGAGCTATTTCTTGTCCATAAGGCGACTAATAATGCTAAACTACTCACAAATTGAATTTAGTTCGTACCTTTAGCATTTCTTACAAACAACGTACAATTGTAGTTCTCAGCCTTTCGAAAATTGACACCCATAGACTCCTTCTACCTTACAAATAATAGTATCAGTAGCACAACCTATTAAAAACGGTAAGTCACCGACAAACTATAAGCAATTTTGTAAAATCAAATGAAGTATTTCATTTTAACGAAGCACGATTATGGTCTTTAGGCTAAGGGAAACTGATTAACGCAAGTGAATGTTAATGGAAAATATGATGGAATGAGAATGTATGAGGAAATTGGAATATCCCGAGAAAACCCACACACAATGCAATGGTGCCCACAACAAATTTTCTTGGCTGAGGATCGAACCAGAGGCTCGATGTACCAGAGGCAAGCTGTATACCTCTGAGCACCGTGTCCTCCCGCAAACTCTAAGAGACGCGGGCATCCAGTTACGAATAACTGACAAAAAACGTACTTACCATTTTCGCACGAAGAAAACTCCACGAATCTCACATTCTGACCGTTTGTACTTTTTGTATGTTGGTTTATCACAACCCAATATTTAGTGTATCAATACATCTATCAGAATCATAGTGTTTGCTTCAAAGTAGGAGCAGGGTGACTTAGTGATAGAGCGCTTACTTCTGGTGCGGGATGGACCTCGTTCGATCCCAGACTATAAAAGTTTGTAGTGGATACCATAGTACCCGTAAGATTTGTCGGGATTATCCTGTTTTCTCCCACATTCTCATTTCAGGAATTATTTCCCCAAAATTAGCTTCCATCTATTATCTCTCTCTATTATTGGATCGGATTTCAGTTTAGCATCCCTTCGGTAGCAAAATTACATGAGACATGGAGGTACGGATTAACGTGAGATGCGAACTGCTTATGCTCCCGCCGCTAATCGGAGCCTGGTCTCCAATACGAAAGTCGCACACGCTACCCCATAGACATGTGCGATTTCGTTCTCTGCCTTCATTAGCCTAGAAGGCATAACATTTAAATTGTATGGACTTCATATAGTTTCAGTTCTTCCTTGATAGCCAATTCTACACTGAGACTAAGTAGATCAATTGTGCATCTTCCCATTTTTATAATTTTAACGATGTTCTTGTAACTTCGACCATGTTCTAAGATTCCTGTTAATTGAAATATCTTATTTAATTGTGGGACTCATAAACTTGCCTCAGTCAACGTTTCATAAAATATCCCAATAATTCTTCAATTTCTTTGGGGTGACCTTTGTGCTGCCCCTGTACCATTACGAGTTGTGCATTAATGGAAGCAATGGCTAGAAATAATATACATTTACTTTCCCCCGACTTTGATCTGACATTTTGTTCTCGAGTTACGTCTGTTTTCGGCATTTTTCGAGAGGTTTTGGCTGGTTTTAGTACCAAAAGCAAGCATTTGTGCACCCAGGTTGTCTTATCTTGGTGGTAGGAATCACCTTCCAAACTTTGTCGGTGTTGTATTGAAACACCTTGTATATTTCTATCCTATTTCTTATTAGCTCCTGTTTGCCCGACGCACTTTTACCCCTGCTGCTAAGTATTAATTGTTATGAGGACTAACGAAAAATATTGTGATATTAATACTACTACTACTACTACTACTACTACTACTACTACTACTAATAATAATAATAATAATAATAATAATAATAATAATAATAATAATAAAGGATCTGAATAGTAAAGATGTTTTTTCACCTTTTTATTACAATTCCTGTGGGCTTCCCTTAGTCTGGATATATTGTTTTTATAAGGAATAAAGAAGCTTCAAACAACAATTTGGGAAATATGATTTGTATAAAAGAAAAAAGCCTTATCAATTGTTTTACAAAGAACTAAGCAACTAACAACTGACTTTGTGTCTGCTTTTTAACAATTTTCCAAGGCACAGAAGCCACGCCTGCGGGCAGCTTGCTTTTTGTCTGAGGGCAGCTTCAGTACTAAAATTAAGACTTTCATTCTGTCAATTTATGTGTAGCTATCAGTCAATCACACAAGTTCTTTGCAACGCTGAATTTTACAAGAAAGGTTTTGTTCATCAGGTAGAAAGCAAAGTCCATCGTACGTGTTTATCGCTTCCTCTCTTTTGCACGCTGTGTGAAATTTTACTTGTATACTGTAGTGAGTTACAGAAAAGAGAATGCTATTTTTTAAAAAATGACATTATCAAATAAGATTGACCATTATCACAATATATTCAAGATGGAAAATATTCAATTAACAGTAGTCGTACTTTGTTGTGAGCACTGAAATTTCCACAATGTGCTTTTTTCTTTACTAATATGAGCTCCGAACTTCTTCGTGGCTAAGTGATTAGCGTATGCGCCTTTGGCGTGAGAGACCCGAGTTCGATTCCCAGTGAGGGCTCATATGGTTCGGATTTCACGATTAATCAGTAGGTCTCGTCTCATATAGCCTTGGTGCTCAAAGGGACGATACAATCAAATTAACTCATATTGAGCACCATAGGAGATATAACTCCGAGGGGAATTTTTCTCCGGAAAACCTCCCAAAATCATCAACGGTACCCACCTAGACAGACAAATGGAAGAATAGAGGCTTTCTCCCAGAAAATTATCTTCGAGGGTGGGGAGTCACACACGCCCGTATCCACGGGGATTCTAGAAGGCCGAGTTTTTACATAAAAAAATATGAGCATTAAAGTTGTCAGCCTTTAGGATGTTTTTTGTGAGAATGATACCAGATTCGACTCCTGGTGTAAGCTCTACTTTCAGTCCTATTTCATTTGCAGGTCTCATCTCATACAGATTCGTTGAAAAAAAAACTCTATGCATTTGGTATGATTAGTATACGAACTAAAGATTTTTTTAGCAAAAGAAATATAAATTTCTTGCTTTAGTCTCTGCCCTGAAATCCAGTTTTCCTGTAGACGTGATAGTATGATTGGGAACGGCCTATCAGATTCAAGCTCCGAACCCACATAAAATAGACCGTCCTTTATAACGTCGGTGTTGTATAAGGACGAAAAACAAAAATATACTGATTGCTCCAGTAGCATATATTAAAGGAAAGAGATTTAAAAAATAGCTGGTTTTGAAATAGAGAGCGGACAGTACCCATGCTTTGTTAGTATTACCAGCATATATTACCCGCTTCTCTGGGTTGAAATGGAAATTAAAACGCACAACTCCCTATTTCATGTGTTTAGTACCCGTGAATTACGCTGTTTTCGTTTTTAATGACATCGATTTAAACAGCATCGGAAAGATCATTTATCATCTTGACAACCCCAAAAATCATGGATTCGACACTAATATTGGTCATTTTCGGTCATTTATATGTATATTCCCCCTCCCTCATGTTGCGGGCCATAGCATCAAAAGTGTCAGTTCATCTCAGCGGCCCCCTAAAAATGTGGATTCAGCACTAATATCGGTGATTTTCGATCATTTTTAAATATATCTTCCTCCCCATCACCCAAGTTGTGGGATTGAATTTGAATTTAAACGTGATCGAAAGTACCACTGTTCATCTAAGCGACCCAGAAAACAATAAATTTGACACTGAAAATGGCCATTACCGATCATTTTTATATGTCTCTTTCTCCCCTTCCCGCGAGTTGCGAAATTGATTTTGCATTTAAACCGGATTGAAAATATCACAGTTTAGCAGAATGATCCCAAAAACTATAGATTAGACACTAGTATTGGTCATTTTCGATTAATATTATTATTATTATAGCTCTCCTTCTGACTCCTTCGTGCTGCGGCACACGTCATCAGAATTGTCACTGTTAATCTCAGCTACTACTTAAAGTGTGGATTCGACACTAATAATAGTCATTTTCGATCATTTTTAAATGTTTATCCCCCTTCCCTATGTTGTAACCTCCCCCTCCCCAACCATGAGGGCTGAACTTGGATAAAAACAGCATTAGAAGTGTCACTGTTTCTCTCATCGACCCCGAATACTATGGATTCAACACTAATATCGGTCATTTTTGATCGTTTTAAAATTTCTCACCCCTTCCCCTACGTTGCATCGTGAAAATGTGTAGCCTGAAACAATCCCTGTCTACAATGTATGTTGAAAATTTGATTGAGATCGGACAGATGGTTCAAGAGTAATGAAGTTACAAATGCAGTCATTTTTATTTTAATTTTTTTACATATATTTTCTCATACCCCTCTCCTACGTCGGCTCGTCAAAGTGAAACGAGGGGGACGCGGTGGCTCAGTAGTAGAGCATTCACCTCTGGTGCTTGGGGTCCCGGGTCCCAGCCCCCGCCAAGTGAACTTTGTGGTGGACAAACACCGTGTGCGTGGGTTTCTTCGAAGTTCTCCCATTTCCTCCCACTTTCTTCATTCCATCATTTCATTCATTACTCATGACCGTCTCCTTTACCCTAACCGACATAACCGTGGGACGTAAAACTAAAGATTTCATTCCATTTTCAAAGTGAAACGATAAAAAATGCCCAAGCCTGACCCTCATATATGTTGAAAATTTGATGAATTGGTTGGGTGGTTCAAAAGGTATTAGGTTTTATTGGTTATTATTCATACTTTCCCCACTCCTTCCCCTCCCCTATGATGTACCGTTAAAGTAGTATTATAAAAATATTTCCAGATCCAAAATATTTGATTGAGATTGGTCAGATAGTTCAAGAGTTATTAAGTTACAAAATTAGTCACTTTCAGTCTTATATAAGTTGATTTTTATATATATCTCCCTCTCCTTTTCCTCCCCCACGGTGCTCCGTCAAATTTAATTCATAAAAACGATCCCAGGCCTTAACCTCATCTATGTTGGAAATTTGATCAAGGTCGGTCGAGTAGTTCAGGAGTTATTAAGTTTTATTTTTTTACACTCGTTCCCCTACCCTCAGTTCTACCATCAAAGTGAATAGCCTAAAACGAGCCCAGTATTGAAACCCATCCATGTTACAAATTTGATCGAGATCGGTGAGGCGGTTCAGGAGATTTAGTCACAAACATAGTGGTTTTCAATTTTAATTATATAGATTGGTAGTGTCGAATCTATATATTTTACGGCAGTTTCCACCAGCCCTCCTTTCTAAGAGAACGGCGGATGCTTCGCTTTTACTACTAGCAATCCTCTACATTGAGACTTTTCCCAAATAGGCAGTCCTGGACTCGATAGAAGGAAAAATAAAATAGTTTGAAGGGCCTGATGGGAGCAGTGAAGAGAAGTCAACTTTGTTTAGCTACACAACACGACTAGCCGACGTGACGGCCACCATGGTCTCGCATCATGTAATCCATTTTTTAAAAACTTTCAAAGGAGACCTGCCTACGTATTTTGAATTGTAGAGGAAGGTAGTTTGTATGCATTAACATTACAAACGTAGAGTATACTGGTATTGAAATTTGAAAGACGTTTAGGCCCAATTGAATTCAATAGGTGTTTGTATTTCTATTTTAGGAGCTTTTACTTTTGGCAGCTTGCCGTCCTATAAACTGCTGCTCGGAGAGTTCGCCCCTTTCCCCTTGTCCTGGCACTGATTATTTGAGATGACTGCTTTGGACAGAAGGTCATGGCTTAGTTATAAACAACAATACAGGAAGAAACTAAAACGTAAATATAGTGAGAATAATAACAATTCGCTGATTGTGCGAGCAGTTTTCTTTTTGTTTTTCCTCAGCTGATCCAATAGTGATTGTGCCGCACTCAGAACACATACAGGAGAATGGGGAACGCCACACGCGAGCCCGCCTGAAACAAATACGAACTACAACTTCTGAGTAATTCTTCCACCCTACATTCAAGGTTTCTCTATAATGACAAAAATTGTATTGTATATTTTACGTTGGACTGCGTTTACAATATTTTGTTCTCTCCAAGATTTTAAGTTCAATCCTCTTCTTTTCTTTCTCTTTAATTGTAAGTAACGACTTTTTTACTTATTCGTGGCATGATTTTTTTTTACACAGGTACTGAACTTTGAATTTAGCTCTTCCGAGTAGCAGAAATAAACGAGCTTGATATTCCTCCGCAAGACCAACATGCACTCATCACTTAGTTCTGTTGCTCGCCACTAGATACCAATATGAGATGCAGTTACAAAAAAACAAGTAATTAACGATTTGAATTCCACTAATTTCACTTACAAATGTTAACCTACTGCGTTAGTACTGCATGATATGTTTTCCTAAGATAATGTAATTTTTCCTCAGCTTTGATTTCTCTCAATTTCCAAGCAAAAATGGACCAGATGCTTTTGATCTTCACTAGCGCATTTTTCTTCCTATTTTAAATAATATTAAATTTGCGTATCAAATAAATTAATTTTCACTAAAATGCAGACAACCTAATAATTACACAAAAGAAATCAGTACAATAACAATCTTGAAATTCCGTCTCGTTTCGGCTCAAAAAGTGGAATAGTTTCCCATATAAATCAATGGGGTATATTTAAAAAATGGCGGCGGTATTCAGTCTTCTTAAGTGGACACCGTCCCCGATCAAAAGTGTATATGAGAGAATTATGAAATAAAGTAAACATACATGCTTCATTTTGTAATAAAATTACATGGCGAGAGCATTTTATTTGATCCGAAGCTGTTATCGTCGAATATACTCGATTAAAGGAGCCCTGATTGGCCAAATTAAAAAGACTTGAGCCCTTTATTCCTCTACAGGCGGATTCTTCTTTGGCGTCACCGTGGGGAATACGGGTTTATTAAGAAAAAAATGAAAACCGTTCTGGTGGGAAACAGACTCTTCCAAAACTTTGATCGTGAAATGACAAAAGTGTTAATAACAGTATGTCAGAAGTGCTTGAAGAACATGAAAAATTGGAACGACACTTTGTGTAGGAACAATACGCTAAAAATAAACGAACAAATTTTTTACTATATGCGGAAAAACGGTTTTAGGGGGCAAAAACCCCACCCAATATTTTGAAAGTTGAGGCCCGTAAAGCAAGAGGAATTGAATGAAATTGTGCACACATATTGTAGACATAAAATGAGAGAATACGGGTTTCCTATTTTCCTGAAAACAAAAACTGTTTAGGAGGGACCCAGACCCCTCCAAAACTTTGATCGTGAAATATCAAAAGCGCTAATAACAGTATGTCAAAAGTGCTTAAAGAACATGAAGAATAGGAACCCTACATTGTGTAGGGAGAAAACAGAAAAAAACGAATACGTTTTTTATTTTCTGCGGAGAAACTATTTTAGGGTGCAAAAGCCCACACCCAAAATTGTGAAATTTGAGGGACCAAAAGGCAAGAAGAAGTGCACCTAATTGAATGACATTGTGCACAGATATAGGACACGTGAAATGAGATAATTGGGTTTCGTATCTTCCTTTAAAAAAACGGTCCAGTGAGGCACGGACCTTCTAAACCGTTGATTACAAAAATCCTCGTAAAGAATACGGAGAATTGCAACGACACTTCGTATGGAGACAATTGGCAAAACAATAAATGAAACAAGTTTTAATTCTTGCGGAAAATAATGCTGGACCCTAGGCCCCATCCGAAAAAAAGTATTACCGTTATAGCGCAGGGAGTGGACCGAAGCAAATGAAATTGTGTGTAGATATTATATAGACCCTATGTAAAATAAGGGCTTTCGTGTTTCTCAAGTGTCCCTATCCGCTTTGCTTCAAATTTGGCAGATCAACAGCAAACAGGAAACAAATCGACACGTGTTTTTGTTTATGCGCAAAACACTGTAAGGGTCAAAGGTGCCTCCTCAAATACTATAAAATACACTATAGTGTTTGTGCTTGTAGTTGATCTGCCAAATTTGAAAAAAATCGGATGAAGACACGACACTTGTGAAACACGAAAGGTCTTATTTTACATATTTAATATCTACATACAATTTCATTTGCTTGGGTTCACTCCTCCCGACAGTCATCTCCTCGGTCCATTTAACAATTTTTTTTCTTTCAGGAAAATACGAAACACGTATTCCATCATCTTACCTCTACAATATTTGTGCACATTTCATCCAATACGGTCCACTTCTTCTTGCCTTTTTGGATCAAATTCCAAAACCCGATTTTCCCCCGAAAATTAATAAAACGCTTCGTTTGTTTTTGCCTATTGTTCATATACAAAGTTTCGTTGCAATTCTTCATGTCGTTTATACACCTCTGACGTACTGTTACTAGCACTTTTGATATTTCGTGATCAAAGGTTTGGAGTGGTCTGTGCCCCACCTAACCGTTCTTTCCAGGAAAATACGGTATCCGTATCCTCATTCTACGTCTGCAATATCTGTACACAATTTCATTCACTTCCGTTCAACTCTGCTTGCGTTTCGGGCTTCAACTTTCAAAATTTGGAATGGAGGCTTTTGCCTCTAAAACCGTTTTGTTTGCAGTACATAAAAAACCGGTATTCGTTTATTTTTTTGCGTATTGTTCATACACCAAGTTATGTTGCAATTTTTCATGTCCTTTACACACATCTGACATGCTGTTACTAGCACTTTTGATATTTCATGATCACAAGTTTGGAAGGGACCGTACCCCACCCATTCGTTTTTTCAGGAAAATACGAAACCTGTATTCTTTCATTTTACGTCTAAAATATCGTTGCACAATTTCCTTCACTTCGGTTCACTTCTTTTTGCCTCTCGTTCGGTAACTTTCAAAATTTTTTGTTGGGGCTTTTGCCCCTAAAGCCGTTTTTCCGCAGAAAATAAAAAACCGGTATTCGTTTATTTTTTGCGTATTTTCCATGCGTAAAGTTTCGTTGCAATTCTTCATGTCCTTTATAGACATATGACATACTGTTACTAGCACTTTTGATATTTCGTGATCAAATGTTTGGAGGGGTCCTTGCCCCACTCAACCGTCTTTTCCAGGAAAATACGAAACCCGTATTCCCTCATTTTTCGTCTGCAATATCTGTGCAGAATTTCATTTACTTCGGTTCAGTTGTTCTTGCCTTTCGAGTGTCAACTTTCTAAATTTTGGGTATTGCTTTTATATTAAACCTTTACATTATATAACTTTTTTAATGAGATTCTTTTTGGGGGGGAAGGAGAGAAATACTTTCCTCTAATATCTGTTTCTTGCCATTCATCTCGTTTGAACTGCTTAAGTAAGATCATTTTGTAATTTTTGTTGTCATCCAACTCCGTGACGATGATAAAATTGTTATTCTTAACAATTTGTTTTATTCTCTTATTTGCTGTTTGCCACACTGAAATATTTGTTACGAAATTGAGGTTTGTTCCAACGCCTTTTGAATTCGCAACCAACCCAACCTCCGAGTTTTTGGGTGCCTGTTATTACAGGAAAAGGAGAATTGCAGGTATAAATGCGCTTTTGGAGTCGTGTATACCACAGATTCCGGTTCGTAACTATGGGCGGTTATTTACTGGTGTCATAAACACGATCCTTGGTCCCTCCGTTCGGTTGTGTTGAAGTCATATTTCTCTCAAAATCCCATAGCACTGCCTGCGCGCGTTATTGAGCAGTTGGCATTTATATGTATGTAGTATTTGCGTAGTGAGGAACGAATAACTTCAAGTCATGGAAAAAAGAAAACCTGAAACTCCGGCCTTTCATTTTCTGGTATAGTTATTTCACTATTCATCGAACTTCGTTTATAGTGCATAGTTGAAGTTAGCAAGATTTGAACAGAACAATTTATATTTTAATCCACAACAAGGTTTGTTTGGGAAATGCATATGAGTTTACGAAAATTGCTTAGGAACTTGAATATCAGTGTGCGTCAGTGGATAGCCAGATTAATTTTCTTGGACTCTTGATCTTTCAATATAGGACAGGTTTGTGGGTATCGAGGTGTACTTTCTGCTTCGTGCTTAAATTGTAATATGTACTATTATATATATAGGTACACATTTAATCAATTTCCGTCAATAGTTATGTATTTGTAATGATTTTTTAACGATAGCGTGTCTCGTAAATTTTAAAAATGTTGTTTATTTACATTTTAAAGTTATTCTGACATTAAAAATGGTGTAGCAATTTGCGTCCAATATTTAAGATGCGCGGCTCTGCAATTCTAACCAAAATTCTAGAGAGGTGCAATCTGGTACTCATGTCCTATCAAAGAAACTGGATTCATGTATACATCAGTTGGACCATATAATGCAAGAGAGCATAGAGGACAAAATCGTCCGAAATTTTGATATCTGATTATTTTGTATCCACAGAAGGGAAACGAGATTGATCACCCAATATTTCAGAGGTACTCACCATGCTCCTATAGAAACCTATCTGATTTTTAATTTCGATGACTTTCTGTTCATCTGTCACAAAATTAAGGTAGATCAAGGTGCTCATGCCGGGATTTAAAGGAAGTAGTGCTAGTTCCAGAGTCAGAAAAGGACACTTTATATGATGCTCCTCCACTTAATAACTGAATATCAATTGAAATCAGAGATAACCATTTTGCAGTTGGAACTTCCTAGGCCTCAAACTCCTCTTTTCAATAGATTCACTCTATCTCGAGTTTGCAGTCGGTCGAGTTCGGGATTGCTATCAGCTATGACGCTGGCGCTTGCTCGATCTTGTACTCATTAACCTCATCGTGCTTGTGCTTCCTACTGAAAGGTTCTATCTTGCTATCCTTAGTGTGATTCGCTCTCGGTCGGACTGGGTCTATTGCATATTATCCAATTCAAGGATTCACGTCAATTATTAAACTCGAGATCGATTCAGCGAGCGAGGCGGGCTCTCGAGTTTAGACATCTCTGGTCTGAAGTAGGTGTAGTACTGGACTAAGCTTTTTTACGTTGAACCTCCAATAGTTGCTGAAGTTAGTAGTCCCAGAGACTAAAATTTCAATACAGTAGCCAGGAATATGCGACTGACTTCATGTCATTGAAGATAATCTCTAGAGAATTGACTAATTCGTGATCTTAGTTGATTGTTGATATCATTGATATACACATGTGTAAAATAATATTTAAATTTAAATGTACTGTGATGTTTTCTAATCTTCCTATAACATCGTATAAAAGAAAATAAACGCCAGGATTCGTGACAGGTAAATGATGGTATGGGCTATGTGAAGGTAAAGGCTTATTACAGACTTTCTAAACTTTGGCACATAGTGGACGTGACGTAGTCAGCATCACGCCCTGGTTCCTGTATTTCCCCAGATACCCATTG
This sequence comes from Thermobia domestica, assembly GCF_964235325.1. NCBI lineage: Eukaryota > Metazoa > Arthropoda > Insecta > Zygentoma > Lepismatidae > Thermobia > Thermobia domestica. The sequence goes on from NC_137471.1 coordinate 129,027,359, forward strand.
CACTAAGAGTAGATAAAACAGAGTCGCATTGGTATTAGAGTAGAAGGAGGAAAATTACTCCGAAGACTTCCTCCGTCACTTGTAATGCAGTCGCGCGACAGATCTGAGTGACCGTCCGCTTCAATGCTCGGAGGTCTTTTCTGAAGGTTTTCTTCTGACTACTGTTCCTCTTCACCAATGTGATTTAGCTGTGTTTTATATGCCGTCATCACTTTGGACATTCTCCTTGTGGCATACCCAACCCATTTATCACTTTCGTCATGTTCGCACTACTATACACAACTCAGCAACAATTTGCCCTTTGTGGAAATCATAAGAATCGACCATTTTACGCAACCACCGTCTACTCACTTCAATGCACTCTACCGTTCTACTACTACTCACGTAGTACAGAGTTGCCCCAACACACCACCACCAACAGGCCGGATTTGTGGTCACCACCTGAGGTAAACCATTAAGTTGATCAGAATCAGTACATTCATTACCATTGTTTGTGACTAGGACGTATTAATTGTATTTACAGAAAGTTTAATGCGAAAAATAATTTCTGTTAAGAAACATTTCGATTCACGAACAGCATGAATAAAACGGGTTATGTTCCTAATCCGTGAGTCCGCTATCCGCCAAAAATAAGTAGCTTTTAAATATGTTTCTTGTGCACTCTTTATATAAGGATAAGCTAAAATTTTGCTGTGTGAGAAGCAGATCTATAGAGCTTGCTGATTTGCGTACCAAATTTGTTTTCTCCACAGTTGTTTAAAATCTTAAAAGAAAAATAATATACTCTATCTGCTGCATTTCTTGTTTGATTTGTAGGGATCAATGTTGATGATATCGACGGTGTGGAAATTGTAGGTGGATCTACTCGTGTTCCTGCTGTTAAGAAGTTGATTGAGAAAGTATTTGGGAAGGAACCAGGTAGCACTCTTAATGAGGAAGGGTTCCTGGCTGTTGCTAGAGGATGTGCTCTTCAGGCTGCAATGTTGACTCCAACAATTCAAGTCCGAAAGATCAAAGTGAAGGATATTTTTCACAATTCAGTTACTTTAATATGGAAGGAAGGAGTAACAGAAGATCAGAGGTAAATTTCTTATGAAAGTCTCTATGACAGTTTTATTTTTTAATTTTAAGAATACTTTAAAAGACTACCCAAACCATGGAAATTAAGTTCGCGTGTTGATGTTCTTAAATTTCGTATGTAAAACACGATCGAAGTTTAGTTGGCAGCTAACAACTGAACTTTGAAGTTTATAGTCCCCAGTTAGTGTGTATTATTTGTGTTGTTTATCTAAACTTTTTTCTGTACTTCTATTATCATGTATCATAAACATTTCCACTACGATACATTCATTTCTTTTTTGTCATTGTAAACCAACACAAAGGGTTATTTAAACTGATATGAAAACTACGGTTAACATACCAAGATACCTGAATAGTTAAAAATTAGTACACAATACCAAACATGACTCAGGAAGTACTCATGAATATTTGTGTTTACTAGTGAAATTCTTGTGTGATGTACTCAGAAGTGTTTACTAGGGAAATTCTTATAAGATGTTCTCAGAAGTCACGGTAGGGCAATATTTGGACACAACAATTCAGTCGGGGGCCGCGGTGGCGCAGTGTTAGAGCGTTCACCTCTGGTGTTTGGGGTCCCGGGTTCGATCCCAGCCCCCGCCACGTGAACTTTGCGGTGGACAAACACCGTGTGCTTGGGTTTTCTCGTGGTTCTCCCGTTTCCTCCCACTTTCTTCATTCCACCATTTCATTCATTCCTCATCATCACCGTCTCCTTTAGCCTAACCGGGATAATCGTGGGACGTAAAACTCAAAGATTTCATTTATAGATTTTCAAAAATTTTCAGAAATAAAATACAACAATTAAAAATATAAAAGTAACTGTACCAGCATTATTATTATTATTTATTTATTTATTTATTATTTAAAATGGCGGAGTTAAGGCATAACCTTTTCTTCCTCTCAACCATTTATATTTTCTTTTACAGTCGCATCTCATAATATATATATATATATATATATATATATATATATATATATATATTACACAACGAGAAGCATTGAAGGTTAAGATCGGATAAAGGACATTTTAGATGCCTCGGACTTTCATCTTATCAAAATTAAATATTATTCCAATGTATGTAACTCCAGTCACCACTATGTCACACTGCGAAGAATCAATCAAAAATCTTTCCAGAATGAGTGACAGAGACTTAGTCCGTCATCCGAACAAAGTTGGAAAAGGTTTTTACTAATTTCGATAGTGACGTTTTCGAATATTTATCCTGTACGTGGTGGTTGTTCGCAACGAATGATGTTAGTCTTAGTGGTCCTTTCGGGCATATGCCATTCAGCTGACTAAACTCTGTTGATCGGACTGTAACCTCGGGTTCGAACTTGGAGACTATCGACGACATCTCGTAACACCTTCACGTGCTGCTGATGAAAGCTGCACCACTTCAAAAACTTTGGGTGCACTTCTTGATTGAACGTTTCTGCTGGTAATTTCCATAGACAAACTTCCTATTAGTGGCGTGATGATGAAGTGGGGCTACGTAGTTGTTTTCAAAGGCAAAGCATTCCATGCTGTGTGTTTTATGCTAGAATACAGCTGACAGACCTGGAACTGGAAACCCATGTGTAATGTAGTAAGAGAGTTGCAAGCTGGAGGAAAGAATAGGTTTAAGTGTTTCGCTATTCTGCTGTCGAACGTTTACTCCTTAGGATTACTATTCTGGTATTGTACTTAATGGAGATAGATAAGCATACGTAGACTAACTTTCGAGGCAACGATCGCCTGGAATCGTAATGGGTTATCGTGTGACAATGTCCTCGGAAAGGCTAACAAGCCACGATGTTGATACACATACAGACATTGCTTGACTCGACGATGTTCTTAACAATGCTTCTGGCCATGTAATATTATTGCATGAAAAGAGATGTCTAAATTGTATTTGTTGATAATTCTAAGATATATCATGAGAAAAGTTAGCTCATCCAGGCTGGATGGAAAGAATTGGCATCGAAAACTATGCTGGCGCGCTGCAGCTGAATTTGGAAGGAGGCTTGCGAGTTTCATGATGTAAGTCGGTGGCTTATTCGCAACAGTTTGGATATATTTCATAAATCTTGTCCTCTCGAGTCTATCTGTTATTTTTCCGTCGTACAATTTCACAACAAACGCTTCCCCTACAAAAATAAAAATACGTTTAAATTAATACAACGGAAGTTTACGCTTTCCTAAAAATAAATAAGAGGAAATTTTCTCAGAGTGTTATTGGGAAAACATTTCAAAACGTGACCCTCAAACGTAAACTTCAAGTATTCACATTAAGTGCAAAGGGGAAATACATTATTTCTTGACCTGGATCCGGTGCTAATCACCCAAACCAACTCCTTCACCGTATTGCCTGCGTTGTAAGGAGTGAGAGAGAACTTTGCTTGAGGTACGAATTATCTCCATTTTCCCAAACTCTGTTCGTTAATGTTGGATTGGGTGAAGGAACGAAGTCGAAGATAACCTATGTCATTGACAAGATATGTGACCTAAGCAATACCTTGCCCAAGATTCTCAATGGTTGTGATCTTTTACATCAAGTACATTGGTCACGGCCTGCTATCTATGGTGAAATTTGTCATAGGTACCCCGAATACATAAATTGTCATTATGGAACCAATGTGGTCGTTGTTTTCGACGGGTATGAATAACCAAGTATAAAACATGTTTTTCACGTACGAAGATCTTTTGGGAGGCCAGGTAGTATGAAGCTGAAAGTAACAGAATTGAATGTCGCGCCCGCTCCACAAGAGCAGGTCTTGTTAAACACAGCCAATAAAACAAATTTGACTATCACCGGATCCTGGTCAAGAAATAATGTATTCCCCATGGCACCTAATGTGAATACTTGGGTTTTGCGTTTGAGGGTCACGTTTTGAAATGTTTTCCCAATAACACTTAGAAAATTTCCTCTTTATTTTTAGGAAAGGGCAAATTTCCATTATATTAACTTAAACGTATTTTATTTTTGTAGGGGAAGCTTTTATTGTGAAATTGTACGGCTGAAAAACAACAGATTTAAGAAATATGTCCAAAATGTTGAGAAGAAACCACTAACTTATATCATGAACCTTGCAAGCCTTCCTCCAAGTTCAGCTGCAGCGCGCCAGCATAGTTTTCGAGTGTACCACAAGATACAACAGTGAAAGGGAAATCACGTTTTGCCTCAGTAATGGGAATGGAAAATAGAGGCGGGACAGTACGTACCCGTGGCATCGACTTTGCCACCAGCGCCAGATAATCTATTGCATCTCGCACGGTGTAGATGCAAAAGTGACTGTTCCAGATCATTCCTGAGTTCCGAAAAGAACTCCACTACACATCAATGTGTGGAGAATGTGCGGAAGAATCATTCACAAATATTCTAATATTAAATTTATTAGAAGATTACGATTATATTTGTGATGATATTGAAGAAACTTCAAATCATCTTCTAAACGATTCAGAAACATTAATGAATGAAACAGTTAAAATGCAATTGTAGAGAGTTACGTTATGTAGTTCGTAATGCAGTTTGTGATTTCTAAATTTTAATTAAATATATGTGTTATGTTGTTAAACAAAATCTTAAAAGAGTGTTATTTTATAACAATAAAATGTTTAATATTTGCTATTTTAAATAATAATTTTGTTTGATAATATCATAATATATAATATCATAATGTAAAATGCAGACTTTTTGCCATTACAAAGGCAAGTAAATTAGCGATATCAATATTACTTTAAAATACTAAAAATATTTCGTATGTATGTATTTGGTAGTTTTATGGTAATCTGATTTGAAACAAATAAAATGAAATGGAGTAGATTAATTTATAAGATAATACCCGGTATATTTTAAAACAGCGGTAACATAAAAACGATATTAACTGAAACAATTTGAATCATATATCTTTAACTTGGCACCAGAACGACGTTCTTATATCAGTTCTGTGATGAGATAGTTTCGTATAAGCATACATGAATGTATTCGCATGGCCACCATATCGGACATTATTTCAAGTGGTTGCCATGTGCTATTTTTGACGATTTTCTCAGGAGTCTCAGGGGTTTAAAAAATATGTTAAAAGTTTGTTTTCCAAAAGTTTTTCCGCCTTTAATTGTAAAAATATTCTCATGTTTAGCGTAACCTAAATGCTGAAAATTCAACACCCTGCGGTACGTAAAATATACTTAATTGTTAAGATACAGAAATAATATTGGTATCTTTAGAAAGGTGAGACTCTACTCTATAACGTTTACTTCGAGGTGTTTTTTCCGTATATCTGATAGTTTCATAGTTTCATAGATACACATAGATACTATCGAACAAATAGTATCTGATAGTTTCATAGATACTATAAAACAAATAAAATGGAACGGAGAAAATTAATTTTAAGATAATAACTGCCATATTTAAAAATGGGGCAACACTTAAGAATTATATTAGCTGAAATCACCTAAACAATGCTTTTTTTTTAATTTGGCACCTGAACGAAGTTTGTATCTCAGTTCTGTGACGAGATATTACCACATAAGCGTAAGTAGTCGTAGTTCGTGGACACCATATTGATGACGTCAGTTCAGGTGGTTGCCCACGTGGGATTTTTGTGGATTTTTCTGTGGAGTGTCAGAAGAGTCCATAGAACGTGTTAAAATGAAAATTTACTTTCTAATATTTCTTCCGCCTCCAACTCTAATTTGCCTATACTAGTAACTAAACTATCCTCAGACGAGTGGCTATAAGATTCTATTTTTAATTCTTTATAGTTACTATCAGCGTGTAATAGCTCCGAATTCCCGTTGCCATTTCGTTATAATTATTTATTTATTGCTTACTTTGTTTCAGGTATTTATGTTTAAATTATTTACTATTCTGTGCTCTTTGTTATGCTTTATATTTAATTCGAACGTTTCTGCAACTTAGATGTTGAAGGTTACTAGACAGCTAGCTACTTGCTTCTGTCCTACGCCAGATTTTTAAGTCTTTCTCATGGAATGTCGTGTCTCTTGGAAATATCTTTATAACTCTTTTCCAAGTTTGTCTTAGCCACCCTTTCATTTGTTCTTCCCTAACCCTTCTGAATCTTGCTTCCCACATTTGTTTTTGGAAACCTTTTTTCTTTAATCCTAATGATATGCTCTAGCCATCGAAGTTGAGCTTGTTCGATATACATCTGTATTGATTTAACTTTCAATGTTTGCCTGATGATTTAACTCCTAGTTCTATTTTTCTTTGTTTTTCCTGCAACTCTTCTCAAAAATTTCATTTTTACTGCCTTTAGTTTCTGTTTTTGTCTCTCACTTAGTACCCATGATTCACACCCATAGGTAAATGTAGGAACGTATACAAATCAGTAGACTGCTATTGTTGTTTCCTGGTTTATTTCTTTCTCTCCTAATGATCCTCTGTTAGTGGTGCAATATAATCTGCTTTTATTTGTTATTCTGGAGTTTTGTTCCTTCTTTCTGTTTTTGTTAATGACAACCCCGAGATATTTGAACTTGTCGACTTGTTCTAGCTCTCCTCCCTCGAGGTGTATTATGCATGGTTTATTTGTCCTGCTGATACTCATTATTTTCGTTTTTCCTTCTTTATGTTCATATTTCACTTTTTTTAAATGTCTTTGTAGGTTAGCTTATATATTTACACAAATAACTGGCAGCTGCGTGTAATAGTTCTGATATTTTTAAGGGTTTCAGGTTCCAGTTTACTACTTACACCTTCCTAGTTTTCGACCGTATTTCTCGATGATGTCTTCCATTAAGATTATGAAAGATATGGCAATAGTGTGTGTCGTTGTTTTACTCCTGCTGGAGTTCTGAATTCTTTGGATCTATCGTTACCTTCCATTTACGTTACATTTGCCTTCTTTTAAAAGTTTTGAATCGAAGGTTAAAGAAACCTTCCTTTTTTGCAGAGTTTTCCACAGTTCTTTCCATGGAACTTTGTCAAAAGCCTTTTCAAGATCTATGAAGAGCACATATAAAAATTTTGACCGTATTTTAGCTTCTTCTCCAAGGTTTGCTTTCAAGTAGAAATATACTACTCTTCCACTTCTCTTCCTGGTCGAAATCCACTCTAGCATTGTTCTAGGTTACTTTCAATTTTTTGTCTTAGTCTAGTTTTCAGTATTCTTATACAGTTTCCCTGGAATACTCAACATCTATGTTCCTCTATGGTTTTTACATTCCCTGTTATTACCTTTCTTGAAGCTTGGGATTAAGATAGCTACTTCCAGTCTTTTAATTATATTTGTTTCTTGCCATGCCTTCTGTATAATCTGTAGGATTTTGTATTCTGCTTTCTATCGCATATATTTTAATTTCTGAAGTTGTACCATTATGTCCTGCAACTCTTTCCATTTTTATTTTCCTTATTGCCGTTGTTAGTTCTTTTATAATGTTAATGAGCCTTCGTGTATGTGATTTCTGTTCTTCCTACTTTTCTTTTTTCAGGTGGTGATCGGCTTCTAGCAATTCTTTAAAATAGTTCTTTCATATTTCCATTATGGCTTCTGGTTTTGTCAATATTATTCCTTCCTTGTCTTTTATGAAATTTAAAGGAGATTCCTTTGTTCCTATTTTGTAGCATTTTGTAGAATACTTTTTTGTATTTTTTCATTTATGTGCTAGATTCTTCCCATTTTCTGACTTAGCTTTTCGAGATTTATTCTACCTTTATCTTTCTGTTCGCTGTAATTGTCGAAAACGTCTAAAAATCCTACTGAAAATGGTTTTTTTTCCGTTTCACTTTCTTCTTCTCTACTTCGGTCCTCGTTTCGAGTGTCCACCAAAGTATTTCTTTCCTGTTTGTTTCCTTTGGATATGTTCCACACACTTGTTCCACATCTATTTCAATTTATCCCACAGTTCCTCAAAATCTTGTTCATTTCCAAAGATATTTGTTTTCTCCAATTCTGTGTCGACTGTTTTCTGATTTTCTTTTCTCTTTATTTTGTCTTTTAGTTTGTAGCTCTTTATTCACTTCCCTTTCTCCATGTCTGTTTCTGTTTGCTATATTTCCGCTTTCTTTTCTTGTTTTATAAGAAGTATCACATCTTGGTTCTTGGGATTATCATATAATCTATTATTGATTGGTTTTTCGTTTTAACTTGGTTCCTTCCTTGTGAATTTATGAAAGTCTTTATGGGTGATGAATGTATTTATGATGAGGTTGTTTAGTCGACAAAAATCCAATAATCTTCTTTCGTTATTGTTTAATGTTCTTTTCCCTCTTGCTCCTATTATCGCATACCATTTCTCAGGTTTGTTATCAGCTCTTACATCCATATTTTCTAGCAAAATGTTTTAGTGTATAATATCAATGGTCCTTTGCAATATTTCGTAGATCTCTTTCTTTTTCTCTGATATCATCTTCGCCCGGAGCGCACACAATTACTAATGTTAAGTTCGCACTCCGTTCCGCCGCTCTTTCCATTTTCGTTTTTCTTATTGTCGTTGTTAGTTCTTTTGTGATTAGTGTTCGAAATTAAAAAGAAAAACAAAGCAGAGGCGGTATGTCTTATTACTTTTTTGACTCGGCATACCGGCTATCTAAATGTTGAAATACAGTGAGGGTATGTTACTTCGCATTTCTATTTACACCATATCTCAAAGCCATGGGAGAACATTTCCGTAGTCATGGAGGCATGGATAAACAATGTCCTCTTCACAACTTGCTGAGAAACACAAAACATATCCTGTTATATTGTATTACTAAGAATTATAGTCGAAAATACTCTGAAATCGAATTTTTATATTAGATATTTGTAAATAGTTTTCCGCGGTAAAATCTCCAGACCCCTGCTCGTCTGAGAGGTATTTGAAAACCCCGAAAGGTCCACTTCCTCAACAGACAACCCTGAGATCCGTCCATGTTCAAAACACGGCATTTATATACATTAAGGAAGAAGAGATATGAACATAAGAAAAAAATTGAATATAGCACAACAAAATTTTGAAGAAAACATTTCTGGAAAACAGATTTTAAACTATCATAAATGCACTGTGTTGTAGTGTTGGGAAACTCGAGCAAAGAGAAAAAAAACTACCTACTTCATCAATTGAATTAGAGAAGACCCACAAACAAACGACAAGTGCTGCCTAAAGACTAAGTGTAATGGACTCGTCAACCATGACTTGGAATTTTAGATTATTATCCATAACGCACTTGGCCAAAGTTTCATGTATTTACTCTGCAATGTGCATACATATATCCACAGCGGAATGATCAGAATGCAAAGTATCAACAGCATTTGCTTTCTGAGTGCCTATCCATGAAGGCAAGTGTGTAAAAGGTCAACTTTGTTTGGCCAAATTATATACTATTCTAAAAATTCTGCAAGTGGTTTCTTCAAATACATACTCTTGTGTAGCAGTGGCATGCAATATTTGATTTTTGATGGGCTCTTGAACAATTTCAAGGCATTGCTGTAGATGCGGTATGGCATACCAGAGGCGGTATGGCATACCACCACATACCGCCTCACTTCGACTACTGTTTGTAGTGTTATGATACTTCATGTATATGATTTCCTGTGAGTTTACTTTCTGTTCTTCCTTATTTTCTTTTTCCAGGTGCTGATCAGCTTCTAGCAGTTCTTGACTTCATTGATAAACTGCCATCCCTTGATGTGCTGTTTATGGTTCTTGTAAAGCATGTATTACTTCTGCTCTTACTCGTTCCTTTCTTTGTATTCCGCTGTATAACATAACGAAGTTGTCTATTTCTTCCAGACCTGTTCATTTCTTTTCTATTTCTGTGACAGACCTAGGTACTTTATTTTTTATCTACTCCTGTTACAATTAATTTGCATTTTTTAAATTTTTACGTTGAGACCTCTCATATTCCATGTGCCAAGACATACAATATTGAACGTTTACCTCGCCAATTCGCTATAATTTTGATCCTTTCAGCTTGCTGTCTACAGTTTCTTTTAATCGTTGAGGGATTCGAGTGAGCAGGGGATTGGCCTAAAGCACTCTTGTATCGTGAAGGGATTATCTTTCTTCAACGCCCATGCACACTTGAAAGCTAAGTTCTTCTGCTTTCCTTGGCTTAGATGTTGTTCTTTCTTTCGTTTTTCACACAGTTTTAGGGTTAGAGTTGTTTGTATTCACTACAGCATGCCTTCTTTCTCAACCAGGACTTCGGACCGGGTGCAGCAGTGTTCTGTAAAGTTTGATATTTCATATATATTAATGCAAGAGGAAACATTCGATTTTTTTAACACACTAAATCTTCTGTAGATGTGAATTTTATTACAGAAAGAGTGAAAAAGTGACTGGCTGGACCGGAATCGGATTCCAGAACCTCCAGCATATTGTGCCAATGCGTTAACCACTACACCAGCCAGTTCGCTTCCCAGAACAGCCACATTCCCTCTTGAGGTCGGTGCTCTTCCCTCGAACGATGAGTTGTACCAGAGACCACTGCTGTGCTTGGACAATCCCAGCGTCTTAGTAATTAATAATGAAACATCTTGGTTTATTACATATTTATTATTTCGTTAAGTGCTAGAAATTTGGTTTATTTGGCAAGTTTAGAAAGTAAAACGCAGGCAATGCTTCTAAACTTTACTACGAATGCAAGAAATAAAAGGATGTCGAAGTTATTATTAATGAGGTTAAATGATAACGGAATGAAATATGAAGAAGTGATCGAAGTATGTATTCTACGATAATTAATGAGAAGAGGAAGTGGATATGATGGAGCAAGTAGTGAAATAAAATGATGACTTAAATGTCTACAACGTGATGTGATAATTTGGTTAAAATAATTCCTCATGATTACCTCAAGTATTGTCCATGCGCTGAAGAGTTTAGTTGTGATGTATTTGATGATATTTGTTGTATTTTACGTTTACTTTTCTAATGACATCTGAAGAGTTAATCTTCTGTATCTGTTGTCATCACACAGCTGGTGATACATATGTAACTCTTTGTTGATGAAGTAATATTATGGTCGCCTTATTCTCTCTGGCTTGGATTGTTGTAGCACTAATGTAAGCGTTATTCAACCGTAACCTTTTTACCACGGCGACTGTTGAGCTGAATTTTAATTACTGAATAGAGAATTTGTAAAGCTTGATGAACAGATGACGAAGCTCAGAATGAGCGTGACATGACAAGCATCTTGTCGAAGTGAGAGTACTTACATTAACCCATTTCAAGGGGCAGGTCATAAGTGAAATCCAGGAGAACAGAATTAACCTGTCTAAAGCGAATAAGACAAGTAACGTTATCTTAACTATTTTTAGTGCTTAATACAAAATACTAATATAGAGTTGCGCTAAGTATATGGGAGCTTAAAAGGTTATTTCCAAACCATGAACATAATTTAATGAAATAAAACATTTGTATGAATTAGTCTGGCGTAGTACGCGACCTAATCATGTTTTCTAATATATATGTTAGGTTTAAATGATAGTTTACCCCGTAAGTCAGAAGACAATGTCATAACCCGAACTTATTTTCAAATGCAATGAATGATGTTTTATGAATGTTTCTTTTAATGTAGAAAGAAATCATCTTAAATTTTCTATTGATGATCTGTGAGGAGGGGGGGGGGGGGAGAGAAGTTACTCTTACCTACACACCGGGTAATAAAGTTTAGATAAGTTCAGTTACTTTTTCCAAAATAAATAAATAAATAAATAAAATTAAATTAAGCAGAGCAGTGTTGACAGGCGTATTAGCAATATAAAGTAATGTTTGGCTTATCTGTAAGTTAGGAGAAACATAATCCTCAGGTCAATAAATTCAAGATGCGAGAGCATCCTCGTAGGGTAGTAGTTAATATTTTCACTTGCAACGCTTACTGCGTTTCAAATCTGAAACTTGGAAATTACAAACAATGTTAATATGCGTACGCCAGAGCATTTGCTTAGCAACATCGAATTTTTCCTGGTGTGTTTGTCATCTTTTTATGACGTATAAATGATGGAATTCCAATCGGAGTTCTCAAATTTGATAAATGCGTTTTCTTTCTTTCTTTTTTTAATTTTTTTTAAATAAAGAATTCTAGACTGTCATATGTGTATTTCAATTTTGTATAGAAATGGCTGAATTACCCATTCTACGCACGTGAAGAATAGGTTTGGGAAAGAATTTGAACTAACTTCTTCCTCCCCCGTTTGGATACGTATTTCAGTGACATAGTTCATGTAGAAACTATATTCAAAATTCCAGTTCATCATTTTCTATTATTATTATGATAACAGAAACAGCAGCAACGTCGATGTCAGTGGGATTTTTTTTGTCATAAAATTTGAACCATTTGCCCTCGTTATGATACTCTCTTTAATCAAGGTAACATGATAGAAGATACAACTCGAGATAATTCTTACTATATTTACAGGTAAGTGTTGTGTCATATTCATTTGGACTATCACCAATCCGCTTAGCGACCCCGAAAGCTATGGACTCGACATTAATCTCGGTCGTTTTGAAGATTTTATTTTTCACTTCTTTTCGCTTCTCATGCTGATGGGGACTAAACTTGTACTGAAGTGAAATCGGATATGTCATTATCCATCTCAGCGACTCCGAAAACTGGATTGGATTGTTATATCGCTCGTTTGTGAGGTATTTTTACATCATCTTTCCCAGAAATAACACCGTCTGTTTCTTTTGCTTCTTAATATCATAGTATGCTATCACAGTCTCCTCAATGTCAATTTTGATGCATACTTTTAGTTAAAATTGTTGAGTTTCTCTTGTTACGAAAATGGTTTTGGTTCCTTCTTCCGTCTTACACAGTATATTTTTCCATATGGTAAGTCACACGTGTTTGAAGTTTGATTGAAATTCGTCGGTGTTACAGACTTATGCTGGAACCAGCGGTAGGTCCAGAACTTCCCTGAGCGGGCTGGAGACTTGGAAATAGAGATATTTTTCTTATATCCAGGGTGGATCCCTTATCTTCATACATCTTTGTAATTTTAATAGACAAAGTTTAAATACTATATTATGCGAATATCGACGGGGGACTTGTTTGACATACTTCGCGATACTACATAGTTAAGAGTGTTGCCAACCCAATATAGTTATATTTTCCAAATGGCACTACGTCAAGTTATTACACATTTCAAATCTGCATGTTAAACGAAAACTTACAATATCACATTTGTCACTCAGTATTGCAATATAAGGATACTACAGTAGCGGAAACATCCATTATTTCGGTGACCTCTAAGGCAGTAATAACGCAAGTACGAGAAACGGTGCAGTGCACATCCAAAGTAGTTTAGTGTCTAACACTATGATTAAGATACCATGGATTTCGAATGAATAGGAACAAAGATACAAGAGATTGTATTTTTTTTTCAAAAACGTTGGTTTCGAAGAATGCTTAAATAAGTACCTCTTCAAATCACAGAGCTGGTTTTCAGTAGATGTAAATATCAAAATTCTGTTCAGAGCAATTTGTCATCGCAAACCTTTCTGGAAATATGGTTAACACAGATAAGGTTTGCAGCACTCCTTAAAATTAAATAATTCCGAGAAATTCTTGTAATCACACTGCCAAAAACTATTGTTGGGATATATAGAAACAAAGGAAAGCAACAACCGTTTACGATTCCCACAAATACACCAATTTAAGCAATATAGCAATTTTGACAATTTTTTTCATATCCCTGGAACGATTTGAGATACTAAATTGCTGTAAACGGTATTATTATGTTTATGCCTATGCAAAACCATCCACGAAATCTAGTGGAATACTTCTGTAAACATTTTCTTTTTCGAAATAAACTCCCTCACAAAAAAGTCAAATATTGAATTCGTCTACTTGTCAGAATGTTGACTATGTATAGGGCGCGGTGGCTCAGTGGTAGAGTGTTTACTGCGTGAGGTTCCTGGTTCGATCCCAGGCCAAGTAAGTTTGTGGTTGAAACATCGTGCTTATGGGTTTTCTCAGGAACTCCCGTTTCCTCCCACTTCCATATTCCACCAATTCTTCCATCATCATTTACTTTCTTTAATCATCGTCTCCCTTAACCTAACAGGCATAAAATCTCAAAAGATTTCATTTCAGTGGTGATCATTGTATTGGACATTAAGATACTTTGGATGCACATGTAATATATAATATATAATATATAAAACACTTAATATATAGAGAATCCATTTTGTGAAATATTTAAAAATGTGTAAATGTTTAATTTATTACGTACTACAATAAAAAAGGTAAGACCTAAATGAAGTGTTTAGATGGATTTTGATAAAACAGTAACCCATATTATATAAACAGACGGACAGAAAGCTATAACGACAAATAAAATATGCAAAACAAGCATTAAGCCAATTACAAACTGGTGTTTTTCATAGTAATACACATTTAGTAGTCGTTATAAGGGGACCATTTCATCATACTTCTCGACAGGACACGTTGTTCTATGGAACTCTACCTAGATGAAGCTGTAAGTAAAGTGTCAATTTTGTTCTGAGACAGCGGCAGGAATATTCAGTGAATTATTTCTCGGGAGAGCTACGTTCTTTCAATTGTGTTAAAAATCTAAGATTAATTAAATAACCAGCACGCCTACTATGAATTTGTTAAAAAAAAAGTAAAAAGTAAGATTCATTACACAGTTTATTTACGAACAAGCCACTTGCGTCGAAAGTTAAGTTTACATATTTTGGTTTAATCGATTTTTAAGTAAAGAAAAAAGAAAGATTTAGTTAGTTAGAACAACATAGTTCATTTAATATTTTCACGGCCATATAAGTAGTTCCTGTTGTAAAATTATGTCAATGTGTTTCTTATTGTGTTCTGATTTGCATGCGATATTACTTAACCAAAGCAGATAGAGAAATATGTAATCTAGACAATTTTGAGATTGCAAATATGATCATTTAAATGTTTATTGTCACCAGAATCATTTAACATTGAGCTTGATAATCCTTCATACCGCAAGGACGTAGGTTGTGGTATGTGCTTCTAGTAATTTTACAGGCGCAATGAGCTATCCCTCGTACCAAGTTCAAAAGGTAAAAAAGAACTTATAGTGTTAATTATTACACACAGATAGCTCGAACATGACCAAACACATTGCATACCAACTCTCACTTAAATTCTCCCAAGTTTAAGTGAGAGTTGGCAAAGCATGGTATGTATGCTGGTAGAGGGAGATGATTGGGAGATTTACACGTGAATGCATATTGGTTGTTGAGTACAAGGATAAATCGAAGCGTCCTTCCACACCAGCGATAAGAATATATATATATATATATATTTGTGTGATAATCCATTTGTTTGGTTCTTTTTCTCAAATTTATCGTTTACTAACAAATATGTCTAGTTTCGTTGTAGTCTGAAAGGAAAAGAATACTTTGAATACACTAACGTGCAGAACAGCTTTTCAACGTTTCAAAATGTAAGTTAAGAAATGGGTGAAAATAAACTGTACTTTTATACTACTTCAAGAATGTAAAGAGAGAATATGCGTTTCACACGGATATTGTTTCCACATAACTTCTACCCTGTTAATCAAAAAAGGATCGAACAGCAGCAAATTATTCAGCTGTACTGTTTCTTTCAGGCATACAACCGGGAGTTGACAAATTCCACTCCACTCACGGTTGTGTTGTGTACGTCCTTTAGCAAATAGTTCCCTAGTGCAGTCCCCTCATATTTAGATTTTTCCCTTCCTTTTGGACAAAATTTTTTGGATGAAACCTTGTGCAGGAAGTGTTTCCAGCTAAGTATTTCTGCTGAAACATAAGCGGCACCAGAATGTTTGAAAGAACTTGACTGGAGAAAATTGCGTGCTTTTTCACAACTTACTGCACGTTATACTTCCTTATACAGCTTGTTTATAACTTGTGTGTGATTTAATTTGAAGTCAGTGACTTTTATTTCTTAAATGTATGTGTCTTGCCGTTCTAAAAAATTCGTGTTCATTTTGGTGCCAAGAATGATCGAACATCATCACAAGAATCCTCTCGGATAACACACATTTTTTTAGTAAGTTAGACCCTCGACGTCAGAAAATTTATATATCTTTATTCTTGCCTAAGTCTTGAAGGTTCGAAGGAATTACCAGCTCTAATAATTCAGGGTATTAGCTAGTTCGTATTAACAATAGAATGAGAGCAGATTATTTAATGTATTGACATAAAATACTTTTGTCATCCTGTCTCATTGAAACAACACAGAAAGAGTTACGTTTTCTCTTCCGGATTGCGAGCTTTCCCCTTCTGGATCCACCAGTGCCTGAAGCATACATATAAAATTATACGCTAAGCATCTTTCTCATGGAATGAAGAATAATAGAAACTATTAGTTACTCTTGAGTAGCTTAATCATTTATACATATATATATTAAATTTTGAGTTTCTCGTCCTTTCTACTACTTTTCCGTGATATTTGGTTAACTAGAAGATTAAAATAAGTAAGAAACTGTCAGATGTTAAAGCAGGCCTTCTAGAAAATTTTGTCAGGAGAAGAGGATCAAAATGCGATGGGGCTGCACTAAAACCGGGGAAGCTGTCATGCCCGAGAGAGAAGCTTTCACATCTGTATAGTTGAAAGAAACACTGGTTTAAAATATGTAATAGCTTCAAACGGGCGGTATGTATTATGTTAAGTGTTTTATGAAAAATGTTACGGAGAGGATTTAACATATAGAATAAAGTAAAGCATGGCTATATTAGCTTTCTTTTTTCTTTTCTTTATTATTATTCTTCAGCAATTACAAATGTGTAATCGGAGTTTCGTATTTCTATCTTTCGTATTACAGCTATACCACAAGAGACTTATGGACTTCGCTTTAAGCCTTAAATATCTATGGTTCCCCGAATTTTTGGGTTGTATGCATATATCACACCTCGGGCTTTTGTGAGAGTGTTCAGTATCTAAATCTTAACTCTTGAGCCAAAATTTATGAAAACAATGAAAGAGTGAAATCCATTTTTAACAGTCCGAAAAAAGTTTATAGAATCATTATTACCAAAGGTTGCCAATCACAAGTTCACGGACAGGAAGGATAAGATTTAGGTGTTCAGTCCTTACTGAAAAATTAAGTGATCGTGTGGGAAACGGCGATGATGATGTTAAATTGAAGAAGTTGGGAGACTGAAGAATTCCGAGCAAATTAAAGCACACGATGTTTTTTCACCACAAAGCCTACTTGGCACGAGCTGGAATTGAACGAAGCACCCCATGCACAGGAGTAACTACTCCACCAGAAGTGAGGTGGGCGTGCGGCCCCGACAGGCAAATTCAGTTAGTCTGCAACTTTTAGCGGAGTGCATTGATGGACGTGAACATATTTGTATTGAGGTAAAGGTTGAAAATTCATTTCAAATTTCAAGAAACTCAAAAGAAATGTATAGTCAATTATTAAACTCTGAGCAATCCACTATGGTTTTAAATCCATGGTGTACTTATTTGCTGCTATTATTTATTTATTTATTTTACATTTTAACACAAGAAATATCATTTCAGAAGAGTGGTGTGTGCTCAGAGTATATTATTTTACTTTCTGAACACTCACAAAACTAAATGAGATTTTAAGTAAATGTTTGATTGAACTCAGAGACAGTTATTCGGGACTTCAATCTAAACTCTTTCCTGACTCAATATTTAGGAAATGAAATAGTTAATTTGGTATGGTTGTAGCTTTTTAGGATTAACCCACAGGAAAATTGCTAAAAGTGAATATTTTTAGTTTTAAGGAGACTAAATGGGGGATGAAGAAATTCCTATGTTATTTAAATAGGCGTTTTCTTGGTATACAAAATCTTATCTTTTAGATTGTTGAAATAGGAAAAGAAACTCAGTAGAACTGTGAGTTTAAGAGGTGCGAGGCCGTAGGCGAGCAAACGCGGGGATCTGAGGCTCCAGCTAGCAAAAGGTTAGTTGTATATATGAAATCTCATATATTGATTGAGTATTGAAATCTGAACTCACAAAGTAAAGTTTTGCTAAACTTCATTGAAGTCAGACTCACAGTTCCGAGAAATAATTCATTCTTTCGTGAGGAATGTCACACATCAACTTTATTTAAAATTATTTAATGCTTACTAGCCACTTTCTATCCGGACATTTAGAAAAGTTGGAAATCGCCTTAACCTGTTGCGTACGGGTACTGGCTGCTCAGAGAAAGTGACGGAAACTCTTACGATAAGTCTGATTTTAAAAAGAAAGTATGCGGAAAGATAGCTAAGACCATTGTATAGCACACAGAAAGACCTATAGCAATAAAATCTGTAAAGTACATGGTAAGTCGTTTGATTCAGCCATGATAGTTACGGTTTCCAAAGTACTGAACTGGACGACATAAGTAAAGATTTCGAAGCGTTTCAATTTTTACGAAACGAAGTAATGCATTTAATATTTATTAGGGATGAAAAGAAAGCTTTATTTTCAATGTACGCAAGGGGAGAATGAAAACTATTTTAAGAATAGACAACTAAGTGCAAAATTTCGTTCAGAATCTAACCGGGAGTTTCGATGATACAGTCCGCGGCTTAGAAATTGTTACACAAATTCTAAGTCCAAATTAATAACAAACTCTTGCCCCGTTTTCTTATGCAATCCAGAAATACATGTCTCGATCGATTAGTTATTTCTTGTCTTCAATCCAACTCCTTCCCTTCTCCACCTCTCCTTGTCTAAACCAGTGTGTGTGACGTAGTACACTCTTTCCATTCAGACGAAAAAAAAAGGAATCAAGTGTACAATGTTATAGCTCTAAAATACCCTTTTTCATTGGTTTGTTCTGAAATATTTTTAAAAAGCCTATTTTTTTAAAAAAAAAAAAGTCATACAATCTTCCCATAGTTCATTAATACCTTTAGTTTCACTCTTTCCCTTCTTTAAAGACTGAAAGCTAGTAAGATGCTCCCTAAGAAATCAATGAAAATTGGCAATAACGGCAGTAAGTTTTGTGCTTCCTAAAGTCTGTAATGCACGCACAGAGCTCGAGAATATCTACTGACAGAAATGAGTGTTATTCACTGATTCATTTCATTTCTTTTCAGTAATTGCAAGCAAATGTTCCAAGAGCGTCATTTGGGCAGGACAGGAGGGTGTAATTTCCCTTCCCTTGAGCTTCATAAATACATATTGTTTGAGCAAATATATAGTAATACACTAATAAAAAAGTGAAAAATTTTTGCCGGCGAAGACTCCCCACCCCCCGAATAAAATCTAAAATGACGCTGCTTTTAGCAACAAACTTATAGAGTTACGATAGCACATTGCTGGAGAGGTTACATTTGGTTTGAAGAGTCGAAGGTTTGATCTCAAGCCATATGAGTTCCTGGGCGACATCGAGAGAGACAGACAGAGAGAGATATTGAAATATGGAGACAGAGAGGAATGATTTATATACACAGATTTAGAACTGGGGGAAAATGATCGGACAGCATTCGTATTATGACGAAAATTGTGATTTTGTGAAACAGAAGAAGGGAAGGTTTTGAAGTGCGAGGATCACATTAGGCAGTTGTCGAATTAAGGTGGAGAACACTTTTGAGAGCATCAGATGATTACGAATGGAGAGAAAGATCTTGAGAACTGAGGAATTAAGAATTTAAAAAATCTGAAGCTTCCGAGACGGGTTTCGAACCACGAACCTTGTAGTTATAGAACCATGATTTTATCCATTCTGCTACGGAGAACTCTGTACTTATGCACATACGTTGAAAGCTAACTTAATGGAATATTCCGAAAGTTGACTTGGTGGATGCACCGTTCTGATAGGATATAAACCTCTTGTAACTTAGTTACAATGTGCATAATGAACTTCTCCTTGTTCAGAACACCTTTTAGGGCAGTAAAATTTGTTACTATTGTGTTAATTAGGTTACATTTGATAGAATCATCTGATAAAGTAGTGCAAAACCATGTGCGTCATCGTCTGTTAGGTCAATGGTTAATGTAAGTTACTCCTATGTGTATGGTCCGAGCTTCGAATCAAGACCATTCTTATTGATTATTTTCTTTGAGCTACGCTCATACTGTGCATTCCACAAGTTCAATTTTGAAGTAATGTACTCACAGCTAGTTTAATTCGAAATTATTTTCAAATATGATATTTGTTATTACATGCGTTTCTTCAACTTGCGATGTTTCAAACTTAATATTAAATCTTACAACCTTAATGCAACTCATTTCTTTACGACATATCATCATGAATGTTTGCACAACGACGACAGGCAGGCGTTAATACAAAATTAAGTTTTTAGTGTAATGTAAATATATATATTTAGAGAGTTTGACTGAGAAAAAAACGTACAGTGCAACATTGACTCGGATGAATTTCAAACGAACTTACTATACGTATAAATTACCATCAGAACAATGTACTGTGGGGACTAGGACACTGAAACCTTTCCAGGGAGGGAAAGGATTATAAGTAAAAAAGAAGTAATAGAATACGAGAAATATTGGTGTCAAATTCATAGTTTTCTGATTCGAAGAGATGAATAGTGGCTTCCAGATGGCACTCCTCACTTGTTTGTAGTCTTGACTAATGGAAAATTGTTTTAAAAGTATATTTTACATTCAAGTATGATTGTTTAAAGAAAGCTTGTCCAACATTATGTTTTATAATTATTTTCTACTGTATTTCTTATTTATAATAACATATTTTCTATATATGTTGTATTCTATGTTATACGTTTTTTAATTACATTTTACGTCTTACATTTGAAGAGGAGATTATGACAATTCAGAGCAGCAGGGACATACGCAGAATGCAGGCCTTGGCAATCCAGAGCTCCTGCCCCACGAGATCACTACTTTTCTAATTTTAGAGATGATGATAGACATTTTAGTAAAACATGCCCTCCAAAAGCCTTGTCTACGCCCCTGAAAAGTAGTGAAAATTTTCGAAACTGAGCAGTTAGTAATGTTTTCCCAGAAGTTATATCTCCGATAATTCCGAGTGTGATATCAGTATTTGTGCATTATCACTTTTCACCCTCAGTATATTGAAACACACTAAAAAGGAACAGTTCTGAATTCTTCACTGGTTCCCCCTATGACTTCATGTCAATAGGGTCAACCTTGGACATATCCACATCTGAAATATCACGTTTTATTTCAGTGATTCCGAAAACTATCCATTCGATACAAATATAGGATATTTTCGATTCTTTTGGCCTGTCACTCTCCTATTGTCAACTTTATGCCAACCAAGGCTTGATTTGGACTTACACAGCATCCACAGTGTCGTTATTCATTTTTGCACATGAATTCGACACTAATATCGTTTGTATTTGACGTCTTTTACATGTCGTCTTCACCTCTTGGTAGGGGAGATTTCAGTGTCTCGCCCCCATAACTATGGAGAAATTTCAACCAAAGTAAGTATAATTATAAATTACCATTTGAAAAATAAGTGTACAGGTGATCTTTGTCGGAGAGGAATTCGTTAACTACTTTTTCGATATCAATGTATTGCCTTTTTATTTTATTTTTTGCTTACCATGGAAAAATTGCCAAAGGGCTCAACTTCATCTGCACAATTGTGCTATGAATATAGGTTTTAGTGATTTAATTCACTGAATGTTCGCTTAGATGTTGCTCTCGTCACAGGAAAGGTGAGATACAGTTATAGAAGAAAACTGAAATGAAATATTTAAGTTTTACGTCCCACGTTTATACTGATTACGATAGTGGTGACATTGATGCTGAGAAATGAATGAAATCGTGAAATGAAGAAGTGGGAGGAAACGGGAGAAATTCGAGAAAACACATGCACACAGTATTTGTCCATAATAAAGTTCATTCGGCGCTAGCGGGGATCAAACTAAGGACCCCATGCACCATAGGTTAAGTTATAAAAGAATAGGCGCCTAAACAAATACGGAACATTACTATCAATGAGAGTTATATAAGATTAGATCTTTAGCTATTTCATTCTAACGTAAACTTTCAATCAATCTTGTTCTTCATTACTGTTCGAAAACGTAAAGTTGTTGCTGCAAGGACGTGATAAATCTTTTCAGTAGACTTCACAGTCTATAGCTCCTTCACAACTTCTTTTTCATCTAAGGCTAAAGTAGTTGCATTTTAGACATTGAACAAAAAGTGTGAAATTATATAAAAACCTCCAAAGTGGAATTACGAAACTTCAGTGGGCCCCTTTTCGCTGTAGGACTCCCTCACCACACTCCCGTTAGTTACGCCGGGTGCATGATACAGTTTCGCTCTTTTAGGAAGATTTTCTAAGGCAGTACGAGCTTTTATTTTTACTGCTGTGTGAATTGAGTTGTATTTGTTAGAACTTTTTTTTTAAAAGGAGACGAAAGATCTTATACTCAAACACAAATCATGTTTTTCAAAGCTCTAATGGAAAATGAAACGAAAATGAAATCTTTAAGTTTTACGTCCCACGGCTATGCCGGTTAGGCTAAAGGAGACGGTGATAATGAGAGATGAGCGAAATGGTGAAATGAAGAAAGTGGGAGGAAACGGGAGAACCCCGAGAAAACCCACGAGCACGGTGTTTGTCCACCACAAAGTTCACACGGCGCGAGCTGGGATCGAACCAGGGACCCCAAGCACCGGAGGTAAACGCTCTACCACTGAGCCACCGCTGGTATATCATATTTGAAAATAATTTCGAATTAAACTAGCTGTGAGTACATTACTTCAAAATTGAACTTGTGGAGTGCACAGTATGAGCGTAGCTCAAAGAAAATAATCAATAAGAATGGTCTTGATTCGAAGCTCGGACCATACACGTAGGAGTAACTTACATTAACCATTGACCTAACAGACGATGACGCACATGGTTTTGCACTACTTTATCAGATGGTTCTATCAAATGTAACCTAATTAACACAATAGTAACAAATTTTACTGTCCTAAAAGGTGTTCTGAACAAGGAGAAGTTCATTATGCACATTGTAACTAAGTTACAAGAGGTTTATATCCTATCAGAACGGTGCATCCACCAAGTCAACTTTTGGAATACTCCATTAAGTTAGCTTTCAACGTAGCTAAAGGAAACGTATGTGCATGAGTACAGAGTTCTCCGTAGCAGAATGGATAAAATCATGGTTCGATAACTACAAGGTTCGTGGTTTGAAACCTGTCTTGGAAGCATCGGATTTTTCAAATTCTTAATTCCTCAGTTCTCAAGATCTTTCTCTCCATTCGTAATCATCTGATGCTCTCAAAAGTGTTCTCCACCTTAATTCGACAACTGCCTAATGTGATCCTCGCGTTTCGAAACCTTCCTTTCTTCTGTATCACAAAATCACAATTTTCGTCATAATACGAATGCTATCCGATCATTTTTCCCCAGTTCTAAATCTGTATATAAATCATTCCTCTCTGTCTCCATATTTCAATATCTCTCTGTCTGTCTCTCTCGATGTCGCCCAGGAACTCATATGGCTTGAGATCAAACCTTCAACTCTTGAAACCAAATGTAAGCTCTCTAGCAATGTGCTATCGTAACTCTATAAGTTTGTTGCTAAAAGCAGTGTCATTTTAGATGTTTTCGGAGGAGGGGTGGAGACTCTCCGCCGACAAAGATTTTTCAATTTTTTATTAGTTTATTACTATATATTTGCTCAAACAATATGTATTTATGAAGCTCAAGGGAAGGGAAATTACACCCTCCTGTCCCGCCCAAATGACGCTCTTGGAACATTTGTTTGCAATTACTGAAAAGAAATGAAATGAATCAGTGAATAACACTCATTTCTGTCAGTAGATATTCTCAAGCTCTGTGCGTGCATTACAGACTTTAGGAAGCACAAAACTTACTGCCGTTATTGCCAATTTTCATTGATTTCTTAGGGAGCATCTTACTAGCTTTCAGTCTTTAAAGAAGGGAAAGAATGAAACTAAAGGTATTAATGAAGCTATGGGAATATCGTGTGACTTTTTTTTTAAAAATATGCTCTAAAAATATATTTCAGAACATGAATGAAAAAGACTGTTTTAGAGCTATAACATTGTAGACTTGATTCCTGTTTTTTTCGTCTCAATGGAAAGAGTGTATTACGTCGCACATGCTGCTTTAGACAAGGAAAGGTGGAGGAGGGAGGGAGTTGGATTGAAGACAAGAAATAACTAATCGATCGAGACATGTATTTCTGGATTACATAAGAAAACGGGGCAAGAGTTTTTATTATTTGGACTGAGAATTTTTGTAACAATTTCTAAGCCGCGAACTGTACATGGTAGAGATCTGATTTTTGTTGCTTGGGGTATCTGGTTTGATTCCAGCTCCTTCAAAGTGTTTTTTGGAGTGGATAAATAGTGTGAATGGGTTTCCGTGGGGTTGTCCTGTTTTATCCCATTTTCTTCATTGTCATAAGTAAAAGAAAGGAAATGAGTGGATAAATTAAACCTAACAAAAGCCAGCGTTAAGTGTGACGAATCATAAAATGATAAGAAGCTAACAATACACCTAAAACATAACTTGAAGGTATTTGTTGGGACATTTACCACTGACCTTTAAGTATATTTGAAGTCGAAAGAGAACCGTTTCAAGTTAGAACGATACTGTTAGAATTTGAGAAAGTGATAGACGTATATAGTTATTATATTTTATATCAGTACAGAATAAATTCTCAGAGTAAACCTGAACTGAAGTTTTATCACTACGTATTAAAGGAAGCCATTGTTTAAACACTTGAAAGTTTACCATGAAATAGAACTGTCTCGTATTAACTTCTCAAGGGAAACGAAATGACAGCTATTGTTTAAAAAGTGCTTCCTGATGACTAGTCATTTT
Organism: Thermobia domestica; assembly: GCF_964235325.1. Taxonomy (NCBI): domain Eukaryota; kingdom Metazoa; phylum Arthropoda; class Insecta; order Zygentoma; family Lepismatidae; genus Thermobia; species Thermobia domestica. The sequence continues at coordinate 129,052,130 of NC_137471.1, forward strand.
ACTTGTCAGTTACTGCAAACAAACGAAACCGGATTTTAGTGTTTTTGGGAGGGGAGTACATTATTTTAAGGGAGTACGGTACATACTTAATAAACTTTATTTTGAACATTTGAGATAACTACGGATATAATGTTATTCGAGCAGGAATTGTGCTGTATGTTTCCTTATAGCCCATTTCTAGCATTTGGCTATGTTACTGATCGGTAAAGTGATTTCTAATGACTTCAATAGAGAAACTCTTTGCATGAAAGTTCGATCTTTTTCTCCGAGCGTAGTATTTCCATGTAAAATAAATGAAAACGAGTCCTCAATTTGGTACATGTGTAGGTTTTTATTTTTACTATTTCATTTCAGGAAACTGGAAATATTTACTCCAAAGGAAGAGGTCCCGAACTGCTCTACGATATATTGCCCAGCTATAAGTATAAATAATTTTGTGACCTTCTCGAGTCACTTCATTTCACATTCCGGATTGATTGGTAAGTAGATTACCAGGCACCAAGAAAATCTTAACTTCTGTTGGTACTAAGATTGAAAATTGTGTAAAGTGTGTAATGTACCATTACAATCTATGTAATGAAGTCTTCGTTGGGAGGGGTCCACTAAATTTTTCACGTAGTATACCATGCCAATTTTTCTAAAATATGTTTTGGTTCGTATATTATAACCATTTGATTATTCATATATACAAAATTAATGTGGAAGCTTGGAATAATTTAGTAGAAATTATATTTTTGGGGAATATAATTCGCCATTTGTACATTATTTCATGATAATATTTTCCATATGGGTATTTCAAATAGGCAAATACTGAAACTAACATCTTAATGCTATATGAAAACACAGGTCCGCTATTGGGTAGAGATTCGCGGAATTAGCCACCATTCTGATTTTGGCGGAGTAATTTAGACACTCTTCATTCCGCTTCAAATGCCATAATCCCTCCAAAATCCGGTTATATCCAGATTTTACCATTTTTCCATTCGTTTCATATTCTCCGCCGCCAAATCTCTTTGTTTTGATTGGGACTATTTTCTGACGCTATCTTGTGAAAGCGCGACTATCCGAAACTTGACTGCAGGTTGACCTTAGGATTCTGGCTGTTGGAAATTTGAGTTTCTCAACCAGATACCTAGCAAAAAATAAGGTAAAGCTAATTTAGATAGATAAATAAAAGGACTGGAAGCAGACGGGACCTCTGATCAATTAATTTCAGCAGTAAAAAACAGTTGAAACAGTAAAATATAGGATTCGATTCAGAAGACGCCATGTTTATCTTCAATTAATAGTGATGGACAGGATTCGGTTGTAGAGTATGATTTTCAGTTTTTTTCAAAACAGGTTGAAGAAGTGTTCCCCTGATAATTTTCACCTTCCAAATTTTCCGATAAATGTTAGGGGTACGGGGGCCTGTCCGTCTATAGATTTGTTTGTGTAATAGCACGTGTGATTTTTTAAAATTACTAACATACATGGCGGTATCCAATTTATATTGTAGGTAGGATGATTTTTACAATGCCTGTGTAAACGTAAGCAGGGACTCCCATTTACTTCCGAACTGAGTATAGCTTCCAGTAGCAATGGGTTGAACGAGCAAATCCTTAGGGGTTCTTTTCCCTTCGAAAAAGGAACACCCTTCCGTTAATAGTTCAATATTTTCTCCGTTTATTCAGTCACTTGAAGAACCATGAGTTAATTGATAGTAGTGCCACTTGGGTCCTGATTTATTTTGTCCCTCCTTTTCGATCTACAGAGCCGATTTAATATGATAAAATCTGGATATTTTTTATTTCCTGTATCATTAAATTGGGTGGTAATGCTGATTAGCATGTATAGTAACATGTATTAATATGTGTTTCGTAGTTTGTGAAATGTAGCGTGTGTGTCAGTAATGTAGTATTTGATGATAGTAGTAGTAGTGCGTGATTGAAAAGTATGATATAGTTAAGTATGGAAAGTGTATTGATTATTATTTAATCCTTCATCTCCGGTTCGTCATAATAAATGCCTTAAGTCATAACGAAAATTAATAGTTATTCCGTATTGCGATGCACAGAGTGCAAATACTATTCAATAGTGCATGGATTGTTTATAAACTTCTAGCGGCGCAGCCTCCAATTTCAGTATCATCCGCTGCTCGTATTTCGGTTACTCCAATGTCTTAGAGATTTAGGTTTGACGAAATTGACCTTTTTTTAACGATTAACAAAAAGTAAAAATTATCCTTGGTTCATATAATCAAATATCTAGTTACATTGATTCTAGATCTAACGTTCCTGAAAATCACAATGTTTTACATAATCTAGTAATTGAAATCTGAACGAAAATAAACTTTGCGTAGTTGCTTGTGAAGAAGTTAGCCTATATAATGCTATTTTTCCGCTGCCAGACTGCAATGTCAATTTCTTTCCTATCCATTGCTGATGAGAATAAACCTCATTGTTGTTATCAGAGTAAACGTGTTTAAATAAAATTATCGTTGATAATATTGCTTTTCTTTGAATATAAGTGAAACTCTTAAATTGTGAAGTGGAATACAGTTGGGCTCTGTAGTAAGAAGTACTGGGTTCGTGTAAGGTTTCGTGTATGGGTTAGTATGCGATTATTTACTGTAGTGACGTATAAGTTGAGAGTCTGGGATATGAGTGCTTCTAGCAGCCTTTGATATATTTAAAGTATAGGGTGTCCAATAATGAATTTACACCATAGAGTGTAGGACTTTCCTAGATGTATATGCTTTATATATTTGTTGCCACAGGTGAAAGTATTGAGTGTTTATGTATAATAATAAGTATTTCGAGTGCTGCCCTTACACTAGAACTTCGCACGAGGTTGATTGTGTTTGTGTGTAATTAACAGGTTATATTCGCACTTCGTAGTTTGGCGTTCAACAGTAATAGTCTCTACACATTGAGAATCTAGTCTGATAGGGTGGATAGAATCATATAGGAAACAATTTTGAGATATTTTACGATTGATCACGGAATATAATACCCGTCTGAAAAATTGATGCCGTTGAAATACATGCATTTGGCTTGACATTACTTTGCAACTAATTCTTTCCACGTCACCCATTCGAACTAAGGTACCCTTGTTCGTAGAGGTGCCGGAATGGATAGGGCCAAGCAATTTCCTAAATAAATTGCAGTAAACTCTCGTACTTTCGCACCCAGGTGTCGACACTCTCCCCTTCAAATATTTTTCATTTTCTTCCTTAGTTCTAAATTAGGTAGCTGTTGAAATTAATCGACACCTGAAGACGTGGCGTTCTTGCGAGTGTGGGAGCCACTGGTGAGATTTGGCAAATAAATCGCCAGTACAAAATTTTCATTTCTTTATTTTCTTAATTTAGCAAACCCTCAGTTAGGATTTTTCTTTTTTATCAACTTTTCTCTAGTTTTCCATATTGTCCTCGGAATTCTTAATTTCTGAGTGGTCGGGAAATATTAAAAAAAACTAAATTAGAGAATACACCAACCTTCTGGCTTTACCGGCTGTAATCGTTGTGAATTGTTACCGGAACGGTTAATTGTCAATCATTCCGCAGGGCTTATTCCTTGTGAGATGGTTGCTTAGAAGGCACGGACTCGTACTTAAGCAGTCAGAGACCCCGTTAGGCTACGCAATTTAGTAAGCCACTTTTTCGGCATATAAAAGCATATTGGGCTATGGATTGTTCTGTCTAAATTCGACCACTTACCTTTCTAGTTTTATTATTCTACCTTATTTTCCTTTGGCGCGCCGCTGTCTTCCCCTTCAGCCATCTCTCTATTCTCTTCTTCAAGACTTTTTTTTTAAAAGTTTTAACCTCCCCGCCCCAAGTTTTGAACTATACAATTATCAATTGATTAACATATACCTTTGAACCTTACTTACCAACTGAGACATCGTAAAGGGACCGGATTTCCAAAAATAAAAACTGAAAAACAAGTGTCTCACTATTTCAAAAGTACAACATATCCTGGTAACCAGTTCGAGATATTCAGGCAGGGTCCACCCCCAAATTAGCAGTTGTTTGATTGTGCTGGAAGGAAGACCCTGAACATTTCGAACAGCTATATTTCGTTGGTGACATACGTTTTCCGGGTACAATGCTACAGAGACTGTTCAGTCCTCTTTCGTGATACTACTAAAAAGTGTTTTCTTATCTCGTCTCGTAGTCAACACTGGTAACATACACAGTATGGAAATTTAAGCGCTATGGTGGACAGGTAAGGATATTATATTGAAACGTCTAACGTTGTTCTAAGAATTAATCTACCATCGTATAACGTACAAGGGATATATCATATTTACCTTGGAGACGGCTGCTGTCCGTTATGTAACAGATGTGTACTTCATACAGCAGGTTTTACATCACGTTTTACCGAAATTGTCGTCCATGTACAGAAGACAACGGTCCAGACGGCGATAATAATTATAGAACACAGCTTCAAGCTCTGGCTCTCCTATGCTTCGAAATGCGGTTATTATACGTTGCCTCATATCTTCTGGTGTAGTTGGTCTATTCGTGTAAACAAGCTCATTGAGTCGACCTCAGAAATAATAGTCCATGCACGTAAGGTCTGGAAAGCGAGGAGGGAAAGGAGTATTGGACCCTCTTCCTAACCAACGGTGCGGAAATAAAGTATTTAATGCACCTCTGCATATACGAGCAGCATGTGTTCTGTGGATGGAACAGAGCCGACGTTAAATTTTCCATCAATATACCAAGGCCCAATTACATGTGTTTCAATGATACAACCCCACACATTGATGCTCCAACGTCTTTGTCGGTCGATCTGTAGTGTCAAGTGCGGATTATCCGCAGCCTAATAATGCGCATTGTGTAGGTTGACATGACCATCATTTGTAAATATTGCTTCGTCCGTCCACAGTACGTACATACTAAAAAACGTAGGGTTTGTCCTCAATTTCTGACGGGCCCAATTACAAAACTGGAGGCGGTCGGCATCTGTTAGCACCTGGCACAAGGAGATATGATACGGATGGCGTTCATGCTTCCACAGTATACGCAGTACACTTGTTTGACTAATTCCGGGATCCCGGGCAATATCTCTTGAGGATGCATTAGGACGTACTTCGACAGCAGCCAAAACCTCTATAAACATCGTTATCTATAATTGGAGCATGTTTGTGACCCCGATATTGAGGAGGTATGCGCCTTGTTTGTTTCAGACGATTTGCTAACCGTCGAAGTACATTATGGGAAATTGATTGTCGCTGTGGGAACCTTGCGTTATAAATTCGGACTGCAGCTCTATAGTTTTGCCTACATTCCCCTAACACCATTAACATGTCAAATGCCTCCCCGTTCGTATATGGCATTGTTCCAATACAATGCTATCTTTAGCCGACACTGCACTAACACACGATATTAGCTTAGTACGTGCCACCTTTCACAATGAAATGGAAGCCTTCTGACACATACACACACAACTCAATTTGTAGCGTGTATTACCTTTTGCATAGCACAAGTACTTCACTAACATTCTTACTAATGAAACTTCAGCAAAGCCTGCTCAACTTAGTGTGGAACAAACTGTGTTCCAGTGTACCTTACGTTCGTGTCTTTCAATTCAAGGTTGTCTGCGACTGTTTCTCTGGAAAGGCGTATGCTTTGTGCAACAAACAAACCAGCAAACAGCACAATCCGGTTGAAGTAATCGTTATCAAAGATGTGTATGTTTATTCATTTCGGTATTTCATTTGAAGTTACACGTTTCACGACACTAATGTCTCATGAATTTCACTTTTACATGACGCATGCGTAAGAAAAGGGCAGGTAAGAACAGGGCTGGAACCTTGCGTCAATCCCATTATTCGCCTGTTGTTACTGAGAAACACTGAGCTTAAGATAGGTATACAGGCGAACCAGGCTGTGACATCATTCAAACCTAGGTCGGGAATTGGGGGAAAATGTATTCTCGAACGGAAATAACACAGTAACGCGGAGAGGGTCGCAACGTGGCACTCGGGGATTGGCAACATTTATACTTCATTGGATAGCACACGGCAAGTCCAGAATACAGATATATTTATACCGCCGTTTTGGGTTCTGGGCTGAATGCGCGCAAATTGTGCGAAACAACATGTCCCAGGGGAATGTTCCGTATAATTGCTGTACCCTGGAGACTTATAGTGTGCATCATGAAAACAAATCATCGCGTAGTGTACACAGCCGAAATATTTCGTCCGTTGCACTAGCCAGTCGGGAGCATACAGTGTTCAATTTCCTTGATCCCATAGTGTCGGAGGTCTGGGAAGGGAGAGACCACCCTAAGAAGCAACATCACAACTACCGACAAAGGGCTTTCAAACACACATCGTGTGCGGACACCAAGGTCAAGATCTGGGAAGAGCCCCAGACCTCTTACGAAACAGATGCAGGAAACATTGGTAGAGCATGCTTGCCTCGTTCCACATCTCGAAGAATTATATGCAAGCAAAGTGAAAACAGTTGTTTTCTCCCGACCAACTAGTGTCATTGACTCAATATTTCGGCTGTGTCCACCACTCGCTGATGTGTTTTCATGATGAACATCACAACTCTCCAGTGCTACCGGGCACTGTCCAGCAATTTTACCGCCAATCCCAATGGAATATGTTTTTTTTTTTCACATTCACTTGAATGCAACTTTTGATGACATTTTGACCCGCCGCCATGTTGCACAAGGTGATCGTAGCGAATCGGGACTTGTAGCTCCTTTCTCTTTACAAGAGCTTTCAAGCGATATACCACTTGATTCCTCTTTCCATTTGACAATTTTTAGTTGGACCCCGTCTGGGACCCTGCGGGAGACCCTGGGGCGAACTTTTACTTCGATCTGTTGTCCTTTGAACATCATGTGACACTTGTTTTTCAGTTTTTCCGTCTGGCTGCCCCTTTTAGATTTATAGGGGTGGCCATATCGTTTTTAATGCAAATTTTGATGACATTTTGACCTGCCGCCATTTTGCATAGGATGATTGTAGAGAATCGGGACTTGTTGTAGCTTCTTTCTTTTTACAAGATCTTTCAAGCGATATACCACTTGACCTCTCTTTCCATTTGACAATTTTGAGTTGGACCCCTGCGACTAAACCCTGCGGGGGGACCCTGGGACTAAACTTTTTACTTCGCTCTGTTGTGCTTTGCAACTAATGGGATACGTGTTTTTCCGCTTGTACATATCTCGGACCGTTTTCGATTTAAAGGCCTGGTACGGACTAACGGAATCACCCGATATATATATATATATATATATATATATATATATATATATATATATATATATATATATATATAGGGTGGCAAAAAATTCCATTCGGGAGATAAATCCTCTCATACGAAGAAACAAAAACGCTCAGTAAGCATGGGTCCGGAAACGCGTTATTTCGGAGATATAAGGCGCCGAAACCGTGGGAAATGAATCTTCAAATGCCTATATTTCAGGAACTATTCAAGGTAGACGGTGCGGTTTCAAAACTCACCAGCGAAGTCATACCTGCTCTGGTTAAACATGCACGTTTCTTAATCTTGCAATGCCTGCTGAAGGGATTCCCCAAAGGAGCATAGGGATTCCCGGATAATCTGCCGAGTGAAGATATCTCGAAAGGGGTATGAATGGACGACTTCCCCCCTGTTAACATTACTTCCTTGTACCAAGACGTTAACTCAAACGTATACAAAATGATGGACACTTGTATACCTGCTGTGTGTGGTTGCATAACCGCCACATACGGATGGTGCCCAATAATGAAGTTTGGAATATGGAGTACTGTGAATATGCAGTCGAAGGTTGGTAGTGAGGCACGTGCGGTGTTGCTACAGCATAACACACGAAGCAGAGTGATTGAAATTGTGAAAACACTTAATGCAAAGGAAAACCCCAAATAACACGATAGCGAATACAGTCATCACATTTCCAGATATGAGAAATGTTTACCAATGGCTAGAAATATCGTTATGTCTAGTGAACTGAGTGAATGTCGCTGATAAACGAGACCCAATATTATGTACATTACATGAATGATCTGGTTAAATGTATAAGAGATTTGTGATTTGAAATCATATGCATTATCTTAATAAGTCTGCAACCGTCTACGTGATTTCAATGGTACTTGTTCCTTTCAGTTGTTGCACCGTTACGTGGATAAGCAAGGAAGCAACAGAAAGCAAGGTTGCACGTCGACGCGCCGTGTCGCGGGGCCAATCCCCACTAAGAGTCCAAGTTTGGACTCAACAACGAAGAGATGGATCGGATCGCATTTCAAACTTTAGGTCCCGTCTCCATATAGCGCCGCTGCTGAAAAGGGACGTTGAACATCTTAACGAATAACGAACCAAACAATAAAGAATTGCTATAAACGTACAATTGAATGATACTGTAGTGCGCGAATGTGATATCTAAAAGAATTGGTTTAGCTCGCTAAATTAAATCTAAGTCCTGCTACCGTTTTGTTTTCTCTTCGGATACCCAAGCCGCTCGTGTTAACGGCTTCCAAAATATGTACACAGAACAATAAACTACCTTCATATTTTATACCTTGTCTTTATTCCTCCATTTAAAGTTAAATCAAGATTGTCTTCGTGTCCATTTTGTTAGGTCTATAAGGCGGGGACGCTATTACAAAATAATAATCATAACGTCATACTCTTTTCATGTTTAGTTTTGTTTACAACGCAACGGCTGGAGCCTCAAATCTATACGCCTATTCCAATTTAGCACACCAGAGTAGATTAAGTTTAGAGGGAACCGGGTACGATACTTGTGTTCAGTAGCCGATCTTGAAAGTAAAAACTGGAGGAGGAGGGGGTTTAGTATTTTGCTATGTAAAATACGTAATTTGGACTGCGTTTTGGTATTTATGACATTAGTGATTTTCTAGTAACGCAGCAAAATTGGGGGACCAAGGCCCCCGAGCCCAGCCTAGATTCGCCACTCTTTGTTCAACCATTCTGAGTGGCTTTCTTCAGTTTCGCAAGTCGAATGCCAAGATGGTATCTCTATAAACGCTCTGGCTGCAAGATCGCCTGCATTTGAGTCTGAACTTTAGTCGTCGGATGTAATTAACTCTCATAATGTAAACAGATTTAGGCTGCATTCAAATACACACACAGTCGAACTCTGGAGGGTATTGTCGATCTTTAAAAACAAAAACCACATTGATTATCATTTTACTGTGTGTAAGGAAATTGGTTTCTGGTCTTCTTTAAATTTTAAAACATGTAAGAGGTATTTCAGTTTCACAATTTTAACTGAGTCCAAAATATTCAACAAAAAGAAATTGTCCTTGAAATGACAGTACATAGCGTTTTTCTTACGTCCAAAACTGTTTATAGGAACAAAAATACGATAGAAGAGATAAAATAAACATTGACTAACAGAGTCATGTTGTTAGTAGGATTCTACTCTAAGCCATATGACAGACGAGCACCTAAAGAAGCTAGTCTACCGAAGACTAACGTGTATTCTGTAAGCGACTGTGCTTGTGTGCAGTGCTTACTGTCTGTGCTTCATAAAACACCGTAGTGGGAAATGTAGTTTACTTGGGCAGAATTAAGTGATAAGCATCTGGCATATGGTGTAGCTTTGGGAAATGCAAGGGAGGCACAAAGACTGTATAGAGAACGTTTTCCAGAACGACGGTACTCTCATCACACTACATTTACGTCAATTGTTCGGCAGCTGCGAGAATCAGGTTCCTTACATATTCACGGCCTGATGCAGGAAGACCATGAACAGTGAGAGCATTAGCATTCGAGGAGAATGTGTTGGACCAATTTGAGCAAAATCCCCCAACAAGCACGCGAGCTGTTGGACATGTTTTGCATGTTCAGCACCAGCAAGTGTGGAACGTCCTACTTGAAGAACATCTCTATCCATATCATCCTCAAAGAGTACAAGTTTTGCGTCCTACAGACTATCCCAAACGTGTGTGATTTGCCCGATGGTACCTGCGGCAGTGTGTGGAGAATCGGCAGTTCGCGCGGCATGTATTGTTCACGGATGAGAGTAGTTTTACTGGTGATGGATGTTACAATGCTCATAATAGGCATGTGTGGGCAGCAAACAATCCGCATGCAATTTTTCGCCGAGGTCATCAAGAACGATTCACAGTTAATGTGTGGGCCTGTATAGTGGATAATGTCTTAGCAGGACCTTATGTATTACCTCCACGACTGAACATGCATACTTACAGAGGTACGCCCGGAACTGCTAGAAAATGTCCCTCTTGCAGTCCGGCGACAAATGTGGATCCAGCATGACGGAGCTCCACCTCATCGGCCGCGGAGTGTTCAAAATGTACTTTCTGATATGTTTGGGAATCGATGGTGGTCCTGTAGCATGGCCTCCTAGATCACCGGATATGACACCTATGGACTTTTACCTATGGGGACATATGAAGGAGTTGGCCTACCAGACACCAGTGGAGAATGAATTGGACCTTGTGGGCCGCATTGTCGAGGCTTCCGCAAGAATTCGTGTTAACCACGACGTTTTACCTCGTTTGCGAGGCGAAGTGCTGCGACGCTATCTCTTGTGCATTGAAGTCAATGGTTCACATTTTTAGTAGATTTCGTGACGTTGTAAGGTACAAGTGAATTACAAACACCATTTCCTGTATTGACTCGTCTTCTTCTGTCTTTGTGCTTTGTGTATTTTGTTTGTGTGCCTGGAGGTTATGCCTTACACCAATGCACGCCACCAACTATGCCACTAATATGCGAATCACATTATCGCTGTCCCCAGGAGGTCGTTTATCAGGTGCTGCTTACGTATGTTAATACTATACTCCACAATGGTGCATATGTTAACATACATTTGTCCACGATAATTTATGTACAATTTGATAGCCGGTTTGCATCTAGTTTCTACAGCGCTCAATCACTAAGCTTTATGTGATGCTGTAGCACCACCGCACGTGCCTCACTACCAACCTTCGACTGCATATTCACAGTACTTCATATTCCAAACTTCATTATTGGGCACCATCCGTATGTTGGGGTTATGCAACCACACACAGCAGGTATACAAGTGTCCACCATTTTGTAACCGTTTGAGTTATTGTCTTCGTACAAGGAAGTACTGTTAACAGGTGAGGAAGTCGTCCATTCATACCCCATTCGAGCCATCTTCACTTGGCAGATTATCCGGGAATCCCTATGCTCCTTTGGGAAATCCCTTCAGCAGGCATTGCAAGATTAAGAAACATGCATGTTTAACCAGAGCAGGTATGTCTTCGCTGGTGAGTTTTGAAACCACACCCTCTACGTTGAATAGTTTCTGAAATATACGCCTTGGAAGATTCATTTCCCACGGTTTAAGCGCCTTTTCGTATGAGACGATTTACCTCCCGAAGTTTGTCGGCGAAAATTTTGACGCCCAGTATATATATATATATATATATATTTCTGCGTTTACGCGCCTGCCTCACATACTAAAGGATTACTTTTAAAGAGTATATTTTGAGAACATTAATTTAGTCATTATCCGCGGATACTTAGTGAAAATTGTAAAATGTCGGAACTTTTTTCATGATGTAAAATGTCGGGGTTGTTAATTTGAAAGTATGAATATTGATTGAATATATAGATTTAAATATGTGTTGAACTACGAATATCAGTGAAGTATAAATATAATATTAAATTACATTGAAATGTTCGATGTTGAATCGAGTATATATATATATATATATATATATATATATATATATATATATATATATATATATATGTAGGGTTTTAGTGCCTATCCCGGAACGATTATTGGTTGCCACGGCTTGAAATATCCGACAATTTGTAATAAGTAGATTTCGAAATACCGCCGCATACGGATGACTTTCTTTACGTTCTGTAGTTTTACAAAACCATATATGTAACTATTTACTCCTTTGTCATACTGTAAACTGCGTGTAATACGAAAAAAAGGGAGGTCGTTCTCGTAACCCTAATCCATTGACAAAGCTATTTCTAAGTTTCACAATCCAAATATCCTTCTGTATAACTACATATTAAGTCCTTGCTCCATAAACGAATCCTCGGATCAGATCAGTGTATTTTTCTTCAACATTATGATGTCAATACAAAATGAAATTCCCTCTGAACTGAAAAATGTTCTCGTGTGCTGTTACATAATATAAATAAACCACCAAAGTGTGGGATTACCTTTTCATGGAGGGATTTAAAATCGGTCCAAAGTTTAAGTAGTAAGCTAAATGACCAAGGAAGTAGAATAGTCTTCCTGGTTGATAAGACGGAAATCTGTTTTTGTAACCCAAAAAAGGAAAAAAGTGCTTCGTTAGTGCACCTACGATATGAATCTGTGCTGTGTCCAATTGATAACCTAATTATACGTGTGCGCAGGGAAATGTAATAGAGCGAAATAAATGGAAGCTATAAAAAGTGCATGATTGTTATGTGATACTGACGCTCATCTTTAATAACGTGATTGAACTCGTGAAAAATTTAAATTTAAAGTTACTAAAGCTCTTCATATATGAGAAAAGTCTCATTTAAACCTTAATAAAGTTTTTTTGTTCCCCTCTATGACCTTGTAAAACATATAGACATGTGTGTAAAACCTTTGTTTTTTAATTTGTACTGTGTTTCAAAAATTTAAGTAAAACATATAGATATGAAAACATATTTATTATTTTTTAAATTTTCTTATATATATATATACGTTGTCACGACGTTATTGTTCCACCTCATATGTGGATTGTCATTAGGGATGGCCAGTTCCGGAATTTTTACTTTCCGGAATCCGGAAAGTGAAATCGGAAAATTCCTCATTTCGGAAAAATTCCTGATTTCGGAAAAATTCCGGAATTTAAAAAATCCAGATTTCGGAAAAATTCCAGAATTTGAAAAAATCCGGAATTTGAAAAATCCTGAATTTGAAAAAAATCCGGATTTCGGAAAAATTCCGGAATTCGAAAAAAGTCCGGATTTCGGAAAATTTCCGGAATTCGGAAAAATCCGGAATTCGGAAAAAATATTTTTTTTCTAATCCTAAGAATTTTGTTCAAATGCAACGAACAAATTTCCTTTTTGTAATTCTAAGAATGGATGATGCAAGTTAAGCTGAATCTTACATCCTAAAGTATACACTAATCAATCTTTCCATGGTTAATGAGATGTAGTCCAAAAGTACGATGTACTCCTAATATTTAAGTTTTGTTTTACTGTGATATTGTCCAGAGGTAAGACACATATCACACTGAGATAAACAACTTGACTGAATGAAGATGTTATCATACGTAGTTTTCCAGAAAATCGTGAGAAACGAATTTTTATGAAGTTAAAATATGCGTCGCTTGTAGCCAGTGTGATGCAATTGATAACTTTTATGCTGGAGTTGTCTTATTATTATTATTAGTAGTAGTATTAATAATAATAATAATAATAATAATAATAATAATAATAATAATAATAATAATAATAATAATAATAATAATTGTTTATGTACTGTAAAAGAAAAATATGAACCGTTAAGTAGTATATTTTATTTGTTGTTTTTTGATATCTTCTAACAGTAATAACAAAGTGCTTGTAAATACGCAATGATTATCAGAAACAATGGCATATTAATGTAAGGACTACTCTGCAGACTAGCATTAAATAACAGATAAACAATAGTTGCCAAAAAAAGTAACTAACTTGGGCACGTCAGGGGACATCCACATTGCGCATTATGTTCGCGAGAATATAGGGACGCATTGAGACTCTAGCAAAGAGCGTGGTGTTATCATGTTCGTTTGGCTAATTTTAATAAGGTGAGCCTGATGTATAAAGTTGTTAAAGCCATATTATTACTCCAAGGGCCGTACGATGGAGGCATTAACTTTAATATTAATGGCACTAATGAGCACTTACTTGCTCTAACGGTTAACCTCATTTTTGAGATGATTCTTGGAAGTCAACTTCACGGACATCATATTTTTCTTGAATGCAAGAATTTTGCGCTCGGGAAATTTGCGCCATACCACAAAAATAGGGAAAAATGCGCCCTCAATATATTTGCACTGGGATGTTTGCGCCCTACCCCAAAAAGAGGGAAAAATACGCCGGCTATATATTTGCACTGGGATGTTTGCGCCCTATAATTCAACTTATTTTTGTATTGTGTAATGTAACTTCCACTCACACTTGAACTAGGCTTGCCTCTCATCATCTCAGTGAGTTACCCCATCCGTTATAATATTCCGAACAGATGAAAAAATACAATTTTAGTTCACTAAAGGGCAATCCATGCAAATACAATTTTTCACTATACCTCAAAGTTTACAACAAAAGTATAAATGACTGATATATAATTATTTATTAATATAATCAAAGAGTATAATTTAATCTACAAAAGGCTGTTTGGCTCTACCCAGATATCTCTGTTCACAATCCTTGCGAGTTGTTTGGCTTTTTAGGACACAAAATATAGAAAAGAAAATTAAAGTGAATGTAAAATCAGTTCGGTAATATTATCAAGAAAACTACATATGTACAATGTGTTTACTTGCTAGAATTACACTTCAAACACACAATTGCGTTCAGTCGTTCTTTCAGAAAAAATGTTCCGGGGGGCACACTTAGTATTCCGGAGGGGGTCACTGGTAGTACTATTCTATTTATTATTATATTATAGGCGCATTATTTTGGTCTCCTCCGAGGGGCACTTTGAGAGCTCTGGGGAAGCCAGTGCTCCCCCCAAAATCATCTCTGAAGAAGCAGTGATTGCGTTGATCCGTTGTGTTCTTTTGGCTTATATTAAATTTATTCTCCCCTTATATAGCCACAATGAAAATAAATCACAAATGGGATTGCTGTGGAGGTAAGATTGTTTATTCTGTTATGTCAGCCCCTCCGAGCAAATGCGTAAGCTCGAATAGGTTCTTTTATATCGCAGGACTTAAACTTCCCGGTGGAGGTACATCGCAGGCGCAATTTTCCCTGTTCTTGAAGTGGGGCGCAAATTTCCCAGGCGCAAAATTCTCGACATCGTTCGAATGACCTCGGAAGACTATATCAATTTCAATACTTTTTTATATTCTTTTACTCGAGATTTCCTCATGGCTTCTTATTAAAATACTAACATATCCTCATTTTATTGTCCAAACCAATCAATATGGTTATGTTGTCAGTAAAATATTTAGATTTATCGAGCCCCTGGTGTGTAATCACATTACTTCATATCACCCCCCCCCCATTAGAAATCTTGACTAAACGAACCAATATATGTTGCCAATAAAATTGTTTAGAATGATTGAACCCCTTGTAAATAACCACAGTATTTCGTGACAGACCCCCCTTCCTATTACCATATTCTAGCTACATGCCTGACTCAGCTAATTCTCTACATTCTTTACCAACCACACATTTTCTAAAGCGGAAAATGTTCTCTAAGTACCTAAGCTCATTATTTTCAGCAGATGCACAAATTGGGTAACATTTTATCTACATGAATGTTATATATATGTCGATTACTGGAAACCGCTACTCGCTATCTATTACCATATTTACTATCATATAACAAATAGAGTAAAAATAAAAACAGATGATATTGATTTCAGAATAGGAAATTTAGATACTGTTCTTGAATTTAGGTTTTATGAATTTTTTTAGCGAAGAACAAAACACATATTGGAAGTAAGTTACCAAAGTTTCATCCCTTCTATACAATATATGTTCACTGTAATATAGCAGATGGTATGTTTGTTAAAGATACTGAGTACACACATAGAGAAACAGGAATTATAGCATCATTTAAAACAGATGCCGAGTTTAAACATAGTATTATTTACGAGCCTACTTATCCATTAGTTTTCCCTATATCTAAAGACAAGGTTGATAATTTTGAGATAAGGATAACAGATGAGAATGATTCCTTAATTGATTTTGGTGGAGCTACAACAACTGTACTTTTGCAAACCAAGATTTTCTCTTAAATAAATAGGAAGATGTGTTCTATTAAAGGTTGTATGTTTAGTGTACCGTACAGTGAACTAAAGGATTTAAATATCGATCATGTATTAACAAAGAAACAACTTAACGATAAATCCAAGAAAATTAAAGAAGGTAAAGGAATTGATTTAACTCTAACTACTGCAAAAATGAAAAAGATTAAGAAAGAGCATATGGGTGGTTTTATCTTTACAATTCCAGCCATTCTAGCAGCTTTAGGAGCAGTTGGCTCATTAGCAGGTGGTGCAGCAGCGATTACTAAAACTGTACTTGATGCTAAGAAAAATAAACAAGAACTTGAAGAACAAAAAAGGCACAATATGTCTATAGAAGAGAAACAAGGAGCAGGTAAACCAAAGAAGTCAAAAAACTAAAACCATTGACCAACTTCGATATAGAGAGGTTGGTTAAGGAATTAAAGATAAAACGATTTAGAAGTGTATTTATGAGTGACGAACTTCCACAAAAACCCTATGTAAATGAGTGTGGTATAGTTAACTTTGATAAATCAGAAACATTGGTACTCATTGGATATGCTATTGGAAAGATAACAACGAAAAGTACGTGTTCGATTCTTATGGCGGTGTTCCTCCTAAACAACTAGTACAATATCTTGGTACCGAAAACGTATTTTACAATGATGAACGAATACAAGACTTTAATTCAGTTATAAGTGGTCATCTTTGTGTTAAGGTTTTAAATCTTCTAAATCAAGGGTATTCTTTTAGTGACGTTATGTATATGATTAAAAATGATTAAATATTATTAAGTTTAAGTGCTTTTATGATTTGTATTCATAAAAGTTTTGTTTAAGATAAATATGGAAGCTATACACAATAGATTTTTAGATTATTTTGAGAAGCATGGGGGAAACTAAATGCACTAGATAGATATAATTTTTATCAGTATTTTGAGTATGTTAGTGAGATAGACTTAAAAGATAGAAACAACGTATATACAGTTATTGATTTATGGAGAACGTTAATACCTAAATTTTTGTACATTGATGAAAAGTTGGAAAAGTTACGTCCAATGATTACCTTAAAGGAGTTGTTGTCAAATTCTAGCTTTAGACCATTAGAATGCAGCAATTGTGGTAGTAAGTCATTAACAAAAGGTATGAATAGCTAAATTTGTAATGATTGTTCTGTAGAGAGTGGTCGGGTTTACAGTACTAATGAAGAAATGAAAGCTGGTTGTGCAAGAAAACCATGGTATGATACTACAAAAAGATTTAAGTTACACTTATTTCGTTTACAAGCTTTACAGGATAGAATTATTTCCAAAGATGTGTTCAAAGTGTTAAATAATAAATTTAGAGATATAACAAAAGATTTAATATCAACAAAAGATGTTCTAGAAGTACTAAAGAAAAACAAATACACAAAATATTATGATGATGTCTATTTAATACTCTATCACGTTACAGATGAAAAACCATTAAAATTACGACATATGGAAGAAACACTTATAAACGAGTTCGAAAACTTACACGAAGCCTTTACAGAACTGTATTCGAAAAGAGTATTGTTTATTAACTTAAAATGTGTATTGTACTATCTGTTGAAAAAGCATGATGTTCGTGTTGATATTGATTTTAAACACTCACCTAAACAAATAGAGATGTTAGAGAATTTTTTTTGAAAAAAATAGGATGGACTTTTCTTTATAATAAAATGAGCATGGATATATTTGGTAATGTTGCAGATAGAAAAGGCGATGTTGATATTAGTGAAGAAAAATTAAAATTGTTGAAGAATTTAAATGATGTTAGCGGAAGTCAACTTAGGTCAATAGAAGCTCCATTAGAGAACGATAGAAAACGATTTAAAGATGTATTAGAAATGTTACAACACACATACATAAAGAAAGAAGATTTTCAAAAGATTAAAATGGATACTACTAAATTGATTATGCAGAAAGAAACCATACCCTTTTATCTCGATTGAGAGTTAAAAACATTAACGAAACAATCTTGAGAATATTTAATCTCTCTAATGGCTACAAGTTTCTCTATAATGGTACAATAATGCACATGGAATTAAGTTTGGATAAATACTTTCTAGACATATATTTAGGTGACACTTTGATTGAACAGTTACCTTTTAGCTTTAAGAAGAACGATATTATTACGATTAAACCAAATAAACATTCTTCTATGGAAGAAGCGCAATTATTGTTTGTTGTAATGTACATAGAAAGAGAGCTTTCGTAACAACATTTGCTATAGTATAAATATGGATATTTCTGGCAATATTAAAAGTAGAGACATGCTATTAAAATCATTTGCTACGAAAGAAGAGCTTAAATTTAAAATAAAGTTTTTACATTAAATAACACATCCTGGGTTGATTTTAAGAATAAAAGATTGGTTAATGTATCCAATGCTATCGATAAACAAGATGTTGTAACATTAGAACAGCTTGAATTAGTAAAAGAAGAGCTTACACGGAAAGAAATTGTTGAATTACCATGTCGATTGGCAGAAGATAAGGTTGGAAAACCAGTCTTTTTTGTATATAATTTAGCTGCCGCCAACCAATCTCTTTATAGAGGTAGATTAATGCATATAGAATCAAGTCTCAATTTATATCTTATAGACATATTTTTAAATGACGCTGTAGTTGAAAGTTTTCCATTACACTTTAATATAAATGATCAGTTAAAATTTAAACCATCCAAAGATTCTGATTTGAAACAAGGTAAATTATTATTGCTTATTATGTATATAGAAAGAGCAGATGATAATGTTAAGAGTTTAGTATTAGGTAATTGCTGATGACTATTTTTTTATTTTCTATACAATAAATGATAATATATTGTCTTAAATGTAAGAAATCAACAGATACGAAGAAAGATACCATTAGAATTGAACAAACAAATAATGGAAGATATCTAAACAAAGGTATATGTAGTATATGTGGAATTAATAAAACTCAATTCGTTAAAAGGAAAGATTGACTATATGATGGTAAAGGTGTTAGAGAAGACATTATAGAAGAAATTCACAAACCACCTAGAAAAAACTTTGACAGACTAAGTGTGGTTATAAAAGGTATCAATGATCTTTGGAAAGCTGATTTTGTAGAAAAGGATAGCGGAGTATTAAAAGGTGTCTCCAAATTAAATAAAGGCTATAAATATCTGCTAACGATTATAGATGTGTTTTCGAAATATGCGTTTGCTGTTCCTGTTAGAGATAAGAGTGGTAGGAATGTTACAGAAGCATTTGAATCCATATTAAGATCGAGAAAACCTAGTAACTTACAAACTGATCAAGGCAAAGAGTTTTACAATAAAGAATTTAAGAAGTTAATGGAGGATAATAAAATTAATCAATACTCAACCTATAGTGGTAAGAAAGCTTCTGTTGTTGAGAGATTTAATAGAACACTTAAACAAAACATGTGGAAAAGGTTCACAACACAAGGAAATTACAAATGGATAGAGATATTACCAACATTGGTTAGTGAGTATAATAATAGAGTACATAGAACAATTGGTTTAAAGCCTATAGAAGTTAACAAGAAGAATGAGCGAACAATATTGGATAAAGTGTATAAGAAAGAATATAGACGTGTTAAACCCAAATACAAATTAGGTGATCATGTTCGTATAAGTAAATCGAAAGGGTTATTTGAGAAAGGATATACACCTAATTGGTCAACAGAAGTATTTGTTATTAGCGAAGTTATTCCATCTAATCCACCTACGTATAGAATTAAAGATTTAGAAGAAGAAGATGTGCAAAGTAGATTTTGCGAACCAGAACTATTAAAGACGAACCATAAAGATGAGTACTTAGTGGAAAAGGTGTTGAGAATGAAAGGTGACAAAGTATACGTTAAATGGCTAGGATTTGATGATTCGCATAACAGCTGGATAGATAAAAGTAATGTTGTAATGTAAATATAAATGTTGTCTTTTTTGGAATAATAGCCATAAAAGGTTAGTTGGAATGAGATAAGGGTAAGGAAACGTTACTCCTCAAACAACAAACGACAAAACAATCCAAACCGTCCCAAACGAACTGTTTGAAATCATCGAAGTTATGTGCAAGTGGTGGTAAGAGGTTTAATCACTGGTTAGAAAATAAATATTCAAAAGAGTTATTAGATTACTACAACAAACTTCGAAGTTCCCAGGATTCCGGCCACTTCAGAAACTCATCTTACACAGTAAAACCAGGTGGTAACGAAATAAAGTTAAAAATAATGATTTTCTATATAATAAATATGAGTACTATGGATAGTTCTCTTAGTTTAAATGATATTTGCTACGAGCAGATTAAAGATAATTACTGATATGATATTTTTGATGACTTTAAAGTTAACATAGATAAGAACATAGGCTACTTCAATGCCACTAAGTTGTGTGATAAGAGTGGAAAATCATTTAAAGATTGGCTAAGATTAGTAAGAAGTAAAAAACTACTTGAATATTACGATAAAAAAATTAGCTGGAGCAGATATGCTCCGGCATATTACATAGAACCAAAAGATATGAATAAAAGTAACTTATTAATTTCAGGAACATATGTTTACAAAAGAATACTTCTAGAAATAGGTTCATGGTTGTCGTTTGATTTTTATGATAAATGTAGTAACATTATACAAGACTACCTTATTCAGGGTTTTAGACAATACCAACACAATAACGAAGAACTACAAAGAAAGGTAGAAGAGAGAGAACAATCAATGGAAAGATTAAAAATAGAAAACACAAAGCTTAAAGAAATAGCAGCAGAACATACTGAAGATCCAGGAAGAATATATAAACTTATTATTATTAAAAAGAACCTTACAAATGAACAATTAGAAAAGATCTTAGAAAAGTATGATTCAGACAAAAGAGAACAAGTAAAGTTCTATGAAAGTTATAGGTATTGGGTTGGGAGAATACAAGAATGCAATATTAAAACAAGATTACAATTCATTAAAGAAAAATATCCAAACATGATCATATTAAACAAATCTAAAGATCCTAACTCAATAAACCTATTAAACAAATCAAAAGAAAGATATGATTGTATTGTTTCGCATGCTTGTCATGTAGACCTTAAAAATAAAGACGATGAAGAAGAAGATGATGAATATATAGTTGAGTTGCTTTTAAGTATAGGAGACAATTAACAATAAGTTTTGTGTTTAGATATTCGTAAAGGTAAGAATAACGAGTTTTGGACATCCCTATCAGAAGAAGACTTGGTTGAAGAAATAGATTGTTTATATGATCGGTTAGTATCTGATAATTAAGGCTACGACTTTTATGGTATAATAGGCGTAGTAGTTAGGTAGGCAAGGTAATTAGTTAAGCATTAAACAAAATATCTGCTGTAACATCGACTGCTAAATTCAATATACTACCTAAATCGGAATTATTATGGTATTTTCTTATTACAACTCTCCAATCTACGAAATGTCTAAATAAATATATAAACTCTACAGAGAGGTCTTGATAACTTGAAATGTTATACCAATGAACATTGTCTTTGAACTCTGCAATAAATTCTTCTCTTAAATTTTAAAATATTGAAATCATTCTCCAATCTACTTTGTCAGCGTAATCTCTTATAAGGTTTTCTGATAATTGTTGTTTCCCACATAAGCGCCACCAAGAAAGTTTATCTGCATGTTTTCGTATAAAAGCTTAAGA
This sequence comes from Thermobia domestica, assembly GCF_964235325.1. Taxonomy (NCBI): domain Eukaryota; kingdom Metazoa; phylum Arthropoda; class Insecta; order Zygentoma; family Lepismatidae; genus Thermobia; species Thermobia domestica. The sequence continues at coordinate 129,073,725 of NC_137471.1, forward strand.
GAGTTTGCTTCCATAAGATATACCATCAAAATCAACTTTGTCTATAAACTCATTAATAAATTCTTCAGATAGGTTTTGATTTAACGATACTTCTCTCCAATGAACTCTATCTACAAATTCTCTTATAAAGTCTTCTGATAAGTCTTGGATTACCGAAATAATCTTCTAATCAACTTTATCAGCCAATTCTCTTATAAACGTTTCTGATAACTTTTTCCATGAACATATTTCCCTCACATTAACTTTCTGCTGATATTTGCGTATGAAATCTTCTGTAATGTGATCATAGTTATATTCCTCCTCAGAATCATCACAACTTATAGATAACCATTGTTCATCAGTCAGTGAATCTAACATCTCATCGGACAAGTTCATAAAGTTTGCATAGAGAATGTTTTGTATAAGATACGAGTTGTTTTTTAGTAGCTTTCTTGAACAAATCATCTAACATACCTATGGACACGCTAAAATTTATTTTGTTTTCATCATTATAGCCACCAATATCTAAATGTTTACATACACAATCAAATATCGGTTTGTAAGATAATATGTCCTTAGCACTAGTCATATTCACCTGTTCGTTTTTATTCTTATATTTTTAAAATGTATTTCATTTTTGGTTTTCTATATAACAAATATGGAGAATAATTGTGATTTAATATATGATTAGCTTAAACTTATTCACGATGATCTTAAAGTAATAGAAGCATTACTAGAGAAGCAAGCTCTGTTAATAGAGAAGCAAATAATGTTAAAGGAAAAAGTATTATTAATAACAACAAAAAACACCTGATTTGGGTAGTGATAAATACGAATATGATAGTGATGATTATGACGATGAGTAAGTTTACAAAAATGATTGTTTTAAAATGTGTATATAACTTTGATGGGTTATTCCCATAAAAGCCATGTTCTAATACAACGCGTAATATATGTAGACAATAGCAGGAGTGTACAATGTTAAGTGTTGTATTAGGACAAATGAAAATAAAAATAGTACGAAAATGATTAAACAAATTTTGGTGAAGATAAAAATTGAAAAGTAATCGTTGATTTTCTATATAAAAATGAGTAATTATAATAGATTTACTGTAGTAGAGTTAAGACGACAATGTAAAGAGAAGGGAATCAAAAGATATTCCCGATTACGAAAACATGAACTAATAAACCTTCTTAAACAACATGACGATGAACAAAGCAAAAGACAGATTAGAAATATATTCCCATTTCAACAAGAAGTAATTGAAGAACCAAAAGTAGAAACTGAATCACTTCCAATTAACGTAAAACTTAAAAATTCGGCATTCAAATCTAGATTACAAACATGGAGATTCAAAACAGATTACAAAGAACATGATTCTCTAGAACAATATATCAATTCAACATCAAAGGCTTTAATAAATAGATTGAACATCAGCTTACAAAAACATGGATCGTTAAAGGCTAATCTACTAATAAGCTGTCAATATAAGAAAGGTAAAGGAATTCAAAACCTTTACTTCAACATTCATAACAAAGAGATATTTCAATCAACCTATCTAAAAGAGTTCATAAGTGATGCTAAAGACATAGTAAGAACAAGAATGGATGAGTTCCAAGCTAGAGGTTCTGGATTGGCTCTTACAAATATAAACTACCTAAAGTTAGCTCTTACTAATATGCACCATATAAAGGATCATCATACATAGAACTGCCAAATGAAATCAAAAGAAAACAGGCTGTTATCAATGTAAAGAACAAAGATGAAAAATGTTTCTTGTATTCAATTGCTTCTGCATTACATCCTGTTGAAAAACATCCACAACAACCACCAAAGTACAAGCATGTTGTTATAGACTTAGAAACAAAATTAAAAGGTATCAATTATTCTGTAAAACTAAGTGACATCCCAAAAATTGAAAGAAAGCTCGATATATCATTTAACGTTTATACATATGATGATTACCGAAAATATATAGTGTACGTTCTATATCATACTAAAACAAAAAAGAGACCCATGTGAATTTATTATATGTAAAAAAAGAAAATAAAACACACTATTGTTGGATTAAAAACCTAAGTAGATTAGTAAGTAGTCAAATAACCAAATGGAGAGCTCGAAAATACTTATGTGATAGTTGCTTGTTATACTTTTACTCGCAAAGTGCATTAGGTAAACACGAAAGAGATTGTTCTACTCACGAAGCTGTTAAAAAGATACATATGTTGAATTTCAAAACTACCAATATACGATAAAGATATCATTCGTGATTTTCGCTGATATTGAATTTCTGTTACATAAGGTTATGGGATGTAAACAATGTTATCCGGAAGATGAATCATATACTAAAAAATATCAGCAGCACAAGCCATCTGGTTTCTGTGAGTATATTGTAAAAAGTGATGGAAGTAAAACAGATCCTGTTGTGTATAGAGGTAAAGATGCAGCTAAGAAATTCATAAGAATGTTAAAGAAAGAAGCCAAACAAATTTCGAACATATATGAAGAAAATAACGAATTACCTTTAACACGTAAACAGTTAAAAGAGTTCAACAAATCCAAATCCTGCTCTTACTGTAAAGTAAAATATACACCAGAAAACCATAAAGTTAAACATCACGATCATATAACAGGAGAGTTTGTAGCTGCATTATGTAACAACTGTAATTTAAAAGTTAAAATGCCTAAGTTTGTACCAGTGATTATACATAACTTATCAGGATATGACTCTGACTTGTTTATAAAAGAACTAGGATGTAATAAAAACAAATAGAATTAATACCTAATAACGAGCAACGTTACATATCATTGAGCAAAAAAGTTGGAACTATCAAATTAAAAATTCGTAGATTCATTTAGATTTATGGCGTGTAGTTTAGACAAATTATCATCAAACCTAACGAGAGAACAAATGACTCACACACAACACTTCTACCCTAATGAAGAACAATTTAACCTTGTAACAAGAAAAGGTGTTTACGCGTACGATTATGTTACTAATTGGGATAAGCTTAGACAGACAAAATTACCTCCAAAGGAAGCATTCTACAACAAGCTTAACAACACACATATAAGCGATGAGGATTATAAGCACGCAAAGAAAGTGTGGAAAACATTTAAAATTAATAATCTCGGACAATACCATGACCTATATCTAAAAACTGATGTGTTGTTATTAGCAGATGTGTTTGAGAACTTTAGAGAAACATGTCTTAAAGCTTATGGTCTTGATCCAGCTTGGTATATGACAGCACCAGGTTTAGCTTGGGATGCGATGTTAAAGACGACAAATATAAAACTAGAGTTACTAACAGATTACAATATGGTGTTGATGATAGTGAAAGGCATAAGAGGTGGAATTTCACAATGTAGTAAAAGATATGTAAAAGCAAACAATGAGTATATGGAAGGTTACGATGGAAACAAAGAAGATTCTTACTTAATGTACTTGAAAGCTAACAACTTGTCTGGATGGGCAATGAGTCAATACTTACCATTTAAGGGATTTAGATGGTTAATTGAAGACGAGATAAGAGAAACAGATTACACAAATATACCTGATGATTCTGATACTGGTTGTATATTAGAAGTTAATCTTGTATATCCTAAAGAATTACATGACTATCACAAAGACTACCCATTAGCACCTCAAAACATGTGCCCACCTGGTTCAAAACAATCAAAACTGTTAACAACCCTATACGATAAGGAAAAATATGTAATTCACTATCGAAACTTAAAACAATGTTTGTCACTTGGATTAAAACTTAAGAAAATTAATCGTGTAATAGAGTTTGAACAATCAGATTGGCTAAAGAATTACGTAGATTTAAACACGCAGATGAGAACTAGAGCAACAAATGACTTTGAGAAAGACTTCTATAAGCTAATGAACAATTCAGTTTTTGGAAAGACTATGGAAAATATTAGAAAAAGATTTAAACCTATAGAAATAGAATGTGACCCAACAAGAGTAGAAAAACTAATTGCTAAACCAAATTTTAAAGATAGAATTATTTATACTGAGAATCTATGTGCAATCATAATGAATAAAACAAAATTAACTTTCAATAAACCAATATATGTCGGAATAAATATCTTAGATGTATCGAAAGATTTAATGTACGACTTCCATTATAATGTGATGAAGCCAAAATACCAAGACAAATTAGAAGTATGTTATACAGATACCGATAGCTATATATACCATATTCAAACAGAAGATATGTACGAGGACACGAAAAATTATATTGATTACTTCGACACGAGTGATTATTCTAAAGATAACAGATATAAGATACCACAGGTCAATAAGAAATTACTTGGTAAGATGAAAGATGAACTTAAAAGAACAATCATAGAAGAACTTGTTGGTTTAAGATCAAAAATGTATTCAATGAGGTTCGAAAAAGATAAATGTTGTAAAAAAGCAAAAGGAGTTAAGAAAAATGTTGTAAGTAAAGAACTGTCATTTAACGATTATAAAGACTGTTTGTTCAACCAAGAAGAATATTATAAGAAGATGAATTTGATTAGAAGTTATAAGCACGATTTGTACAGTATAGAAATAAATAAGTTAGCTTTAAGTTGTGTGGATGATAAGAGATGTGTTTTAAAGGATGGGATAAATACCCTGCCATGGGGACATTATAAGTTAGAAGAGTTGTAGTTTTAGATGTAAGATTTTAGATTGTAAGTTTTTAGATGTAAGTTTTTATGATTTTAAATGTCATAAAAGCCTATTCCCAGACACAATACTCAATCTACTTTGTGCTATCCTTCTGTGTTAAAGTAAAATGGTCAGTGGCGGCTACATAATTTTAGACAGTTAGGGGTGGAGGGGAAAAGTGCGCTCGTAGTTAGGTATGCATACTACTCACAGCGTTACTTAGTTTTCCAAGATTTTTCGAACGAAGTATTACTCGACCCATGTTCCCATTTGACATTTCAAAGTTACCTTCGTTACCCCCATTTACAGGGGCCTGTTAGGGGTACTTTTGGCGGAATTGTTTTCCCCCTTAGCAATATACAATATGTACTTCAAACATTTCTTCTATGTTATATCATTTTTCAGATATTTCCGTTGATTGATTAAAATGGCCCACCCTGTTTATATATATATATATATATATATATATATATATATATATATATATATATATATATATATATATAGATAGATAGATAGATAGATAGATAGATAGATATGTATTCATAGCATGTTTTTTAACAATTCATGTTTTCTTCCTTTACCAATAGATGTAATAAATGTTTACTGAATTGTAGGTAGATGGTTTCTTTTGCACTATTTTCATCCATGTAAATATATGCTGTCCAGAATGTGTGTGTGCGTGGTTGAATGACGAATTTGTTGTTAAGAGGTAGTACTAATGTCAACTTACCGTGACAATGTTCGTAACATATGTGTAATAATATAGGTTATGAAAGAAAAATCCTAAACTAATCCAAATCGGCTCTGGGACAAAATCCAAGATAACAGGATGCGCCTGAATAAACGACGATCTTTTCAGAAATCTCGAAATTCTCATTTGTGAAGAATATATGCATTAAATAAATTTTTTTCCAGGCTGATTCAAATGTGATCGATCTCTGATTTTGGAGTTCAAATCTGGATATTGGTTAAACATCATACAAAAATAACGGAGAAACAATTAAACTAACTTCTCTCATTACCCGTACTGGGTCTGGGCAACTCCCACTTCAGTAGTTGCCTGGATCCTGGTCATTGTTGTATGAGGGGACATGTGCCTTTTCCGGATCACTTAACAATTGATCCTCATCTAATAGCATCTGAAAACAATTTACCTTTTAATAACGATTTGAGTTCCTTTACCATATTTCCCAGAATTATCCAGTATTCCTTTTTCCTTTACTTTCCTCTACGTTTCTTCTTTTCTTCTTTTTCTCCTCTCCTACCTTCTTTTTCTCTTCCTCACTCTTTCTTTTCCTACTTCTAATAAAATTGAAAACGGGGTCGTGACAGGAATGTGTCGCTACAAACACCGTCATAAAAATCGCTTTGATGTTTATCTTGGGAAGTCCGATATGAATCAGTTAATTCAAAACGTTTATAGGAAACAAGAAGTTTAAGAGTTAATTCAATTTTACTATTATTATTCAATAGCGACTCCTTTTACCACTCACGGATTTTGCGTTTTTCAATAAGTGTTCGTTTATTTATTGTTTTTGTTAATGTTTACTAATATTGTTTCGTTAATGTTTACTAAGGCCTGACAGTGTCCAGACGTACTCAAAACAAACAATCCTTTACTTTTAGAAGCTTTTTATCCTAGGAAGATTTACAGTAATTGAAGTCATGTGTTTTAAAAGTTCTTCTGAGGCCAAAACAGATATTTTATTTAATTTTCTTGTAGCTTAAGCTTTGCTTATTTTGATGCTTATTTTTCAATTTGCCGTGCATATTTGCGGATGTGTTTTATTGTTAGATTGTGTTTATAAATCCAGTCTCTAATATGGGTAGGCCTGGATCAAGAATTGTACGAGCCTAAACAGCTGAAGCTTCTGTAAGATGTGAATTGGTAATGAATCTATTAGTATTGGCCACCTTTGTATTGGAATACGTTTTGTAAAGGATTAGATTCTAATCTGATGTATGAACTCCCTTGCACTTTGTGCAAAATATTTTTCTTGCACATTTCTCTTTATATAATTAGGTATTTATTATCCTTTTCAGCTTTTATGTGCCAATTGTTATGCTTTTAATCGATTTTCTAAACTCCACTTTAAGTCAAGAGTAAGTTTTGTTTTGTCTTTTATTTTTATTTGAAAGTGTTAAGCAAGTATCTATTGTGGCAATACAAACGTATCTAAACGTTTCCGTCACATTCTGATCTATAGAGGGAAATACTATTAAAGAATTTGTATTGTGTACAGTACGCTATTAAAGATATATTGAAGACGTACTCTTTTTGAAGAAAAGTAATTCAGAGCTTCACTTCTTATTGAAGGAATTGAATAGTATCCATCGTGATTTGAAAATTACGGTAGAAAATGTAAAGAAAGCAAACTTATCTAGTTAGATCTCAGTATAAGGAGACACAACAATAAATTCGTTACTAGTGTCCACCATAAGCTAAACGGGGGCACACAAATATCAATTATAAATTTCCTCATTCAGCAAAATAAGAGCAAATATTTGGAAAACACACAAAGAATAAAAAATGCATAATTGAACTCAGACTTGAACACGGGATTCTTGACACACTATGCCGATGCGTTTAACGGCTATACTACTCAATCCGCTCCCGTTATTCTTGAATCTGGCATTCTTTCACTCAGAACGACTCTTGAAGCAGAAGATTCTTTCACTCTTCGAGCGGACTGGATAGCGTAGTGGTTAACGCATCGTCATACTTCGCCGAAGATCTCGAATTTGATTCTTCGTCCAGTCATGCACTTTTTCACTGCTTGTGTATCATTGAATTCGCACCTATAGATGAATTGACGTGTTAAAAATTGGTTGTTTCCTTCATTTGTTTATAATATATCGAAGAAATTCTTTACCTCTTTGGAATCAGATTCAGAAATAGAAATTGACCCATTATTAAAGTTAGGCAGTATGAATGAGTATCCAGTTCCATTATTAATAAATAGGCATAACAAGATTAAAATAAACTCACGTTTCGATAAACCTGAAGCCGAAATCAATAGCCCAAAATGGTTGAGATTACCTGTTTTTCCTTCATTGGTAGCAGCATTAAAGAAAATTTTTACACAGTATGGGTTTCATGTAACCATTTCTGCAGTAACGAAAACGTATTATAGGTAGCCAAATATGCATGGAAATTACGAATGAAATAACAATAAAGTGCAATCGCCAATGCAGGGAGCTTCTACTCTGCATTAACTGAGCGTGCTTTTCAGAAATAAATTGCAAAATTTGATGAGAGTGCACCTTTCTTTTAGGGTCAGTATCGAAATCCAGATCTTTGGTAGGCTTTGAATAAAAGTATGTAATAAAACATGAATGTGTGAGTGGTGTAAGCGTAAATATTAAGTATTTCCTTCGTTATACAGTAAATGCACAACTTTTATTTATAAGGACAGAAAATTCTCCCTGGACTCCGTCTGAATTCACCTCCGGTTCTCAGGTAACAACGAATTAATTCTACTAATTCTTTTTTTCACACAGGGTAGTTTTGAAATTTAGGAGCCTAGTGTTACCGTCGCACTGTCTTTCTAAATATAACTGTAACACGTTACTCTATTGAGCATCCTTTTAATAGCTTTTTCCGTTTCACTTGAAAACACTGAGTTCAGCCAGAAGCACAAGATGTTTATAGCTTAAGTGTATCAGATGTACGGTCTTGTTTAATAAAACCTGCCCAACCTCTCTCTGAAAACCTTGCATTTTTAACCATAGATGGAAATCAATCAAAGGAAAATCACTTTAGTTAGTTGTGGTCTTTATTTGAAATCAAAGTATTAAAATGTGCTACATATGGTTGCAAGAGAAAGGGTTTGTAGTTTAATTTCAATTTTATATCTAACAATACTGAACTTGTGTACCAACTTGCTGCCATCTTCGTAAGTTGGTATGAGAAGCGACCGCGTGGTTTCCGACCATTCGTTCTATGATTTGTATCTTTCAGTATGAGATAACAGTGAAAGACAAGCTTCGTTCTTCGCAGACTTGTCACTTTTAAAAATGTATCAGTTGTTTTGTTCTTCAAATACTGGTACGTATTCACTCTAATCAGTTTCAGATGTAGCATTAATTTTATAAAACACAATGCCTGAAAAAGTTTTCTTTTCTTATATATGTAATTTGTAGATTCTTTTAAAAATACGTAATTCATTTTTTTTAAAGACCTCATTAGTTTTAGTTTTTATTTAAACCTTGCCTTCCGTTTGTAGGTTGCTTCGAAATGCAAGAAGTTCGATCATATGAAGATATGAAACAATACATGATAATCGAATCATACATCGACTATAATGGTATATTTAAGGTTAAAGGCGCTTCATTACATCGGCAAATAATGCACAGTGAGATGACTGATAGTGGAACACCTAAGGAAACAGATCCACCAAATAAGGTACCAGGTCTTAATATTTTGTTTTATCTACATATAAAACTAGTGAAACAGCAATACGAGAGAAACACTTTTAGTTTAGGAACTTATGATTTTGCAAGAAAGGAAATTACATGAATTACTATTTATATTTTTAATTTATGATTTTGTAAGAGTAAATCATATATATTTTGATTTTTTTATTAGCGTGTAATTTTGTTAGAGATAAGTAAACAAATTGATATCAGGAATGACCAGTGTCTTAAAGAAACAATAGCATTTTAAGGACGACACGAGGTGTATATTTTTACATGCAGGAGCTATTTCAGAAACACAAAGGTATTTCTTTTAAAGCAATAAAACCTCTCATAATATCAAATCCTGCAATGAAATGGCGACACGAAAAATGGAAATACCAACAATTTTATTCCGAGTAAATTTTAGGACTATGTGACCCACCTCAAAATTTGACAGGTGTACAGTGTCCACTCATAGTGAAATGATTATCTTCTCTCAGACTTATTTTACGTGTACTTTTATAACGCTTCTTTGTATTTAGAATGTATTATGCTTCATGCGTGGCTGATATGCTGAGTGTATATTAAAAGCACAAGAACAAGAAATAGGATTACGATGTGCTGTAACGTATATTGCGTTTGTTGAAAAAAAACTTAAGAATTGTAACATTTTTGTGAGTGGGCGGTCACATGATTTCACTTTTGGTGTTAGATGTCTCTTCTGCTCAGTGCAGAGAGACACATCTAGAGAAGTTATCTCGAATGACAATAGATGGCAGCTTAAGTACTCTCAGGTAGTCTGCGTAGCCTGTTAACGCATAACGGTGTGGTGTCAGGTCATTCAATTTGGAGGTATGCTATGGTTTAGGTCAAAATTTGTTTGTAAATTATAATTGGTTAAATATCCTCTAAAATGTAATGGTTTGGAAATAGTTTCGGCAGATAGAAATTGTAAAAGGTGAAAGAAATTGTTTCTCGTTTATTGGACTGCTGTGGTAAGTAATGGTTGAAGGGCTCAAAAGAAAACGGGTGGTGTTCTTATGCTGTGTGGGGAATGTTGGGAGGTCGAAATTAATAACCTAATTTGAGATGAAGTGTGGGAGATTTTAAATTTATTTCACCCTTCTGTCATTTTTCATAGAGCATAAAATTTCCAAATTTGGTTCGGATCCATATATTGAAGAGAACTTTTTGACTCGTTTTAATTAATGGTTATAAGCATATGACACGTTGAGCGTATGGCACAGTGTCGAACTGGACAGAGTGGTGAGGTGGACATTTCCGCCTGCGCCCATTCTCTTATGGCGTCCCTTCGTCACAATAAAATAGGCTTAGTTAAAGTCAAGACAATTTTAGTTAAATTTTCCATTATTGTCTTTATAATAAATATCATATAACAGAGTTATTGCAGATTTACGTAGATTATTTATAGGCTATACGTTGTCAAGGCGCTCTGCTCTTCTCTTCGCGGGGGGCAGCACTGCCAGATATCCTAGATAGGTGATATGTGAGAACTCGGTCTGATCTAGTATTATGACAAGTGGCCTTGTAAGTGCTGTATGGCTCATTCCCTTGTTGCGTTATTTGACAGTTGTAATGTTATAGTATTAGCATCGAGACTCAACGCAAGCGGGGCCTGCATGTTCTCAGGTAGGAAATTAGATGTTAATTAAGAAAAGAATATTGTGTGCTATTGTTTATAGTGTTATCTATTATCGTTAATGTAATTGGCTTTAGTAGTCGTAGATGTTTATGTAAAAATCAAAATATTTTTTGATAAAATTTTCTTCAGAATTTTAATATTCAAATTATGCTTGAATTGCGTTTAACATATCTAAAATACATCTTTACATCCCGTCTGGCTGAATTTTCAATAGTTATGAAATTATACGTTTATTTCTTTTAAAAGTTAACACTCGCTCTTCTGACTAGATCAGTGTATCACCTGCATTGTAAGAACGAAAACAGTATGTAAATTTAACGTTTAAAATTTTGCTAACCAGAGCGACAGGATATTTGGATTTTATATTGAAAATGAGGCTCAAAAGCCCAATATTTATTTATATTCTAATTTAAAATATTATACACAGTGCACATGTGGTGTACAGAAAGCAGAGCAGCCAGAGCAAGAATTTTAGGAGACAAATAGTTGAAATTTGAAACTCTACTGAGAGAAGTTCTTTATACAGAGCTATTTGAACCTACAACACTAACTTCGAATTACTCACTGTCCCCAAAGTAGGGCTACTTAACGTCATGGGAAATAGTCCGAACACTAGCACTTTAAAGTCACCGAGAGAGAAATTTTCTCACCTATATGAAAACGTTAAAATGTTTTCGGAAAATCTTAACAGGGAGTGGAATGCAAATGAACTTCATCTCAGGGTAGATGCTGATTTTGCAACGAAGGGTATTCGGTGTAAAGAGGACTTTTTTGGTGAAAACTGCTTTGATGAAGATTTGTCTTTGCTAGAAGCCAAGTGGAAGAAATTCCAAGTAGAAACCTTCTAGAGAATTTGTGACACCGCTTTTACAAGTGTTGAGAGGTTTATTCCAATTGAACATTTAATAAAATATTTTGCCTGTTTGGACCTAAAGAGATTTGAAGAAATAAAGAAAACTAGATTACCAGATGGAACCCTGAAAACATTAGCAGAAAATACAGGCCTGTGTAAAGAAACCCTGTCAAGCAAACTCAATCAATTTGCGACTCATTACAAGGATACTTCTACTAGTGACTTCGAAGTGGTTCAGTGCCCAATTGATTCTGAAAATGAAGACGAATGGAGAGAAAACAAAACGGAAGATCAGGATCAACTAAATCCAGGGTTGTGGACACTGTGCTTTTACATTCCTGTAAGAGCTGACTTTAAATGAAAGTACTTATAGCAATTTATATTGTGTGTACAGATATGATATGGCTCTTCCAACTAACCGGATAACTCGTGGATGCTTATTTTTTAAGTTGGCGATCATCAAATCAAAACTGAGATCACTTTTGGGATAAAGTCTACTAGAAAATTTAGTGCTCCTTAACGCTGAATATGTCCCGAATTTTCCTGTAGATTACTATGTTATTAGAAGCGAAATAGTAAAAACCTCAAGAGATCTTAAACGAACACTCATGCTGTGAAACTTAATATAGTCATAAAATTTTACCTAATGGTATTTTTTTCTTCTGTTTGTATTGGAATAGATAGACTACTGCTAATTTACCATCCTACGTTCAAATTTTTGTTAGCTGTAATTATATTATTATTTTGTACTATGCAACATTTATGATATTTCGTCCTAATCGTTTTGTGTATAAGTATGTTTGCTTAATGCTGTGAACAAATTAAAAAGTTTTAAAAGCCAGAATGTTTACATAAATTTGTGCATGAGGCGCCCCTCTAAGTTTCCATCTCCGCCTCGCTCTGATAGCTCCAGTCCTACACTGGTATGGCATTAAACTTGTTTAAGAGATTACCGAAGTATAAATTTGAACAATTGAACCTTATAGCTTTGGAAGAAATTACGTAATCACTTACCCTGTTTCGTTTATACAGAAAAAGAACTTGGAATATTTAAAAACTAAGGATTGAAATAAGCCTTTATTTGACCTTTGAAGACACGTAAATGACAACCATTGGAGTTGAATGCTGTTAAAAATTTTGAATCATTTATTAATAATTTCATAGTTTTTGTGGTTTCATATATTGTATTGGTGGTGTTCTTTATATTGCGGGTTTGTAATAGAATTTTGTTCTAGTTGAAATACGCTTTTTGCATATATTTCCTGATTTATAAAATAAGCTTAATTGCTATTAGAAAAAACAACAATTGAGGATTTTCTCTGCTACTGAAACAAGAAGTACTTAAGCCTAAACTTACATGTACTTGGAATTGGTTTGGTGACTGGTAGGAGGATTTGCCCGAGTCTAGTGCATGGGTCTCTATTCACTAGACAGGAGATTGCTTACTGTTACCCGTGACCAAACTAACCCCAAGGATATATAGTATGTGTGGCAGTGCTTAGACAGTGCCTAGATATAACACTACTATCACTAGAATCTTTCTATTTTAAGTGTGCCTTCGGAAAATATGTGAAACAAATTTCAACCCCACTCCGCCGTCTTCTTACGGAGGATACCTTCCATTTGCTTTGGGGAAAGAATTGAATGACCTCGGCTGTGTTGCCAATTTGTCACTTAGTCGTTTGGTCTTGACGAGTAAAGATTGTAGGCTACTTAGAAGGCTAACAAGGCAGTGCAAAAGGCAGTGTAGAAAGGCTAACAAGGCGAAGTCCGTGAAATAATTCATTGTGGCAATGTTGTCCGCATCCAACTGTAGAAGGATCTCGGCCACAGCAACTTGTCTCTCTTCTTTCGAGAGAGGTACGATAAAACACACATGGACAGCAGCGCCATCAGCGGCACACTTGAAATAAAAAGGCTTTAGCAAAGCAAGCTCGGCTGAAAGAGCCGGAACCATAGATACGAAACGAATGGAAAAAGACACCAATGGAGAGCGATTCTCATGCCAAGATGGACAAGCCCTACATTTCGTCATTGAGCCCTGATCAGTACGATAGAGCATATTAAGAAGACAATACACTTCAGCTTTGAAAATGTGGACAAATCAGGGAATTCCGGAAAATGTATGCAGATGGAAATTTGGTCACAAGATGTGGACACATCCGCACAAATGCTAACGTGTGCTAACTTAATATCTTACGGTAATCACGATACCAATATTGTAAATGCAAGTATAAATGTTAGTGATCAAAACGTAATGCAGTCACATTGCCCTTAAGAATACATTTTTTTATCATTCACATGTTGTGTAGGCAATTTTCCGCACCGTGCAATAGCTTTATTCGGCAACGCCCATAGTAGTATCATTTGCCAGCCCAACCCTTCTCCAGAAAGAATACATGTTTACCTTGAAATACAGAGAGAGAGAGAGAGAAAGAGAGAGAGAGAGAGAGAGAGAGGTTATGTCATCCAGAAGTTCTTTGTTACCTCACAGAAGTCAGACTGCATGTTCTAGTGTTCTATTTCTTTGTATTCTTCGTTGAAGTTATAATGAACTGTTTTGTTGATGTGTTTTCTTTAATTGCGTGCACTGCTACTAAAGATATCAAAGTATTGGAACATGTCCTTAGGAGTGAGAGTGCCTGGAAAACGCAGCTTAAACGTAACAAAATATATTAGACTTCAGCACGAGTTATTAACATACTTTGGTAGTGAAGTAGTTCAGTTGTTGAAGGACTGATGACTATGTTGTAAGTTTTGATGAATTTTTTAATAGAGTATCTCAAAAGAAGCAGATGGATATAAATGTACAATTCGGAGTATTGCAAAAGGGCAAGTGACCATGCGTTATTTGACATGGGCATTTTAGGGCACTCTACATCTTCCGGTTTTTTAATCGCTTTCAAACTGGCTCTTTCATCTTTCAGTTCAAAAAGATCATTCAAATTTCCATGTAAGACCGCAGTCTGAACATTAAATTTCTGCGTATAGTCAAGTCAGATATAAAGACATCGCCAAATGACCCTGTAATAGGAAGCTATCTGATACTTTGCACGGAGCATTTAAAACTGCAATGGGAGATAACGGATTGGGGAATCACTGAATTTCTAAGACCTCTATATAACTTATTTAAGGATTTTCCAGCACGTCATGCTGAGTACACTCACTATAGAGAAGAGGATAAAAAATTGTGCCTTCTGTTGTATATTCAAGCTATCAGGAAGGATAGAGAAGTTTGCCAGCTCTTTGAGGTATCAGATTGTATTAGGTATGTTTTGAAGAGATAACAGGTTTATTTTTAAACCTAACATCTTTTAAATTACTTACTTCAGTAGAACTTTTCTTTACTGAATTTCAGACCAACGGTCCTCAGTCCATTTCTTTGTAACACTTATCGGCTGTAATAATAATAAAAATAAAATAAAATAAAATAAAATAATAATAATAATAATAATAATAGTGATAAAAAGGGATGCAGAAGTTTGTTCTTCATTTATATACACGGATTGATTTGAAAATCGAAGAAAATCATCTTGCTGTGAAAAACGTTGACATTGATTTTGCTACACGTATTACCTTAAGAAATATCAAATAATAACGAATTTGGACACTTTGGATTTGTATTCTTACGGAAATTACATAAATTTGTTCTTAAACGTTTGGTGAAATAAATTGAATAATATTTGGATCTTAATGTTTCTAGGATCTACAAGTAATACTGAAGTGAATCGCATGAACTCTCTGTTAGCTGCACTCATTGAAAATAATTGGTTAGATGGCAATAGCGCAGATTCAGTTCCGCAGGTTTTGAGGCAGTTCAGAGTTTGTTCAGATCCGAATTGTAAAACAATCATGAGTCAGAATTATAGAACTGCTCTGCGTTTGGATGACATTTAGCTAAACAATTATTATACTTCAGAGTAGAGTGTTTTAAGATACCTGTTAAAAAGGTCATTATTTTCTCTCATGGAAATACAAAAGTAGAAAGAGGATTTTTAATCAATGCGGAATGTGCAGCAGATAATGTAAAAGAACAAACTTTAATACGAGGAAGACTTGTTCGATTCAGTAACTTCTTCTGAAACTATCCATAAGTAAATCCTTGATTCATTATGTGTGAATTGCTCGCACTCGTTTTGCAGAAAGAACAAACGATGACGAGAGGAAGAGGAAAATAAGCTGGAAACTAAAGAATAAAGATCATTAAGAACGAGCACGAAGCTGAAAAGACTAAAATAATGGAAGATATGCGTAATGTTGATGAGGAGAAAAACGTTTGAAGAAGTGAAATGAATTACATAATGTTATTGATATTTTTCTAAAGATACTTTGTTAATATACCGCAACCAGGTTTGTGTAAAATCTTGTTAAAAATAAAAACTGACCACCTCTTTGGAAAGCCCTGTACGCTTGCCTGCAATGTAATTAAATCAAATAAATGTAGAGATTCTTTGATCAGTTAGGATCTTTATTCGGAGCCAGAGTATTAGAATTTTGTACGAATGGTAGCCAGAATATTGTAAAATTTCTTGGGTAGAGCAATAAAATGTGCTCTGGATTTGCACTTACCTTCACCTTTTTATTATAGAAAGTCTTCTTATGTACACAAATTATAATAAGTAATTTCTCTAATATTTAAGTTAGACTAAGATAGGAGCCCGGTGACCAAGCGTCGTGGGCTTTGAGGTGAGGTACTCTCGGTACCGTACGTCGTGAGAGCGGTGTAGATTAGGTATCTCTCTCTCGGTGACAGTGCATCGTGAGAAAGAGGAAAGGAACCCGATGATTAAGCGTCATTTGTATAAGGAAGGGTACCTAACGGTGACCGAGCGTCGAGAGAGGGGTTTTAGGTGTTTCGATCAATCCGGGAAGATTGATGTTGGTCCAGGAGTGCAGTTTCCATTTATCCTGTATTGTCGGTTTCCTTCCTTAATTCTCGTCCTTCTGACTGTTGGCGATGGTGAATGACTCCTCTTCGGGATCGTCGTCTGCTTGTTTGTGTTTATAGTCAACACGTGTAGTACGCATGGCTATTGAATGGTATGGCGACGTAAGGATCCTTACAATATGGTCTTGTAAAGCAGTGTGGGTAGCCAAGATTTTTTAAACAAGACTGCTCATCCACTCTTTTTTGATAAGCGTCTCAAGGTGACTCTTCCTTTTCATATATGGCGAAACTTTCATCATGTGAATAAAGTTACAGATTAAAATTTCAGGGAAGAAGTTTAGTTTCTTGCTTTGTGAAGCATTTTTTATTAGGTAAGTGTTAGGAAATTTCATTAGAAAATAGTTGTATTTATTTTTATAGTATTCATTATTCTTGTGTATCACCGTTGTCACGTTTTTTTCGTGTTTGTTTTTCCTTCAAGATGATAAAGTCAGTATGGCCTATTATATCCCAGGGAAAAGTTTTTTTTAAAAAATGTGGAAAACCGGGGAAAATGAAGGAATTCTCCCGTGATTTTTTTCGCCACTCTGCATACCGAAATAAAAGCAGCCAGCAAAAAATATTGAAGAGAAATTGTGAAATTGTTGAGGAAGAGTTGGCTTTAGAGGAGGAGGAGAACCTTCAAGAATTTCCTGCAGTCAATGAATTCTTATGAAATGTTATGGAAAGTCAGCAATTTTGTGGAGTCGCCCCTTGTCACTTCAATAGCTCAGATAACGTGTCAAACAAACTGTACATTTAGGAATGTCAGAACTGACAAGTTGCGCCCAGGATTTTGTAAATACTGAATTCGATAGAGCATAAAGTACTGGATCTGACGTGGGTTGCATATAAATAAAATCGAACATATACAAAAGAAATCGATTGTGATGTCAAAAGGGGTTGAAGTGGGTGAGAAGGGAATAGCGATTGGGAACGCTTAATCTACTAGTATTTACTTGTAGACCTCGTCGTTTCTTCCTAGATGAATCCTTTCGATGGGTCGGCGTTCGTCCAATAATCTCTTTGGTCTGCTGAGTGTCAAGGTAGCAGCGAGTTAAGAGGCAACGAAGTCCAAACAGGAAAACCAATGTTATAATAACGATTAATCCAATTAGAATCGAAATTGTTTTGTAGTAAACAACTCATTGTAGTCAAAAGCTATACAACGTTAGCTTAGAAAAATGCTCTCTAAGCTAGAGCAAGACACGACTCTCGGAAGTTCAAAATTGTTGTTCGCGCTCTTACATCTTGACTCGTCTGAAATCTAATATCAACTACCTCTTCCAAAACTCTGTAGCGTAATACAAATTTACTTAAAAAAAACCGGTCGCCCGATTTTTCGTAATTCATGCAATGACCAATTGTCAAATATTGTCGTTTAACAAGTGCATTTATCATCAGCTTAATGAAAATTATCTTTCCGTTCGAGACTAATATTTGGATTAGTTCAATTATGACCGTGTGTGTGAAAGACAACAATATTTGCGTCATTATTGATTACGAAGAGTTCAAAAGTAGGAAACGTATCACAAGAAAAGAAGAAAAAGCGAGAGAAAGGATGATAATTAGGAAGAAATGAAAAAAGAAGAAAAAATAACTTGAACACCTTTGACACAAAATGAGAAATAAATCTGGGAAGCACTCACTGCTAAATGTATGTAGAAACAACACTCTGAATGTTCTTTCTGCGCTGTGGCTGATATGTGGTCGATAGTCTGCTGGCGTTTATTGAAGGCCTGTCATATTAGTCTTTCAGACTTCAGTTATTTGGTGACTTCTGCATGTGTAGTGCACGAAGCACTCAGCAAAGATGTTGCAGTCTTATTCAAGTGCGATATGAAGTAAATTCATGCTAATTCGTTTCTTCAATCACAAGTTTGTAAAGAACTCCTTCTCTTTTGGAGAAGTTCATTTATGATATTTCTGAGAGTTAGTTGTGGCTTCAGTTCTCAGTGTTGGTTGACTTAGTTCATCCTATTCCAGAGTTTGCTTCCGTAGCATAGTGATCTTTTGCAAGCTTTTCCAATTCCATGATTGAGATTCATTCTCTTAGCACATTTTTTGATGCTGGATAAATAGAATTATTACAAGCAAGAAAGTATTTGCATTATTCTCCGCTTGACAGAGGATCTATTGGGAAGGGAGGCGTATTTTAAATACCGTTGGTTCTAAGCTCGTTTGGGATTCTATTGTGTCCACCTTTATAGTCAGAATAAGAAATAAAGTAATAAGACATAATACAATAAAATCTTCAACTGAAATCTACTTTCAGATACGTCTGTGTTTGTTTGAATAAAATATTTCTTTCTTTAAGTCTGCTCAGCTACATGTATTACAGTTAGAGTACGTTTGTTTTATCTTGGCACACTTACCGGCAGTGTACTTGGTTGGCTTTTAAAGTATTTTCTGCTAGCACTCAAGTGAACGTTTTAATATAATAGGCGTCTTATTGGCTTTGTCGTGTAGGTGACGCTAGTTGTCAACCAGCCCATCAAATGAGGTCATTGCTATTTGGCGGGTAGTTGAAGTGCTTAGTTGCCACACGCGAACAAGTGCGTTACAGTGATTTGTGAGTAGTGTGGCGTTTTGCTATTTCTTAGCGTATTGTAACTTTCAACTTGGAAACATGGCGTGGCAACAATGCGTTGCAGACAAATCCATCCTTTAGGCGGGAAGCGCGCCAAGATAAAACAAACGTACTCTATGATTCTACCAAGTAATCTTGGTTATTAATACTATAGCTAGGGTACTAACAGCATGTTATCTACTAACTAATGTAGACCTTATATATGTGTGATACTCTCTTGCTATATAGGGTGGGCCATTTTAATCAATCCACGGAAATATCTGAAAAATGATAAAACATAGAAGAAATGTTTGAAGTACACGTTATATATTGCTAAGAGGGAAAACAATTCCGCCAAAAGTACCCCTCTCCACCCCCGTAAATGGGGGTAACGGGGGGTAACTTTGGAATGTCAAATGGGGACATGGGTCGAGTAATACCTCGTTTGAAAGGTCTTGGAAAACCAAGTAACGCTGTACCAAAAGATGTTTTATATGGAGCACCAGTTTCAAAATGGCCGCCATGATATAGTTCGGAAACTCCAGTACCCGTAGTATGAAAACCATGGAAGGTAAATGAATGGAACAAAATTGAAATACGTAAATATCATAGGGTATATCGAATGATGTGATCCCTGTGATCCCAGCGGCTTCCCTGAAGGGGTCTTGTAGGCTAACTTCAAAATTTTAATGTCCGACCGTACAACGGTACGGGCTTACGCTTGACCTACCCAATGCTGTTTGGAAGACAGACTTCAGGGATAGAGAATTGGTGCACAGAGTTAATGTGGATGGTCACAGTTACATTTTGATTAACTATTAGCACTCATGTCATTGTGAGCTTGAGGGACGAAACAGTATGTACGTATATCCCCGAAATGCTTTCCGAACAACCAGCATGCATTGCATAAAAGTTTGTGTGGCGACGGAGATTAGCAAATTCACACGTTTGTAAGTTCCAGCAACTGCATTATTCGACAACGTCTTTCGTATAATGTTCCTCTTGTTTCAAGTTGGCCGCGGATACCTTTCAGTGGAGTCACCCCGACAACACCTCTGGATGTGTCTTACGTCAGTTACCTAAGAACTCTTATGTTACTTATATGTTACTTATGTCAGTTACTCCAGTTTTTCTTCTGTTGATTTATCTCCAATCGCTTTCATATTACGGGTACTAAACCATTTCTCTGACACGGATACTATGTTTCGGCGGCCTTTTGAGAACACTGCAATTTCACATCAATCGTTTTCTCCTGCAAAATGTTTGATTTTGCAAGATTTATCGAACGAGGTACCACTCGACTCATGTTACGATTAGAAATCTTGAAGTTAGCCCCCAAGACCCGTTCAGGGAGGCCACTGGGATCACAGGGACCACACCATTCGCTATGCCCTATGATATTTACGTATTCCAATTTTGTTCCATTCATTTACCTTCCATGGTTTTCATATTACCGGTACTGGAGTTTCTGAACTATATCATGGCGGCCATTTTGAAACTGGTGCTCCATATGAAACATCTTTTGGTATAGCGTTACTTAGTTTCCCAAGACCATTCGAACGAGGTATTACTCGTCCCATGTTCATATTTGACATTTCAAAGTTACCTCCGTTGCCCCCATTTACGGGGGTGGGGAGGGGTAATTTTGGCGGAATTGGTTTTCCCCCTTAGCAATATATAACGTGTACATCAAAGATTTCTTCTATGTTTTATCATTTTTCAGATATTTCCGTGGATTGGTTAAAATGGCCCACCCTGTATATATATATATATATATATATATATATATATATATATATATATATATATATATATGCAGAGTTTACGTTCCCTGTAAAGAGCACGGTACCTTAGTGGTAGAGCGCTTATGTCACATGGATGTGGTCCGTGGTTGAGTCTCAGATCGCCAAGGCATGTGAGTTCGTGTGGTGGACAACATTGTGACCGTAGGTTTTCTCGGTATTCTCCCGTTTCCTCCCACATGGTCTTTCCGCCAATTATTTTATAACCGTTCATTTTCATTATTGACTCGTTCTCCGTAGCCTAAAGGACGTATTCGTGGGACAAACTACAAATTTCATTTTGCATTCTGTTGAAGAGTGATATAGGGGTGTTCCAAAGAACAAGTGTGCCGACTGATGATGGGCACTGGCGCAAGTCCCTGGGGGATGAAGGGGACATATTCCCTACAATCTTGGAACTGGAAGACTGGTCCCCCCAATAATCCGATTTGAAATGTGTTTTTTTGGAAAAAAGGTGATGATTTGTGTCCGATTGCTACAAAGGAAAGTGAGATGAAATTGATGTCCACCAGGATAAGCCTCAAATCTACCCGCTTCCCAATGTTGAAGACAACTCTGCTCCCTGATCCTCCACGGGATGGTTTTTAAACTTCACAAATATTTTGAACATCGCTTAACAAGATCAACAACAACAAAAAAGAAAAAAAAGGAAAAGGCCTTACTTGTCCGTTGTCCCCTCCAATATTGAAAACAGATTTGCGCCCTGATGATGATTTGTATTCAATTTTAATGACGCTTTTTTTCTTTCCCTTAGGCTTTTTAGAAATTTATTCTCAGTGCAAATACCAGCATTCTGCAAATTCTACTTAGCACTTAGAGCATCGGCAATACTAAGTGAGAATTTTGATTATGGAAAATAGTGTCTGTGAAGTTGATCTACTAGATTGGGTTATGGACGCTTTTAGATTATTGTCAGTTTTTTTATAGACGCTTTCAGGCTAAACAGTCACCGGTCTAAGATTTTGTTAATTGTTGTTTACAGGCGATCAGGTGTGGGTTCAGTGTGTAGAGAATTGATGTCTGAAACTTCAACTTTCTTTGATGATCTTGCTTTATGCCTGTGGAATGCCGATTTCGTCTTTTACATTACAATTTCGTCTGCAGGAAGTGACTCATATTGATAATATTGTCTCATGGCTATAGTACATTGCTCATTGTGAAGTCAGGAAATCATAACTATAAAGAAACGACTTAAAATATATCAAACATAACAAACATTACAAAATCATTCTATTCTATTCACAAAATTACAATAAAATAATTCTATGCGTGGTACTACTTGGATGAATAGAAATAAAGATATTCATGTATTGTATGAGTATTTAGTTACCATGGCCGATTTGTTACTGTATGTTGCTCGTATACAAGTGATAGCGTTTTGCTAGTATCTATACGGAGCAACTTCATATCTCTTTTCCATGTAAATAGAGGTAAAACGCACTATGTATAATTGTAGGGGAAATTCAAACTATAACTTAACATTTTAGTACTAGAGGATTGGCTTTTTACAGTTATATGCGAAGCAAGATTTGTTTAATTAGACGAAAATTTTTATAGTTTCGTAAATACGCTATAAGGGTGTAGGTCATTTATATTTCAAGATGTACTATTAACAACAAAACGTATTTGAGCTTATGATTTGCACCTCGGAAACTAAAATTTGTAATTTTGTGTTAAATAAATTTAATTAATGTATTGCTTTGTGTTTTGTGTATACATAAATTATAAGTAAATATTATTTTCTGCCGAGATTGAAGTACAATAATTTCGTTACATCCAATACAATTCCATTACAATAATTTCATCACTACAATCTTTTTCATTACAACATGCTTTTAATACATAAAAATAGATTTATTTACTTAGACATTTTTAGACCTAATTCTTATGAATCTTACTATGGGATAAGTGTATCAATGTATAGTTAGTTTCTATTTGGTATTGACAAATACCAAAGATTGATTTGTCCCAGGTTCGATTCCCTGGTTGGGGTACAGTTGAATGACCAAAGTGGTTCGGATTCCACTATAATCAGTATGTCCACGTCTCCTTTAGCCTAACAGGCATAACCATAAGACGTTTAACTAAATCAAACTAAACCAAAAACGATTGATATGCACAAGAATTGCTAAATTAATATCTCGAAACCTTCTGTTTTCTATCTATAATTTTCATTTCCCAAAGCAGAAGCTAGAATTAGATTTGTTGAAACTTACATTGCCAATCGAAACACAGTTGATTCTTTTAAGACACGGAAATAAGTTCATGAACAATAGTTTTACGATTTTCACAATATAAAGTTTATCTTTCAAAACCTTATAAGGATAGTGATTAGTGTTTGATGGAAGACGATAGTTTCACTACCTATTGTTTGTCGAATTCGGACGACGATGTATTTCCGTACCAGGTATGTTATGTAAATACTTGAGTCACTAGCATGAATTCCAAAACATTTATGGAGCACTTCAATTATTAGGATGTGGATTGCTACTGACTTGAAGTCAGTTTAATTATTCTTTCTATGTGTAACTAACTTAATAGTGTAGGCATAAAATATTAACGGGAAGTTTTCCGTGCATAGGGAGAAGAAAAAATGCATGGAACAATCGAAAATAAGTCAGAGCGTCGGAGAGAAGTTACTATTCCAATCCAGTTTTCTGAAGCCCAATTCTTCCAAGATGATTTACGACATCTGATTGAGATCGAGGTAAGTACAGACTGTTTCTATATCATTCCAGATAGGGGACCGGAATTCTGGAATTGCCAGAACATGACTTAGAACACTCGGCCAAACTATAAATGGGAAAACTAAGTTTGAAACAAATACTATATTATATATTTTTCCACAATTAAAAGTTTTTATGAAAAATTTTAAATTAAAATTTTGCCAGTATAGATTTTTTTTAAAGTAGTGGTTTATGTTACTTATAGTCTTTGATCAAATTAGACAATTTGACAATACTTATTCTTGTCCTGCCAATATGAGATTGGTCAGGCTGCTTAGGAAACTCCCAGTGAACTTAGGGTGTCTGTAAAGTAAGTTTAAAATTCTGAAAGCCTTTTCAATGGTGTTTCCTCCTGTAAATAGAAATTCGTTGCCTGCTTTGTTTGCTATTTTCTCGGGGTTTGTGTGACAATTCCAGCAGAGCGACCTTTTTAAAGTTAATTAACTTTAACTCCTTATTCATATTTATTGCTGTGTGCCATTGACGCCATTTGACGTCAAGCGGTAGTTCTCATTGTAGACATTCTCTGTAAAATGGCACGCAGGTATTAGAGGTCTGCACGGGCTCGGTCCGAGCTTTCGGTGCTCCAAAGCATATATCACTTCGGGCCCGGGCCGGACTCGGGCAGTAAATTTTTAAATATAAAACCATATGTTTAGGCCCTAACTTTGTAAATATACTGTACAACGATATTTATTGGATTGTTCTTTCTGGAGAACTTTTAAAGCACAAGTACAGAATTAAACATGTAATTGCTATAAATAAAAATACAATATTGCGGTAATGATTAAGTTTCTGTAATTCGGACTTATTTTGGCTTCATTTTATTATCACACGAGTTCAGGCCGGGTTCGGCCCTAAATGTTAAAACATATGTCGGACTCGGGTCGGGCCTCACATTATAAATTCATGGGCTGGGCCGGGTTGGGCCTAAGAATTCCGGCCCGTGCAGACCTCTAACAGGTATAGAGCTTTTATACTCTGGTGGCACACAGTGTTGACCTGGTCATTTTCTGTAGTGTGCTTGGTTTTCGCTAAATGTATCTAGTTTGTTGCAAAAGGCTAAATGTTGCAAAAGTGTAGTTGGCACATTAGATTGGGATACTGAAATCAAGGTGGCAACGAAAGAGTTAAAGGGCTTGTTTATTTTATCAAGAGAATATCTTGTAATTTCAATGCCTGCTTTTTTCTTCATTTCTGGTTCGTGTTTCTACTATAATTATTTTGTTTATAATTCAATAACTTATTTAGTGTTTCACCTATGTTCCTGGGAAACTGATCTGTACGTTCTTAACCAGTTCTTCGAAATGTGGGCTTTAATAATTTACAGATAAGAATGAGCTAATTCAAATCAACGCCTTCAATATTAAGTTAATACTGCCGTTAATATTAAGTTGAACAATAAGTGTAATGACAAATTTGTACCATATGCATTACAGTTCTTCCCCATCAAGTAGAGGACCCTCATCGCGGAGAAGAGGATTTAAGTGGGAAAGTTACTGCATACTCATGCATTAATCACCTTTCATTTGTATTAATCTCACTCGTGAATATTGCTGCACGGCTCGCGGGTCGTAGGTGAAAGTCAAGGAAGCGGATCAGGATAATTTCTCGAAGCGAGCTACGTTTATTTCAACCCAGTTGTAAGTCTAGTGGCGTTTTAAGTGTTGTATTTGATTTAAAAGATACGAAACATGGTTAGGGGCCTCAAGTCTAGGAGTCTGAGGTGGGCATGTCGTGTAGTTGGAACGCTTTCCAAGTTTTAACGCGAAGCACAGTCGGAATCGACCATTAGGAAAACCTAGGTTCAGATGGAAGGACACTATTAAGATGGATCTCGCAGAAATAGTAATACAAAATAGAAACTGGATTCAGTTGGCTAAGGACAAAAGTCAGTGGAGAACTTTTATGAACGCGACATTGAAGCTCCTGCTTTCATAAGCCATGTAGTTAGTTAGTTAGGTTAAAATAAAAATAAAGAAAAACATGAAAATGAAAAACATTATTGAATATTTAAAGAATGTTTTAGAATTCCTCGCCGTTTTAAAAATAAAATGTTTCCTTGATTGGTGATTTAAATCCAAGTTGACCTACTTTAATAAACTAGTTTACTAAAACAAAGCTTATACAAAGGAAAATATTATTGATTGGCGATTTTTTTTCGTTTACGATTTTTGTTGGTTTCGCAAACGTTCCTCATCTTTAAGGGCCATGTGTTTTATCAACATTGGTATACACATCGTCATAATAGGACCACACTGTCTACTGATTATTAACTGTACTTTGATTTCATGTTGAGATCTCGTACACGCGAACGACGAGGATATTAAATCAGAGGTAGCAGTTCAGCATGTGGGAAGAAATACACTATAATAAATAATTTCCTAAATTTGAGAAACTGTTTCTTATCTGTGCACCGAAACTATATTTTCTTAGAAATGAGATTTAGCAATTCTCATTCATTAAAAAAGCAACAGTGTATTGTCTCGTTCCGCTTTATACAACCTCCTGTACTTTTATTAATTTCTCATTAATGAGAATTTCAAACTTAATTTCTAAGAAAAGATCTTCTCGGTGCACAGATAAGAAACAGTTTCTCAGATTTAAGAAAGTACTTTCAACAGTGTAGCTGGGATTAAACTTGGGAGTAAGGAATCATGTGAAATACTTCTAATAGTCACAGATTCATACTTGGAGTCCTCCTATGTTCCCAGAATTCACCAAGGCTGGTTAGTACCATCCCAAATTTGGACCATATATACCTTCTCCACTTTGTTGCTCTGAATGGCAATATTCTGTACACACCAACACCTCCTGTATACGACGGCTGCTGTTTGTGCGAATTATGGCAAGGGAAATCATGATGGAGAGCGACCAAACCCTGCTTTTTATTAACTGTAAGGATGGTCATTCAGCTTTATCTAGAGGCTGTTCAGGCTTTCAGAAAGAGAAACGATTTCGAGAGCTCATGGTTGGTGAGAATATTTCCACTGCCAATACTATAGCGTTACTTAAAGCATTCCATACTTTCTTCTGCTCCGTTTGCCTCTGTTGACGCTGCTTCTGAAAAATCTGTGACGACCTAGACATCTGACGTTTCCATCCAAACTGATTTCTACATCTGTGAGTCCTAATCTAAGAAATGCAGTCAGTGCTTTATCTAGCGGACTTTCTAAAACAAACACGTATGTTCGTAACTAACCCAACAGATCTCTGAGCACTCACATTCATTTCTCTGCGAGAAATTTTTAGGCTTACACAGGATGTGTTTTGTATCGTTTTACGATTTACAGTTGTGATAAGCACATTGAGGGTGGCGCCACTAGCGACGTAGCCAACATTGTACTCTGTGACATTCAATCTCAGTGTATTAGTAGCATAGACTCTGTTGAAGCAGTTGTTGTGGTTGCTTTCTTCGTTGTCTAATTAGAATTGTTCTATGTATATTCTCATCGCTCTATTTGAATCTTTTATTCTTGTTTGAGAATCTACTCGTGTTGCCTGTCAGAGACTGAAGGCATTCCATTGTGGAAATAACAAGGGTAAGTCAAGTAGTGTAATTCTTTGACGAGAATGCGATGCTCACCGTTAATGACCGCAATCTTATTGATTTCCTACTTGATCCGTTACCTGCTCTTGCATTGATCTATCCATATGTAGTGTCTCTCTTGCAACTTCTTCGCAATTGATTGATTACGACTTCATGTAATTCAAATTTATATTCTACGAAATAAGAAATTAAAATAAGAAAAGTTATAAATGTTAAAACACGAGGTCTCGACAAGTTTAAATCTAATAAAGAAAGAAGGAGAAATCTATAAAGGGAAAACTTCGATCACGTTAACTATTTCAACATTATGCACAAACATTATGCACAAACATTATGTACCAACCTTGGCAAAGAATTTTAGGCATTCTTAAACGTTCTGTAGGACCTTAGTGTTCTTGCCATCTTTAATAACGTGCCTAATACTCAATGGGGTGATAGTTTACTATCCGGCTGGTTAGCACCACGCGCTAAATGGGAGTGAGATGAGAGTGTTTGATACACAAGTGACTCAGAATCACTTAATCTTCTTGACTAATACATGATTACACCTGCCAATGCGCAGAATAAATTCTTTTGAGTGAAGCTTATTTACGTAGGCCTGGTTTTAATCCACTTGCCAATAAGAGCACATTTCTTGGAAGAGATAGGTGCTGAGATCAGAGCACCAGAGTGTATCCCTCCCAATGCAGCGCTTTTGGCTGTCGTGGCGTTACGCTTATTTCCCTGAATGACATACCCCGGCACCCAGCAGGCAGCAATAGTCCGTTTTGCTGTAGTTGACGACATTTAATACAAGTGTACATAAGGACATGTTTATTAAATTAATTGTGCAGGCTTATTATAACCATTTGAAAATTCGCTGGAATGTATATCGGTCCAAATTGACACGAAGCAACTGAAAGTTGCAAGAGTGGTCTAAAACGCAACGAACTTGTGCTGTATAATTTCTGAGAAGTCTCTTACAATGGTTTCTTGTTTGCATTGCGCCAAACAGCGTATCTGATACTTAAGGCACTAGTAGTTAGCCGAATGCACAGGTGATGTACCTGGGTCTAGTCAGTGGCGTGTGCTGAAGGGCTTTGTTTGGGTAGGCAATCCTAATTATAAAATTATTACAATGATTTGCCCCCTCTGCTAAACTTAAGCCTGTTCTCTCCGCTGGTCTAATGGCTATTAGATGCACCAAAAGTGCATGGGGGCCCGTGTTCGATTCCCGACGGGAGAGTGCATGAAACTTAATTTCACCATTTTTCACTTTAATAAATTATCCGACTTCTTTAGCCTAAAAGGCATAATATGTGACGTTAAATAATAAAAAGAATTCATTTCATTTTATATTGAGAAAATTTAATTGCAACTTAAACTGTATTGTTTCAACTTAATTATTTGGAAATGGATAATGATGATTCTAAATATGATGTGCTTTTGCTGTTTATTATTAGAACAAGAAAGAATTAGAGTTATTAATTAAGCATGGTTTCATCCTACAGTGTTCAGAACGCCGAAGGGTTGGGCACAACCAGGCACATATGCAGAATTTTTGTTGGGAGGGGACCAAAGTTTGACGATAAATTATATCACCTTTTGTAAAATGGCCCCCAAAATAGACCAAATTTACAGAAAAGTCGGACTTTCGGGGTGTTCGGACCCCCGGATCCACCCTCTGTGTACGTCCCTGAGCACAACAACTAGTAAGAGATAAAATGGGAGAAATAAATATGAAGCACGCAAATACAAGTGAAGATAAAATTCTTAATTCTTTTATTTGAAGTGTAGTTGAATCCTCCTCTCTGTTTTTGCGAAGTCTTCTATGACACTGTAGTAAAATTCTTGATGCTGTTGTAGGGATGTTAAGAGTTCCTTCTCCAATGCTATCAGAGATAGATTTGTAAATCTTTGCTGCCCTTGCGTATTGCGTGCATAGTTCTTAATGTTTTCAATTTTGAAAAACTTTGCTCCAAGAAAAGCTTTAGTTTGCAAGATATCATAATGGGTATCCGTAACTGGGAAAATACAGGCAAATACTTCTAAGAGAAATATAAAGTTAAAATCACCCATTGTACTTAAAATTCCCCGAGCTGCTGTAAAACACTCTTGACCCCAATTCTCTTTGGAGCTGGAAATAATTTCGAAAAGGTCCATAAGTTCTTTTTTGTGCTCATAGATCGTTTGAACAATACCAGAATTGTAATTCCAACGTGTCTGTGAAACATGTGGCAGTCTCTTTTGTATCTCTATATCTAGAGCGTGGGTTCTCTTTGTAGATGTAGAGAAAAATGCAGCAATTCCATTAAGGGTTAAGAATAATATCCGACACTCTCTAACTTGAGATGCTGCCTGAGAGAGAACTAGATTCAATCTATGAGCAAAAGAGTGAACAAACAAAACCTGTGGATATGTCTGTTTTACTCTAGCTTGTAGACCGTTCAAATGACTCGCCATCACAGCTGCACCATCATAACTTTGCGCGACCCACTTTTCTCCACAGTTATATTCTTTCACGAGGTCATTCACAATATTGTACAAGGCTTCAGCTGTCCTATTCTTAGAAATATTTAAAAATCTAAGAAACCTTTCGTGAATTTCCCCTTCTACTGTAACGTATCTCATGACTACAGAAAGCTGAGCCAAACTAGCGATGTCTGTGGTTTTGTCTACGGATATAGCTATAAACTTAGTTTCTTGGATTTCTTTTTTAATATGTGTCATCATAACATTACTGATTGATTCAATTAAATCATTTTGTATAATATTTGACAATCCAGTGAATACAGTTCCATTTTCTACGAATGTTCCCAGCTTCTCATCGTACTGACACAACAATTTCACAAGCTCGACATAATTTCCTCTGTTACTAGAAACAGATGATTCATCATGGCCCCTGAAAGCCAGTTCTTGTTTACCTAAAAAGCATACGATGTCAATAAGGCGTTTCATTATTTCTCTGTTCTTTCTTAGAATTTCTTCTTACAAGTTCGTTCTGCTAAGAGTCTTTCACTTCCTTCTGAGAATCGAACATGTACTCTATTCTTGCTTTTCCAAATGTTTTCTCATTTATTATGGCCTGAAGATGATTTTGAGTTAAACTGTGCTTTTTTATGGCCTTGTGAAGGATTCCCATATCACTGTAACCACAATTTGACCACACACTTTTCTCTTTTGAAAACAGAAGACATCAACAATAGAGCTTTCGTTTTTCTGCGCAAGCGGTTAGCCATTCGTTGCTTTCAAGTAGTTGAATATTAAATTTTCTTAATATTCAAATATTAAGAAAATTACAAACACAATATTATATTAAGACAAACAATACCACACATCAATGTTTACAAATACCACCTCGTGGTTCAGCAAGACGATCTCCCACCAAATGGATCTACAGTCACATGCAGAAGACGGCTTCTGGCCCCTACCACGGAGCAGAAGACGACATCGGAGCAGCAGCGCCACCAACACCCAATGGACCCTATATTTTGGATGGACGAAGACAACTCGATACCAGTTTGCTGGTGACCCTCCTCGAGTCTGCTACGGAACATTTGGAGTAACCTAACCCCAGGCCTCTAGTCTGCTACGGGACTACGCCTATCCTATCTCCTGGCTTAGCCTGCTACGAAGCTCTGTCTGTGAATCCTAACCTCAGCCGCTTAGCCAGCTACGGGGCTCTGTTGGCCACTTAACCCGCCCCTGCTTGCTACGGAGCACTAGGTCCTCATTCCCCTCTGCTTAGCCTGTTACGGGGCTCTGTTGGAGATCCTGTCTGGGACCTTACGGTCAAAGACAACCTATAACTAGAGATGTGGGTCGGGTAAATACCCAGTGGGTAGGTAAATAAAAAATGGGTATTTACCCGGGTATTTACCCCTTTTGAATTTACCTACCCAAAAAATGGGTATTTTATGAAAGTTCAATTATTATGATGTTTTAAGAATTGCTAACCGTACCGGTGACGTTTTTATGTATTTTGGGGTCTCTCGAGCGTGATGTCTCATTCATTCACTATAAATATACAAAAATAATAACCAATTGTCCCCGTTCAGGTGCGGTGCGGGTTTGCAGGCAATTTTAACCATGGCGCACCGGCGGTACAATTTTGGACATTATATGTTATTCTAGGTTAAAGCGATATCTAAATCCTATTTTTTAAAATAATTTTTCTCGAAGAACTTCAGAGGTAAAGAGATCAAAATATTGAGTCGAATGTTTTGAAAGGGGGAAATGGTGGGGGTGGTTGTTACATTTTTTAGACGGAGCTCTCGTGTATACCTATACGTACATCAAAGTTTGATCAACATTGATCAAGCCAATCTTAAGAAATAATTCACACCACATTTTACGTCATTGCTCACGAACAAATCAGATGGAGAATCAGAATCAGAGTTGAAACTTGAGGGATTAATATCTCTTCCGGGTACCTACATTACCACCCACTTGTCGTCTCAAGATTGATCTGGGGCTATTTTACTATAGGTTTACTTATCCGTCTATGCCCTTTCTTCACCAAGGTATGAATGGCTTTTAAACTTGGGTTAGTTTTACACCAAGACTTAAAAAAAAATAACAAATCGTAGTATGACTTCAAGCCTTAGGTTGTCCAAACATAGAAATCATACATAAACCCCCTGTGTTGAATGTTTGGGAGACAGCCCCACTTTTAAATGTAAAGTCTACAAAACGCCATCAATTTTCAAGAACCCTATCAAGTTATTGTGTATTTTCATTTGAGAACAGATGTTTTGAGAGTCCTTCAATTCAACAGTTTTTCCTGAAACGTGAAATTTTGAAATTTTAAAACTCTCAGAAATGTTTCACAGAAAACAACTCAGACACCCGACACACAATAAAAAAGATAAACGAAAGCTGGATCATGTATCTAAAGCATTACATATTAGGGGCTATAACTAGTTGAATAAAGACAACCAAAATTATCAAAATCTTTCCGAGTCGAATATTATGTACTTCAAGTTAATCATGAAAAAAGTGTGCTCTATGTCTACTATTTTCGAACTTAAAAGGACATTTTAGAGTAGTTTTGTCATAAAAGGAGAAAATGAGTTCGATATATTTGATGTAGTCGCACTTATTATATGAAAATATGCTGAAGTAAAAAACATTACATCAATTTCCATCAAATGTACAGGCTTTCCTTAACTTTTTATGGCTTCTTAGGATCAACGTTACTATTTAGGATTTTTGATAGAATCTCAATATTGACGTTTCTTAAACAAATACCGACGTATAGAAGGGTAACGAAGTCTTACAGGAAGTGTTGAACGAAAGCCTTGCCAACGCGACCACATTAGTGGGTGTTCCCTGTCACTTCTTGGTCACTCTTTGTGGGTTGAATTTTTAAAGAAAATTCGTCCTTCGTATGCTCCCTATCAAGGTATCGTCTGGTTACAAGTTACTTGGATGCTCAATAGAGTGAAATGCAAGGGGAAGTTTTCTCCAAATCTACATTTATAGTGTAACGGTTGGAGTAACTTGAGAAATGAATCTATCATTTATTTCGTCATTTCAAAGTCTGAACCTGTTTTTGTTGATTTCGCGTTGTCAAAAGATGCACATTGCTTGTCTGAAGAGATCATGAATGTTCTGTAAACAATAAAACCCTGAAAAAATTTTAGTAATCATAGGAGACAAAGCGTATAACATGAGAGCAGCTTTTATATTAGTAAAACAGAAGTATTGTAACATATTATCTTTGGGTTATCTTGCTCATCTCCATTTGCTTTGTTCTGACATCCTCGGATGTCCATCGGTAAAGACATTACTGGGAAGCGTAACTGATGTTAATACAAACATGGACATCACTTGCAAGCACTATTTACACAAATATCAAAAGAAAAAGGATTACAATTGCGTTAAAGTTGCTTGGAAAAACAAGACGAGGAAGCCATTTACGCTGCCTCCAAAATTTGCTTGTCAATAACACTAGGCTTCAGACACTCGCTGTGAGTGAGGAATTGTCATTACCTTCAGAAATCAAGAAATTGAGAAAAATGGAGAAAGCAATTTCATCAAACGCGAACCTAAGGAAGAACTTAAATTTCGTGTCATTAATACCAGGAGCTGCTGACAGACAGAATACTTAATAATAGTGTATGGCTAGTTTGGTGACAACTGACTTCACTTTCTTTGGTCATCGTCATGTTTATATTTTCGTGGTGGTTTGTTCCACTATCGAATTCTATACTGTGCAACTGATTGGACGCCTCAGGGGCACACTAAGGTAAGGATTTACGGGGTAGATGGACAATTATTTTCTGCCAAGGATAATAGAAGGAAATCTAGTATAAGTAGAAAGAAAAATAATGAAAAGTACCTAGGAAATCCGTACTGTGTTACTTAATAAATATCAAATTCATTCTTTAATTGCTAGAAAAAATGATTAATTTAGTGGTTATTTAGTGCTTCTGTTGCAGGTGATACAAATGACCATTATATTTTTCATTGACAACGATAAAATTCATTTATTGGTAATTGAAACATAAAATACCCACTAAAATACCCATTTTGGGTAAATACCCGGGTATTTACCCTGGGTATTTACCCGCTGAAATAAATACCCAGGTATTTTACATCCCTACCTATAACTAACCTTTGGTTCTAGAGAGATTAATTTGTACAGTATTTTGTGAAAATACTTTTATAATGGAAATAATAGTCTCACCTTTACAAGACATGGCGCTCGATTTACTCCTAGAATTAAAGGCCCAGAACAAATTAGATGCACTTAATTACGAACAATTAAAAGATTAATTAGTTGACTTGAGTAGACCACAATTACCGACATATCGGGCTGAGTTTGAAATTTTTCAGGTCCAACAAGGTGAAAATGAGCCAATAGATGCGTATTTTCTTTGGAAACTGAGAGTTATTCGGCAAGTTTTGCCTCAGGCCACCGAGGGGCAGAAAATAAATTATTTATCCTTAGGTTTAAAGATATATTTTTTTTTTTGCAGAAGATAGCGTTAGAAACATTTACAACTGTTCACGCCTGACAAACACACTTACATAATCTGGAGGAAGCAAATTACCTAATGAAAAAGAAACGTGATTAAGTGGAATTACAACAGGCAATATATTCACTCTGTGATCATAATTCACCAGTCAGCAATTTACACTCATCAGTAATCGCTGGAGCTTCCTACCCTGTGCATCAACAGCAACTGACTTATCCATTATGTAATCCAACATCTAATTGGAATCAATACCAGTAACCAGCCCCAATCTTTCCTACATCTCTAGAATCACAGCTACAGGGTGCATCACAAAATCAGATACCTCCAAATCCTCCCCCCAAGTTGCTAATCCGAATCCCCCTCCCAAACCCCCCGCGCCTAACACATCTAGTAATTCTAGCACAAATAATTTATTAGATTTCACTAAATTAGAAATTCAAATGGCTGAACTATCTCTCCTTGTAGCTCAAAATGCTATAAAGAACTCACAATTAAGGAGAGGTGGCCGTAAAAATTATAGGTCGAAAAATACAAATAATAGTAATCAAATTTGGCATTGAAAAGGAAACAAGAATAGTTCTAAAAATAATAATAAAAAATAATAATAATCCTAGGCCGGAAACAGTTACAGTATGCGGCACATGCTATGAAAAAGGTCATTTTTCCAGTACATGCTATAAGACCAATCAGCAGGGAAACGCCTAAGGAGACCCCAGAAAAAACTCTTTCAAGAACATGTTCTGAGGGCCGAAAATCAGGAAAGGAGTGAACAACAAAAATTGGCAAATACATCAGTTTATGCAGTGGTTCCGTTATCAGATAGAAGGGAGAACATTAAAATGTTAAATCAGGAACATAAATTATTAATTAATGTAACAACTAATAAAGAAAAATATCCTGTAATCATTGACACTGGCAGTTCATTGAGTCTATGACCTAAAAATTGGCTTCCTCCGAACACAAAATTGATTTCTTTTTAGCACTAATCTGCGAGGAATTGAGAATTCCGTCGTAAATTTACGCTATATACCTTTTATTAAGTTCAGGATTGGCTCAACAACGTTTTCTCATTATTTTAGGATTTAGAGCATGGAGATTTTTTTGCCTTTATTCGGTGAAGACATTCTAAATGGATTACAGGCCAAAATTGACTTCGAGAATAACATGTTTTCGGTATTCAAGAAACCACGGCCTCCGCAGTATCCAATTGAAGTTGACACTCAAGAAATATTGTCTGCTAGGGCTATGCATACAATAAAACAGTACAAGTCGGCTGATGTTTTTACAACTCGAAAAGTTACCATACCAGCCAGGTCACATTTCTTTTTACCAATTAATGTTAACAATCAACAAAAGGATAAGGAATATTTTTTATCTCTCCATTAGAAAATTTGCTGGACAAATACGGACTACAAACGTTGCCTACTACAGTACCTAAGAATATTTTCACTTTTTAATATCAAATCCTACTAGTAGGCCAGTAACGTTAGTAAAGAACACTCCAATAGAAGATGAACAAAATGACGAAATATTTTATAGAACTGAACAAGAAATTCAGAATAGGCCATGTCATTTTTTGATGTTAAGTTATTCGCCATCAATCCAAATTTAACGAGTCAACACAAAAAAGCTGTACATGATCTACTTTTTATATACAGGGATGTCTTTTCTTATACACCAACTGATATAGGCTACTTTCGTGGTTATGTATCCTCGTCGCCAGAAGTGCCTTTACATCGCCGTGGCGGGTATGTGACAGCGCAGTACTCCAAGAAAGGGATGGTTGTATAAGAATTTGTGATTAATTTTGAAGAGTTTTTATTTTGACAAGGGAATTAACATAGGTGAAGGGAGTAAAGACACAGATTTGAAGCATCAGTGCACTGTTATTGAAGCATCAGTGCACGAAAAGATTCGTATTCTCAGTTTTTCTATTTATTGTTTTATATATTAAGTTAAACACCACAATATGTATTACTGATATCGCAGATCGTATTATTTTTTAAAATCGTGTTTGTAACCTATTGTCAAAACATTCATCTCCAGACATGATGTGGAGAGAAGAGAAAGAGATACGACATCTGTAATATATGTATATGTGATTCACTAAGTAACTGTAGAAATTAGTTAAAGGACACATAAGAGAGCGAAAAGGAGGTCTAGAAGTGTGAACGTTTTAGAAACGTCCTAGATAGGTGAAAATATAGTTAAAAATTGCAAATTGCAAAAGGTATCATGTAATTTACCTTTCTTTTCTTATATTCTAGTATACTTTTTCTTTCACATCCAAACATCTCTATTCAGAATTACGAGATATAGGTGAAGAGAGAAACATTTCCATTTCAAGAATTGTACCAGGAAAAAAATATTTTGACTTAGACTAGATTCGAACTCGCAATCCTTGAATCCATGGCTCAGCGCTCGACCGATTGAGCTAACTTCGGTTGGAAAAAGTCTGTTTTCTACAACTACCGGATGCTGAATGGTGTGCATTAACCAAGTTTGCCGAGATAATTGCTTCATATAGCTATTGCAATAATAATAATAATAATAATAATAATAATAATAATAATAATAATAATAATAATAATAATAATAATAATAGTAATAATAATAATAATAATAAAGCAGAAGAAGAAGAACAGAATTTAAAAAGTCGCATATGTTAAAAGTTTGACGTGCAGAGTAAGTCCTAATATAAGATTTTATTAATTATATATAATAAATGTAAGCGTGGTTTATTCGTGCGTGCTACTCAAACTGCGCAACTCACTACCTAGTCCCATAAGGGTTGTACGCGTACGGCACAGTAGCCTTGCCTCCTCCAACCGTGAAGAATGTTTCGGTTTGAACGTATGCGTGTCCTAAGAGGAAGGAGGAGATTGAAAGAAAGAAAAGAGGTTTAGAAATTATGCAAACGTAGAATATCTCACGAGGTGAGGTGATATAGAGTTCAGCGTGTCTTTCAGCTACTACTCTATACAAGACTTGCATCTACGACTTAACGTGGAACCCGAACCACACGACTCCTGACGGGAATCGAAACCCGTATCACCTCTAGTTCTATTATGGGAGAAACAGGAACATGTAAAAATAATCGAAAATGAACTATATTAATGTTAAATCCATAGCTTTTGAGTACATGAATTATGTATGATACCCTCTATATCGCTCACATCAAAGTTTAGCATTATCGGCATGGAGGTTTAATGGGAGGGGTGAAAATTAAAAATTCCTAATTGAAAGATATGAGTATCTATTCAATAGCTTTCGGGGTCGCTGAAATGAATAATTACACTCCCGATACTATTAAAACCCAAAGCTGTACTCTTTCGTTAGCAGGAAATTTATTTATTTACTTAACTCAGGACACCTTAAAGTTAAGGATATGAAACTCGATGCATATATTTCTAATTCAAAATTATTAGATACGTATTGTAGCTTAGACTTCTAAGGAGGGGAAGGGACAATTTACGCAATGATTTCCTTCACATTCGAATAAAATACTGCCCCATTATATTGCGAAGACTCATTTCGAATGGTGTCATTGCTAATAGTTTTCCGTATTTGTTTATATCCCTACTCATTTATAACAGTATCTCACTTTTCCTGTGACGGGAGCAACACCTAAGCGAGCATTCAGTAAAGTAAATGCCATTAAAATCTATATTCATAGCACAGTGGTGCAAATAAAGTTGAGCTCTTTGGCAATCTTTAGCATGGAAGCGAATAAAGCCACCACATTGGAAAAGTACCTAATGAATTCCTCTCCGAAAAAGATCACCCGCACATTTATTTTACAGGTGGTGGTTTATAGCTATACTTAAGTTTGTTGAAATTGCTCCAGTGGGGCGAGACACTAAAGTCATTCGTAATAAAAGGTGAAGGGACATGTAAAAGTAGTCAAATATGAACAATATTAGTATCGCAATCATAGTT
The DNA here is from genome assembly GCF_964235325.1 of Thermobia domestica. Classification (NCBI taxonomy): domain Eukaryota; kingdom Metazoa; phylum Arthropoda; class Insecta; order Zygentoma; family Lepismatidae; genus Thermobia; species Thermobia domestica. The sequence goes on from NC_137471.1 coordinate 129,111,766, forward strand.
TCCGTGGTCGGAGATGAATAGTGACGCTGTCGATGTTTCTTAGGTACAAGTTAAGCCTTGGTTGGCATGGAGGTCAGAGTGGGAGGGTGACAGACAGAAAATAGTATTAAATAAATAAATAAATAAATAAAATAAAATAAAATAAAATCGAAAACATCCTATATTTGTGTCAAATATATATTTTTTTGTATCTCTGACATAAATAGTAATATTCCAGATGTGGTATATGACCAAGGTCGGCCCCATTTGCATGCGGTTTCAGAGGAGAGAACCGGTGAAGATTTAAAAACAGTTCTTTGACTTAAGTTTCAGTACACTGAGAGTGAAGAGTGGTAACACACAAATACTGGTGTGACATTCGGACCTATCAGAGGTATGATTTCTGGGGAACTGTCGTTGCTCCAGGGAGGCATTACCCCCTGATCAGTCCCTAAAATTCTTACCGCTTTACAGGGGCGTAGGCAGGAATTTATTTCAGTGATCGAAAGCATTTTTAGGGGTAAATTGTCCAGATGGTAATGTATACGTATACTAAATTCGTTTGAAATCCCTCCAGCCCATGTAGCATCGTACGTTCAACTGTACTCTTTCTGAGTCAAAACTTTGTCTCTCTCTCTCCATATATATATATATATATATATATATATATATATATATATATATATATATATATATAAAACAGTAACAGGGTCGGTTGTAGACATTTCGTAACTGTAAGCAAACAATATTTAGGTGCCCCGCCTATATGATAATAAAAGAATAGAATGCTGTAATGGACAAAAATTCTTCAGATAATTGTTATAATTACAATTTTTTTCAATATATAATAATTCATCCTATGAGTATTAAAGGAAAATGGCGAAATTAAACCTAATTAACTGTGGATGAATCATGACCAAAGTTCCAGTTTTAATAATTTATATCTTTTTTATTAAATAAGCACAGGAAACAACTAAAATGTATACCTAAGTTATATTTTGACAAATACAGTTGAAACATAAAAGTCGAAATAGAATAAAACTAATGAGCTTCAAGTCTAACATTATCACAGATTTGATTTTGACAAAGAGATATGCTCTTACACTTCATTAAAAGCATATTTAAATAGTGTTTTCTAGTGATACAAATATGGTAATTAGCTTAATTTCTCGTTTTCTTTGTTACTGAAAAGTTCATGTTATAAAGACACTTTTCTGGCTTTCAATTTGGCAAAATCTCTTATTATTGCATCTATATCAATTTCATTCAGAATGTCATTTTCAATGGCCATCAAAGCTAGTCCATTTAATCGTTCTTGAGATGTACTTGATTTCAAATAATTCTTTATTAATTTTTATTTAAACTAGTTCAATACACAACAAACGACAAAAGTGCGTGTCTTAATTTATATGTAATTTGTCCCCGATCACTGGCAGAACTTTAAAATCAGGTTTCTCCGCAAAAATCTTTTCAGGGCCCCTTATGCCTATAGAACAACTCAATTCTTTCATGTTTCTTTCCAACATAGACGTTCGAAATCAGGCAGTAACACAATGTAAACACAAGCAATGATGCACCCAAGATTTTTCTTTGAGGTCCGAAGATTTTTTCAGAATAGCCTTCAAAATGCAAATAATTTTGTGTATTTGCCCCCTGAAATTGTGCTAATTGGGGGATCCAGACTCTCAGACTACCTGTTCAGTGTTTCATCCACACATATTTTAGGGGGCCACTCCTCCCCGGGAGGAGATTAAAATAATACGTCTATAATATAATAATAAATAAAAGAGTACTAGCAGTGGCCCTCTGAATACTAAGTGTGCCCCCCGGAAGATTTTTTCTGAATGGAAAACTGCACCTGTTAGTGATGCGCACGATAAAAGATTTGTGGCTGTCTCGTCTCGAAAATGTGCTGTAAAAGTGATGGCTTGACTCGAAAAATGTATATTTCTCTATTGGAAGAGCCGTGTCTCGACTCGAACTTTGTCTGGAAAATCCTGTCTCGACTCGTCTCGTGCGCATTCGTAGCACCTATGTCGGTACATCCCTGAACACAAGTAACTAATAGTCAAAACTCTACTTTGCATTAGAGTTATTACTAATTTAAAATATCGCTCCATCTAAATTTATTAGCAGAGAATGAATTAATAATTATTGTTATCTGTCATAATAAAACGAGCATCTGTATACGATGCTGTGATTGAAAGTGAGAGAACTTAAAAAAATACTTGTCATCCAAATGACCTTCCGTCGCTTTCGATTATATCCTTTCAAGTTATATACTTATATGCCACGTGAAAACTAATTTTATTCAAACAAATTTTGAAATACATGAAATTTAATTCAGACCCGTAACCGAAATGACCGTATCGTTCCATTTTAATTCAACAATTAAATTACTGTGATCAGGTAAAATAAATTTACAGCTTCAAAAGAATTTCGACCTGCAAATGCTTCGTTAACAGTGACTGATATTGACAACTCCCCACCTCAATATTTGTATGATTTTGTCCAGCACTCGAAAGAAATAATTTAGAGCCTTCGGTTGCCTCTTATCGTCTTTCACGTTTTGTACTTTCTTTTCCGATAAAATGCTCATTTGATTTTATATCGTTGGTCATTATTATTACATGAAAAACAAAGTACTATTATAAGGTGAAATCACACATCATTATAAATTTAAAATATAAACAAAAACGAAACGACTTAGGATAGAAATGAAAATGTTGACGAATGACAAATGAACTAATAGATATTAGGTCTAACAAAGTGAGCATTAAGCACTGGACAGCGATTGTGAGTCATTAGGAACTTAAGTTAAAATTTCCCTCAGAAATGATTTTTGAAAAATCCATTTGTACCGCCCGTCTTTTCTTAGTATTCGCTCCACTCCCTGGACGAATGGACAAGAAAGCCTACTTGCTTGCATGGGGGCCCGAAGAATGTTTTTAGGGGGGTCATCTCCCTCGTTACTATCTTACGTTCGGTATTTTTATTTGTATTAAGAAAATCTTAAGAAATTATACATATACATTATACTTGTCGTAAGACAGGTGGGGCCTGGCCCTTTCGTCCCCTTTTGGGTGCCCATGCTTGCTTCAACTTTGATAATGTGCATTCATTTACGGTGATCTTTCTCAACCCTTAACTGTTGAGAAAGGAATGAAGAGTCTGTTATATTTGTATTTTGCGCATATGGTGGTATTGTGGAAAGAATACCACTGTCTTTAGCACTACGGTCATAGTGCTTAATACAACATCTATTGGAAAGCTAAATTTACCTTCATTTTATCTCATATTCGTAAAATATCCCTTTTCCCTCTTTAAAAGATCTATTATGTGCCATGGAAATTTTCCTCAAACTAGCATCTCTTGTGAGTGTGGCATTGGCATCAATTGATGTACGAGTCCATTTCATTTGTAAAGGGGTATTTTACAGCCAACCAAGCGAAGATTCGACTTTATTGTCCTTTTGATGTATTTTATCTGTATCTCAGTCTCTACAATATTTATTTGAAGCTATATGAGGAAAAGTTTTCATCATAACATTTTTTAAATAAATATTTACATTTAAAACAAAATTCATTTTTCTAATTTGGCGCCCTGTTCACCTGGCGCCTCCTGCGAACGCGTAGTTCGCAGGATTCAAGATCCGGCCCTGCACTAACAATGGAATTCTGTATTACCGCCCGACTATCGTTGTTGTGAAAATATTTATCATGATATGACGTAGAAAAATGAGTTACATTAAGGTCTAAGATCTAATATCAAAGTTGAAACATCGCAAGTAAAACAAAAACATGTAATAGCAAAATGTTTTGAAAATAATTTCAGTTTAAACTAGCTGCGACTACATTTAATTCAAAATTGAACTTCTGGAGCGCAACATATGAGCGTAGCTAAAAAAAAAATCAATAAGAACAGTCGGGATTTGAACCTAAGTCATACAAGTAGGAGTCCTTTATACTAAGCATTCATCTACTATATTTTGTTTACTAAAAATATTTTCCATGCAGCAAAATGTCATTTTACACTGAAACATTAACAACATAAGAACAAAGTTTTCAAGAAAATTTGCCAAAGCTTATGTATTAAAAGTATCCCGGTATTCGCCCAGTGGTACTGCAAAATCACTAGTCAGGATGCCTCGTATCGAAATTTGAACCTGGAGACTCCCAATTACAACGCGTCAACGCTAACCAGTAACCTACGTTCGCTCAGTAAATGTCATGAAATTACTTTTTTGTAATTATTTTTGGAAAATGTTTATTATTTTCATGAAGCAAAGAGTGCATCTTCTATTTGGGTTGAGAACTATATGCTATACTTCTAAGAGTCACCTAATAGTTGATGTTCATTATTTCTGTCGATTTTCTACGTCTCTAAGTTATTTCAATTTTTTAAAAGTTTTCCCTTCCGGTTATGACAATGATTAGAAATGAAGGCTCCTCTTCTTATACAATTCTTGATCATTGTAACATTTTTTAGTATAAATTCTGAATTATTGAAAATATTTAAATTAGTTAGAATGAAGAGAATAATACTAAGAAACATGATTAGAGAAAAAAGAAACATTGTTGTTTAACGAATTGATAGAATCAAGCTTTTTCAAAACATAAAAAATATTGTATTGTATGGGATGATCATGGAAAAAGTAAAAATAGCCATCAAGGATACACTAACCAACCACTGTACGCAGATAAGTCAAGGTTCGTTAACTTGAAAATGAAATGAAATGAAATCTTTGAGTTTTACGTCCCGCGGTTATGCCGATTAGGCTAAAGGAGACGGTGATGATGAGTAATGAATGAAATGGTGGAATGAAGAAAGTGGGAGGAAACGGGAGAACCCCGAGAAAACCCACGCACACGGTGTTTGTCCACCACAAAATTAACTTGGCGGGGGCTGGGATCGAACCCGTGACCCCAAGCACCAGGGGTGGACGCTCTACCACTGATTCGTTAACTTGGTAGACGTATATGAAGAAATCACTAACAGAAAATAGCTGAAAGCTTTACGCCTAACCATCTCAGCGACCTCGAAACTATGAACTCTACATGAACATCGGTTGTCGTTTTCGATCATTTTATGTGTTACTCCCTTCCACAGAACGCACACAACTCGCTGTATAGCTTTAGGGCAAATACCTAAAGGCACAAGCAATAGGCCACTTGACCAAGAGCAATGTTGCCAAACATAAGACAATTTAAGCCCACGCTCAGCCTGTTCGACACAAAATCACTAACCCTTCGAACAAGATAACATTGTCGCGCTCTCAGAGTCAGGTTTTAATGGCATTTGTGTTGAAGTACGTTTTCTTTGGTTTTTAAACATTTGATGAATTTCTTACACACTGTTGTGTATGATATTTTCTATGTGGAATATTATTGTATATTTCGCACTGTACACATTGTGTAAACAGAACTCATCTGTATTTCTTACATTGATTTTGAAAACTTTAGCAATGCCCTCATGCGCTGTGTACGGCTTTAAAATGAACACACGAAATAGAAAAGTTGGTGAAGAGAATGTCAAGTTCCGTTCATTTCCAAAGCAGGGAGATTTACAGCAATTGTAAAGCAATAGGGGTTTAATTTTGTCATCTGTGGTTGGACCCAAAAAGCCGTAGGTCGACGCTGCTTATGCCCTTAGCAAAGCTGAGCTGATTTTGAGTTTAATGTTCCGTTCAGCAGCGAAACTATATGAGACGTAGACCTACTGATTAACGTGGAATCCGAATCACATGAGCTCCCACCGGGAATCGAACCTGGGTCTCCCACGCCAAACGCGCGTACGCTAATCCTGTGCCCTTAGTTTTATGAATTTTACCAAATGAATGAATATCTACATATTTTAACACAGTATATGAGTTCTTTGCTATACTGCTTTTGTAATAATATTTTTGTCATTAATTTGCTTATTATGTATTCTTCTATATAAAATAAGTTCTGGCTGGCTGATTGATCAACGCTAGGCCAAACCGCTTAAGCTAGAAACTTGAAGTTTAGAAAGGGCATATGATTTGTAATGTAAGGTCCCACTAAAAGAAGAATATTTGGAAATGTGAAGGAAAAGGGAGAAAGAGGAGTGGCAATTATCTTAAAATGCCCATACCTTGGAATCTTTGAGTGTTAACGACATGAAATTTGGTATATGGACTTCTCATTTAAAATAATTAGATATGTATGTAAGCGTTTTTATGATATTTGCCCTAGAAAGGAAGAAAATAGGGTAAAGTTACAATTGTTATAATTGGATGGCCATAACTCGAAAATCGTTAAGGGCATTGACGTGAAAATTGGTTGAGTTGATTTTGAGTTTAACGTCGCTTTCAGCAGCGAAGCTATATGAAACGTGAACCTACTGATTAACGTGGAATTCGAAATACATGAGCTCCCACCCGGAATGATAATTGGTGTTTAGGTTTTGCAAGTAAAATAATTAAAGACATGTTTCTGCGTTTTTTCATTTTTCCTTAAAAAAAGGTTTAAATTGTAATTGGTAAAATAGAATGGCCATATTCCAAAATTCCTTAAGAGTAGAAACATCTTGATTAAAGATGTATTTCAGCGTTTTTTGATATTACGGTTAGAAGAAAAACAGCAGGAAGACAAAGTTGGGGGTTGAAATTGTTACAATAAGATAGCCATATCTCGAGACCACTTAAGATCAGAGATCTTAGGGATATGATAAGTGAGAGGCCGGAGAAAGAGTAAATGCAAGCGTCTGGGGGCGGACTCCCCGCCTAGCCGAAAGCTAGTTATGCAATTAAAAAATTTGCATCAGTTAGACTTTACACGGCGATTTCTGGGTGTTGGTTTTTGAAGCTCTAAGTTAATCACATAACTTCAATTTACATGTGTTTATTTTTTAAAATTCAGCAGTTGTTTATAAGTGGGTATTTTGGACTCAAATTTTACATTTAAATTCATATGTTTTTTCGTTATTTATATCTTGTATCAACTTTATTTTCTTTATCAGAAAGATAGAAGCTAATTTATTAGAATATTTTCATAGTTGAGGCTTTTGTTATACAACAATTTCAATCTTAAGAACTCTCCTTTAATATGTCACATTAGGGTGGGCCAAAATATAAAACGAACAGTAGCCGATTGTCCACAAGATTTATTTTATTCCTTGTGATGTATACAAATAACCAACGAAATTTCAGTACAATGAAGTCATATTTACAGGTTGCTTCATTTTTGCCTTTTTTTAGTTATTGTAGGATTAAAAGTGGATTTGAAAAGGCATGGCGACGCATTCGGTCACGCTGTCCCGCGTGCCTATTTTTGCCCATTGTAATATTTTAGGAAGCAGGAGATGCCACGTATATTTTTTGAAGTGAGGCTAACGGCGTCCCCCCATTCCCCCTCAGTTTTATCCCTGATTTGTTGCCAAAACTTTTAGAAAAATGTCACTATTTGAATCCTCAATTTAAATAACGCTTTCTTTTAGCCGATTTCACACCTGAGTCGAGCCGAACCAAGCCGGTTGGGCGCAACATAGTCCTGATTAGCAACAAATTAAAAATACAAGTTCGCTTAAAAATATTTTTGAGTTATTGATAATTAAATGGAAGTAATAAAACAAAACAAGTCTCTAGATAAACACAAAAGATGCCTTTAAAAACTACATAGATGTTGTTACACGACATTAACAATAATAGTTTAGGCGTACTCGAACTTTTACATATTTGTACTAATATTTCATTAGTTTAATGAATGATATTTACAACAGAGATCAAACCAGTGCCCCCTGATTTAAGAGATTGATTAACGAATCAGTTTCTACAAACTCAAATATAAAACATTTTGTTTGTCTTCACGTAATCCAACTTCGAAAATTAGGCTTTTATTTTAACATTTCGTAGCAAGTAGTTAGCAACTTTAATCACAGATTTATTTCATTGTAAAACAACTAGTTATCTTAATAAACTCCACGAAGTATTAACTTTATAATTACAAAGGCTATGACAAAATAACCAGATGAATTTGAAAAAAAACGTATATTCTACATCAATTTTTTACTTGTTACGTGAGCCCACTATGGTTGAATGTATAAAACACCTATGTTTGACGCAGAAATCCTCAGGTTTCATTTCCCAGTGGAGGCGAAAGGAACACACAGTCTTGGTGCTGGTTTCCATAATAATAATAATAATAATAATAATAATAATAATAATAATAATAATAATAATAATAATAATAATAATAATAATAATAATAGTAGTTTATTTGTTATGTTTACTACAAGCAAGAAAAAGCGCTCCGAAACAAGCGTCTTTAACAACTACACGTTACTGCTGATTTGCAACGCAGATGTATCACTCTTTTAGAGTTTTGATAAAATGCGTTGATCTCCGCATGTAAGTTTGTTTCCAATGGACCAACAACCAGTTTCTACTATGTTTAATTCTTAGTAATTTTTGAGCCGATAAATTCTGTCACATTATACATACGGAATGCAATACGAAACCCATCATTCTTTCCTCAGTTGGGTATTTCAAAAGATTACGATTATAACTTTTTCTTGTTTAAGGAGAACTTACATTCTCCTAACCCCCTGTCTATCCCCATAGCTTAAACAGACAACATAATTTAAAAAATGATGAATTTAAGACATAAAACCTCTGTATTCTTCGTTTCTTTATAAAGGTATTTAATTTGGAAGACTGCAAGACTCTCGCAAGTGGATCTCTTATTCTTGTCCGAATCTTGCGGACTTGGACTTATTTTTGCACACTTGATTTTGGTTTCGGTCTTGCATATAAATACTCGGTCTTGGTCTTCGAATCAGAAAGTTTTCACCCAAGTTAGCACTCTATCAGTTCCATTGGTAATTGGAGTTCGGAGGTTGAGGTCGACGGAGAATGATTTATTGTTTGAGTTTGAAGGTTGAGTGGTACTTGCAGTTCGGAGATTGAAATCGAACCGAATGAAGGTCAAGGAGCAATCGGAGTTTGAAGGTTTAGATCGTAGTTTCCAGTAACTAGGATCCTGTAAACGGCTCGAGTGGCTCGGCTCAAGGCTGTCACCACCGAGACGAGCCAACAGCTCATCCAACCGAGCCGGCTCGAGCGCTCGACTCAGTTGGGCCGAAAAGAGCCAAGCCGATGGCTCACCTAAATCAAGCCGAACCGAGCCGATAGCTCACCTGAGCCGAGACGAACCGAGCCAATGGCTCATCGTAACCGAGCCGGCTGACATCACTAAACAGTACAGCTGTAGACGCATATTTTACCAGAAGATGAAAATGAAATTGAAGATCAAATGTATTCATTTAATACGCACGATCTTGAAGAACAAAATCTTGAATTTATAGCTGAGAAGCTAGCTTTCTAATTTAAAATCAAATATCCACATCTCTATGTCAAAGAACCTCTTCAGGGACTACAGTGCAACTGGACAAAATTTATCTCAAAAGGAGGACTAGCATTTTCATCAAGGGAACTTTTAGACACAATCAAAATAGTTAACGAATATTTTCTTGAAAAATGTAATGGTGAATTTATTCGCAAAGGAAAGAACATCATTAGAAAATTAACAGGCATCATAAAAAAATGAATTTGTTAGCAAGTGTGAACCGGAGGTTTTAATATTTTATCCCATTTAGAACATACATAAGAATAAATTAACTAAAAAAGCAACTGAAAAGTTCTTCCTCCGAAACAACATTTTACAAGCAAATGAAGAAAGTGGTGAAGTGAGAAAATTAAAAGTTCAGGAAAGAAATTCTGATTGACAAACGCAACTGGATTAGGCCAACAGGGAATACAACGTAAGGAAAAAAAGAAAAAATGAAAATGAAATCTTTTAGTTTTACGTCCGACGGTTACGCTAAATGGGACGGTTATGATGAGTAATGAATGAAATGAAGGAAGTGGGAGGAAACGGGAGAACCCAGAGGGAAACCCACGCACACGGTGTTTGTCCACCACAAAGTTCACTTGATGGGGGCTGGTATCGAACCCGGGACCCCAAGCACCAGAGGTGAACGCTCTACCACTGAGCCACTGCGGCCCTTAAGGAAAAGGAAAGAAAAGCGCACCAGAGACAATACCTCTAGAGTTGTGAGGAAACTTTTCCAAATAGACTTTTCTTTTTATTTACATTTAAAAAGAAATAAAATATATGTCCATGACGGAATAAAATTCCACTAATATAATAGACATCTAAATTAGAAATAGCAAAGACAGCTGAAAGTAAGGAGAAAACAGTAATTTCACATCAGGTTCCAAAGAGAATACACAGCAGCAAGCGAGTAAGCAGACACAGTAAGCAGCGTTACTTCTCCTGTGGTTCTGTCCCGAGCGTGTGTCAAAGGTGACGTCATTGCACGAGTAGGACATAAACGCGTTAAGTGATGAACTTACCAAGCCAGTAAATACTGTATTTACGCCACGGAGTCCGACACTCTATAAAGTGCCTTTTATCTATACAGGATTATGCGCGATCAACATTATAACTGTTACATTTTTTATTCTCTGTTGCAAGAAAATAATTGACATAAGGATAGGACCTGTACTTAAACACAAAATTACGTAAACGATCTGGTAGTTTTAGATAGAACGATCCGTCAACTGGAGGTGGGGTAAGTTCTCAAACATTTAAATATACGACGTCTTATGTAGGTGCACTACGCAACCAGTTACTAGAGAACAAGTCCCGAAGTAGGACTGGTATCAAAACGAGACAATACGAGGAAATACGAGACTACTTACAGTATTAGTCTTCTTTCAATTGACAAATAGCGGTCTCAGTATCGTCTCGATAGGTCCGAAATAAATTGTGTGAAATTATTCCACACTAAATTCGACAGTAGATAAATAAAATATACCTCCAATAGTTCTCCCTATTACTTCAGAATATATCCTGGATGCACCATTTTCTACTAGATAAAGTATGAATTAGCAATTCATATACAATATTCAAAAATTCATATGTCTATTTCCATTAAATATACTCATTCTTTCTTAAATTATTTATTTACTAATTGAAATACCCGGCGTTGCACGGAAAGAATAGGTTTCTATTTCAAAGATATATTTGAGATTAGTTTTCCCAGTAGAATACGCATTTGAATCGGAATGAAATAGTACGAATCCATTTCTAGCAAGAGCAACTGAATAAACTTGCCGCTAACGAAGAATAAAGCATTGGGCTTTTATGGTATCGGGAGTGTCATTATTCACTTCAGCGACCCCGAAAACTATTGAATGGACACTCATATCTTTCAATTAGGAATTTTTAGGACGTCGAAAGCTTTGGATTTAACATTAATATCGTTCATTTTCGATTATTTTTACATGTTCCTGTGTCTCCCATGATAGAACTAGAGGTGATACGGGTTTCGATTCCCGTCAGGAGTCGTGTGGTTCGGGTTCCACGTTAAGTCGTAGATGCACGTCTTGTATAGAGTAATAGCTGAAAGACACGCTGAACTCTATATCACCTCACCTCGTGAGATATTATACGTTTGCATAATTTCTAAACCACTTCTCTTTCTTTCAATCTCCTCCTTCCTCTTAGGACACGCATACGTTCAAACCGAAACATTCTTCACGGTTGGAGGAGGCAAGGCTACTGTGCCGTACGCGTACAACCCTTATGGGACTAGGTATGAGTTGCCCAGTTTGAGTAGCACGCACGAATAAACCACGCTTACATTTATTATATATAATTAATAAAATCTTATATTAGGACTTACTCTGCACGTCAAACTTTTAACATATGTGACTTTTTAAATTCTGTTCTTCTTCTTCTGCTTTATTATTATTATTATTATTATTATTATTATTATTATTATTATTGCAATAGCTATATGAAGCAATTATCTCGGCAAACTTGGTTAATGCACACCATTCAGCAACCGGTAGTTGTAGATATCAGGCTTCTTCCAACCGAAGTTGTTAGCTCAATCGGTAGAGCGCTGAGCCATGGATTCAAGAGTTTCGAGTTCGAATCTAGTCTAAGTCAAAAGATTTTTTTCCTGATATAATTCTTGAAATGGAAATGTTTCTCTCTTCACCTATATCTCGTAATTCTGAATAGAGATGTTTGGATGTGAAAGAAAAAGTATGCTACAATATAAGAAAAGAAAGGTAAATTACATGATACCTTTTGCAATTTGCAATTTTTAACTATATTTTCACCTATCTAGGACGTTTCTAAAAAGTTCAGACTTCTAGACCTCCTTTTCGCTCTCTTATGTGTCCTTTAATTGATTTCTACAGTTACTTAGTGAATCACATATACATATATTACAGATGTCGTATCTCTTTCTCTTCTCTCTACATCATGTCTGGAGATGAATGTTTTGACAATAGGTTACAAACACGATTTTAAAAAATAATACGATCTGCGATATCAGTGATACATATTGTGGTGTTTAACTTAATATATAAAACAATAAATAGAAAAACTGAGAATACGAATCTTTTCGTGCACTAATGCTTCAATAACAGTGCACTGATGCTTCAAATCTGTGTCTTTACTCCCTTCACCTATGTTAATTCCCTTGTCAAAATAAAAACTCTTCAAAATTAATCACAAATTCTTATACAACCATCCCTTCCTTGGAGTACTGCGCTGTCCCATACCCGTCACGGCGATGTAAAGGCACTTCTGGCGACGAGGATACATAAAATATGGATAGATAAAGGAGGCTCTTTTCATCAGAGATCACCTCCCGTTCCATTGGCAGTAAGACCGCAAATTGATTTACAAATTAAACAACTTTTAGACGCTAATATTATTAAATAGACTAGTGAGAGTTCATTTTCCTTGTGACTTCTCATAGTGACGAAACCTAATAGTTCAGAGTTCTGCCTAGTTTTGAATACTGCAATAAATTTACACAATATTTGAGCATTCCGTTCCAGTTCACAGAAGATATTTTACATGTACTTACAGGCAAATCTTGCATTTTGATTATTGACATAAAGTCTAGTTATTTTCAACTATTATTGCATCCCAAAAGTCAAAAATACATGACTTCTGAGCTTAATCATACAAGAAAGACGTATAAGTTTCGACGCTGCGTAAGGGGACACACGTCGCCCGCTGCTGCCCTAAGTATAGCTGTACGCAGTGGCGTATTTACGATTTTGTTTCGGGAGGGGCTTTGCTTAGTTTCGGAAGGGGCTTTGCCTGAAAATGTGAAAATTCTGCAAGATAATTCATATATTTCACTATAGTAAGTAAAATTTTGGGGGGGCTTAAGCCCGAAAGGCCCCCCTAAATACGCCACTGGCTGTACGCATAGCTTTAGAGGGGGCTACCACACCCCGTAACAGCCTTTGCGAATGACCTCATTATAGGGAGCAAAAATTGAAAACAACGGTCGGATTTGGAATTGCTCTTTAAAAGGTTAAGAAAACACGATTTTAGAGCAAACCCGAACAAGACCCATCTATTATACTCGGAATTAGAAGTTTTAGGATTCACAGTTAATGGAAAGGAGACCGAAATATCACATATAAATGCGAATAAAATACGAAATTTTAAGAAACCAACCTATAAACGGACCTTGAAGAGATTCCTGGGACTATGCTCTTATTTGATTTCACATGTTAGATTTCACGGAAAAGATGGAACCATTTCAAATTCTTTTGGACAAAAATTCGAAATTGAAATGGACAACACAGCATGATGAGCTATTTGAAAAACTTAAGACGGATATTATACAAGCTTCATCTTTGATTCATTTTGATCCATCGTTGTAAATCCGAGCATATTCAGATGCATTGTGAACTGCCGCAGGCGGCTTAAGTAGATAGATATTGGGGATTCTGCAGACAAATTTATTATTAGCCCATTTTAACTATATGTCACCCTATCATCTCTAATAACTTCTAATCTACCCCCTAATAATTTGCAGCGCACTCCCTATCCCAAATAACTTCTATTACATCTCAAATAACTTCTATCTTACTCATAATAACTTCTAATGCATTCTATCACTAAATCTAGTTACAAAAATCACTAAATCTAGTTACAAAAAATCACTAAATCAAGTTACAAAAACAAAAAATTACTAAATTTGGTTACAAAATCTGCTTATAACCGGTTTTGACTTCAAAAAATCACTAAATCTGGTTACAAAAATCTGGTTATAACCGGTTTTGACTTCAAATATTATAAAAACTTACATCTAAAAACTTACAATGGAATCCTACACAAAATATATTTATTGCATCTTAATCTCCAGTTTATAAGCTTTCATTTGACACTTGAATCGTGAAAATCCGTTAACAATTAGCTTTAAGAACTCAATAGGAAGGAATACATACAACTCCGGAACAGGTGATCTGTCACTGATTCATTTGAACGATTCCAGTACCAGCACAGGACCATCTAATCCGATTCTCTTTCCTTATCCTAACAGCAACAGAACTTTTTAGCTAGCACTCGTGAGATGGAGCTGTATACCGATGACGTTGTATAATAGCTGTTAGACTACGTCATATAAGGGTTGCCAACTCAATATTTTTTTCGGAACGTTCCAGGATTTTAATTTTTCAAGATATCGCTTTAAAACATATAGGGATGAATTCACCCCATTACTAATAAATATGATAATTGTTAAAAATGAGTTGGCAACACTGATAGTCATACCCCCAAATAACGTTATTATTTAATACCTCGGCCCCTAATTAACCGATTTCAAAAATTCAAACGGCAAATGAATACTAATAATATAACCAATTTTTAAAAATGCATAAATCGTTGCATAACCCAAAGGATACTTTTCCCTTTTTCAATATCTCCACAAAGTTTCAACAAATCGAAAAAATAAATATACTACGATAATCACAATAAAATTTTAAGACTTTTTTAAAGAATAACGTTTTCCCCAAAACTCAAAAATAAACCCGTAAAAAATTCCCGAAATTTTGAACTTGTTATAATTTCGTCAAATATTAACCGATTTTCAAAATTCAAACGGTAAATGGTTTCTATTTTCTTATAATTTTTTTCTAACGCGTTACTGGTTGTCTATGTCTAAGGATAAAATTATAAAAAATAAAAGTCTTCATTATGTAAGAATGTATTAAGGAAATGTAAACAGGACATAAATACTAGACTACAAAACAATTATTTTCATGCATTACTGGTTGCCTATGTCTAAGGATAAAATTACAAAAACAACTTTTATGACTTAAAAATATAAATTTTACCTAAAACTAAACTATACATAAAAGTTAATTAAATATGACCTAAAACTAAACTACACCACACATAAAAGCTAATTAAATTTTACCTAAAACTAAACTATACATAAAGGTTAATTAAATATGACCTAAAACTAAATTACACTACACATAAAAGTTAATTAAATTTTACCTAAAGCTAAACTATACATAAAAGTTAATTAAATATGACCTAAAACTAAACTACACATAAATACATTTTAACTATATCTTATAATGTCCCTAAGCTAATGTACTTACACCACCCTCTAGTATATATCTTTTATCATCATTTGAATCTAATGCTAACTTATTTACAGCTATGGTATACACATCATGCTTACAACTTCGAATTAGATTTATATTTTTATATGTTTTCACATCATTGAATAGGGTTTGCTTATAATCATCAAATTGTAACTCTTTTGCTACTACACATTTCGTTATTCCTTTCGCTTTTTTCTCCTCTTCATTCTCAACTTTAAAGGCATACATCTTTGATCTTAATCCAATAAACTCCGTCATTATTTTACCTTTGTTTTCATCCTTCATCTTTCCTAATACTTTTTTGTTTACTAGTGGTACTCCATATTGATTATCCTTTCCATAATCACTTGTATCAAATAAATCAACCATTTCTTTTAAGTCTTTGTAGAAGTCATCTGTATTAATTTCATATATAAAACTATCAGTATCCGTGTAACATAACCCTATATCAATATCATATTTAGGTTTCATAATGTTGTAATGGAAGTCATACATTAATAATTTTGACAAATCTAGCACACTCATACCAACATATATAGGTTTGTTGAAGGTCAATTTTTCTTTTTTCATATGTATCGCACACAAATCTTCAGTAAATATTGTTCTGTAATCAAAGTTCGGTTTCGCTATTAACTTTTCCACCCTCATTGGATCACATTCTAAGGTAATATATGGCCTCTTTCTAATATTTTCCATTGTTTTACCAAATACACTATTGTTCATTAACTTGTAAAAATCTTTCTCGAAATCATTCTTAGCTTTTGTTCTCATATTTGTATTTAGATCAATATATTCCTTTAACCAGTTTGATTGCTTGAACTCTAATACTCTATGAATTTTCTTTAATATCATCCCAAGTGACATATACAATTTTAAGTTTCTGTAGTGAATAACATATCTTTCTTTATTGTAAAGCGTTGTTAATAATTTTGAATGTTTCGATCCTGGTGGACACATATTTTCTGGAGCTAATGGTAGATCTGTATGTTTATCATGTAAGTATTCTGGATATTCTAAATCAACTTCTAATATGTAGCCAGTTTCTGAATCATCTGGAATATTCATTATGTTTATGTAAGGTTGAACCCATTTAAAGTCTTTGTAAGGCACGTACTGACTCATAGCCCATCCATATAAATTATTTGCATCTAGATAAGCTAAATACTTTGAAGGTTCGTCTTTGTTATAATTTTTCATATACTTATTATTTGCTTTTACATATCTCTTACTACATTGTGAAATTCTACCTCTTATACCTTTTTCTATCATTAATATTTTGTCATAGTCAGTTAACATTTCTAGTTTGATCTTAGTCATCTTTAACATTGAATCCCACGATAAACCAGGAGCAGTGAAATACCAAGCAGGATCTAAACCATATGCTTTTAAACACACATCTCTAAAACTTTCAAATACATCAGCTAATATTAATACATCTGTCTTGTTATAAAGTTCTGTATATTCACCTAGATTTTTAATATTGAATAACTTCCAAACATTTCTCGCATGCTCATAATCTTCATCACTGATGTGGGTTTTAGTAAGTTTATTAAAGAACATTTCTTTTGAAGGTAGTTTTGTTTCTTCTAATCTTTCAATTGAGTCAATATAATCATATGGGTACACACCTTTTTTAATTACTAAATCTAACAAATCATTAGGGAAGTACTTTGACGTTTCTCTATATTGTTCTTTTGTAAGGTTTTTTGCTAGTTCTGCTAAACTCCTTGGCATAAACCTAAATGAATCTAGAAATCGTAAATTAATTCCATTCTTTTTATCAACCTTCACATATTTTGAGTGTTATATATTTTTCCTCATTATTTGCAATTAGTTTTATTTCATTCTTATCATAAGCAAGTTCTTTAACAAACAGGTGAGCATCATAACCACTTAAGTTGTGAATAAATACTGGAATAAAATTAGGATTTCGATAGCTTAAGTTACAATAACTGTAAGCTGCACCTCTAAACTTTCCAGTTAAATGATTATGATCTCTTACTTTTGCTTTATTTTTATTTATATCCTTTAAACATTTTCCTAATTCATGTTTCCATTCTTCTAACTTTTCAATCATGCTATCATTATCTTTAGCGAATTGTATTTTCTTATTTAACATATTTATTTGTTTTTCAATTGCTGGTGGTAAATCATTGAAGTTTCTCTCACATATATGACAACTATTGGAATTATTATATATCTCGTTCTCATCTTTAGTTAGGCCATTCATTTCAACTTTCTTGTTATATATTTTCTTTATTTCTATTGCTTCTTGTTTTAACTTCTCCACAAACACCTTTGCAGCATCTAAACCAATATAACTAATAGGACGTTTATACACACCATTTGAGTATTTGATGTAATAACAGAAACTCATTGGTAAATGCTTTTGATACTTCAGTTTTAGAACAATTATGGTTTACTTCCATTTTACATAACAAACATTCAAAATCGGCATATATCGTAAATGGTACTCTAAATGATCTATTATAATTTTGGAACTGTATTTGATTGTCATATGTTTTTGGAAGTTCTATTCTAACAGATTCATGCTCCTTACAATATAGCTCATGTTCTTGTAATTGCTTCTCATTTCTAAAATGTCTTACCAAACATCTATCACAAAAGTACAATTTTTCCTTATGTTTTGTTACTTGACTTCTTATTAATCTCGATAAATCCTTTATCCAACAAAAATGACTATTATTTTCATCTTTTACATATAATAAATTGACGTGTTTGTCCTGCTTATTTTTTGTGATTTGAAGTGGGTATATATTATATTCATCATCATAACTATACACGTTAATGGATATGTTACTTCTCTTTTCAAACTTTACTATATCTTTTAATTGTACAGGAAATTCAATACCATTACAATATTTATCTTGTAATTCATTCACAATTTCTGTATAGTGTGAAGGTCGCTGAAATTGAGAACATCTATCAATAGGTTTTAAATAACTTGCAATTGAATATAAGAAACATTTATTATCTTGATTTTTAATATTGATTACTGCTTTCTTATCTTTAATTGGTTTAGGAAGGTCAATATAGGAAGAAGCTCGTAATGGTACATATTTATATAGTCTAATTTCTAAATGTTTAATTTGATTTAATGTCCATCATGATCCTCTACCTTGAAATTCCTCCATCTCTCTACATAGTTTTTGTTTAACATGGGTTATATATTCATCTAGGTCAGTTGATTGTAATATTCTTTCATTCATAGTTTTAAAATTGCGTTCTTGTACTTCTTTATCTTTAATATAATCACAAATGAATACAAGGTTGACTTTTAATGGGTGGTGCTTTAATTCTTCCTTGATTTTGTTAATAACTACTTTCCCACTTATATATAAAAACTTCACCGGATCTTTATATCCTCCTATGTTTTCAATTGTGATAGTTTGTAATCTTTTCTGTATTGCTGTTTCCTTTGTTTCTACTTTAATTGGTACTCGTTGTGGTTTCGATTCTTCAAAAACATCTTGTTTAAATGGAAATATGTTTCTAATTTGTGATCTGTTTTGTTCATCTTCATATTTTTTAATACGGTCAATAAGCTCAGCCTTTCTTAATTTAGAATAACCTTTTGTTCCTTTCCTTTTGCAATGTTTTTTCAATTCATCAACTTTCATTGTGTATATAACTTTCAATTCATCTGGTTCATTTTGATATTGTTCGATTTTTTTGATTAATTCACTCTTATTTAAAGAACTATAGTTACGGATTTTCTTGACTTTACATATTAGTTTTAGTTTTGTAATCGACATCTCCCTCATCTCCTCACCAGTAAAATTAACATTATTTATACTCATCTTATATGAAAAATACTGTATCGTTTATTTATATATTTACCAATTTTTTTAGTTCATATCCATAATTTTTTTTCATGTTATATATACCAACATTAGCATACTTATTTTTCCTAACACAACTGCTAATACTTGTACACTCCTGCCATTGTCTACATATATTAGTATGTTGTGTTAATATAGGGCTTTTATGGGATCACCCCATCAAAGTCATTATTAATATGATAAAAACTGAATCATTTTCATAAACTCACTCATCATCATAATTATCATTTACCTTCTTATCCTATTTACCTTTAATGAAATAACTGTAAAAGGTAACATTTATAATATTATATTACTTTTATTTATTTAACTAATTATTATGCAAATTATTAAACCCTAACCATTTAATAAACCCTAGTTATTTAACAAACACTTTATTACCTTTAATGAAATAACATTTATAATATTATATTACTTTTATTTAACTAATTATTATGCAAATTATTAAACCCTAACCATTTAATAAACCCTAGTTATTTAACAAACACTTTATTACCTTTAATGAAATAACATTTATAATATTCCATTAATTTTATTTATTTAATTATTATGTGAATTATTAAATCATAAAATATAACATTTATAATATTACATTTATAATATTACATTACTTTTATCTATCCAACTATTATGTGAATCATCAAACCCTAACCATTTAACAAACAATTTATTACCTTTCTTTCTCAATATTTTTTCAACCAAATACTCATCCTTATATTTAGTTTTCAAAAATTCTGTTTCATAAAATCTTCCTTTAACTTCTTCATTGTTTAAATCTTTAATCTTATATGTTGGTGGATTAGATGGTATAACCTCATTAATAACAAACACTTCTGTTGACCAATTTGGTGTATAACCTTTCTCAAACAAACCTTTAATTTTATTTATACGAACATAATCACCAATCTTATACTTTAACTTAACAGACTTATATTCTTTCTTATACACTTTTTTCAATATCACATGCTCATTTTTCTTATTCACTTCTACAGGTTTCACACCAATTGTTCTATGTACTTTGTTATTATATTCATCAACCAAACCTTGCAATATTTTTAACCACTTATAATTACCTTGAACAGTAAATTTCTTCCACATATTTTGTTTAAGTGTTTTGTTAAATCTTTCAACAACAGAAGCTTTTTTACCACTATATGTTGAGTAATGATTGATATTGTTTTTTCCCATCAAATCTTCAAATTCTTTATTATAAAACTCTTTATCTTGATCAGTTTGTAAATTATTAGGTTTTCTTACTTTTAACACTGATTCAAATGCTTGTGTACCATTCTTACCACTCTTATCTTTAACAGGAACAGCAAATGCATATTTTGAAAACACATCTATAATCGTTAGCAAATACTTATAACCTTTATTTAATTTTGAAACACCTTTTAACACACCACTATCCATTTCCACAAGATCTGCTTGCCATAAATCATCTATACCTTTAACAATAACACTTAACCTAGGATAATTTTTTCTAGATGGTTTATGAATTTCTTCTATAATGTCTTCTCTAATACCTTCACCTTCATATAGTCAATCGGGTTTTTTAATGAATTGAGATTTATTAACACCACATACAACACATATACCTTTCTTAATATATCTTCCATTCTTTGTTTGTTCTATTCTTATGTTATCTATTTATGTATCTGTTGATTTCTTACACTTAACACAATACATCATACTATTTATTATATGGAAAATTATTAGCCTCAATCTATAATTGAAACACTATATCAACTAACAACATCATTCTAAAGATCAACCTAATTCAAACTATAATTCAACTAACAACATAATTCTAAAGATCGACCTAATTCAAACTATAATTCTAGCATATGTTTGTTTGATTCTGTTGTCGATATTTGATGATTAATACTATAATTAACGGGTGTCGATATTTGATGATTAATACTATAATTAACGGGTATCGGTATTTGATGATTAATACTATAATTAATGCTGTTGTTGATTAATACTATAATTAATGCTGTTGTTGGTATTTGTTCATTAATACTATAATTGATCATGAACTTCAATCTATAATTCAATCTATAATGTTGTTATATAGATTGAATTAAAATGTTGTTACATAGATTGAATTAGAATGTTGTTATATAGATTGAATTAGAATGTTGTTATATAGATTGAATATAGCAAATGGTTTTATGAAAGCTCTCTTTCTATATACATAATAACTTGCAATGGTTGCCCTTCTTCCATAGCTGAATTCTTATTTGCTTGAAACGTAATTATATCACCCTTTTTAATGTTTACAGGTAAATTTTCAATCAAAGTATCACCTAAATATATCTCTAGAAAGTATTTATCCAAACTTAATTCCATGTGCATTATTTTCCCATTATAGAGAAATTTGTAACCATTAGAGAGATTAAATATTCTAAAGATTGGTTCCTTAACATTTTTAACTCTCAATCGACATATTAGGGGTATAGTTTATTTCTGCATAATCAATTTAGTAGTATCCATCCTAATCTTTTGAAAATCATCTTTCTTTATATATGTGTCTTGTAATGTTTTTAATACATCTTCAAATTTGTTTCTATCACCTTCCAATTGACTATTAACATTACTATTTATTAAATCTAGCTGTTGTAAATTTACTACATCATGTTGGTCAATTGCATCACCTACATTAACAAGTCTTTTGTTTTTGAAATCAACCCATGTTATATTATTTGATTTAAAAACTTTACTTACATGATTGAGGTTTGTAGTACTCGTTTTAGTATTACAAAAGATATCCATATTTATTATATAACAATTCAAATTATTTAACAGCAAGGAGAACAGTTATACGAGCTCCACCAAAATCCATCAAATCATCATTCTCATCTTTAATTGAAACTTTGAAATTATTAAATTTATTGTGATGTATTGGGAAAAATATCTTTTCATTAGGTTCATATATAATTGGTTCTCTAAACTCTGCATTTGTTCTATTAAGTCTGTTTCGTTGTGTGTTGCATCATTGTGTTTTAAAATCATACCTTCTGCTAAATCACAGTGAATATTTATAGTATCAAACGGATGAAACCTTGGCACCTTATCTCCTACATGTTCTGTGTTTCTAACCAAGTTTTTATCACTAAAACCTAATACAGTGTTAATGGTGTCTAAGGTTATATTACACGGTTCACTAAATATTTTAACTCTATTTTTCTCTCTGTCCTCAGTAAATTTAATATTTTTAAAAGTATCACCAGTGTATGGAAGATTTAATTTAATATATTCTTCAAACTCTTTTAAATTATATTGACCAGGTTGAACTATAAGTTGTTTTGCAATATCAGAATGTTGCAATTAAGTCTGTTTCGTTGTGTGTTGCATCATTGTGTTTTAAAATCATACCTTCTGGTAAATCACAGTGAATATTTATAGTATCAAACGGATGAAACCTTGGCACCTTATCTCCTACATGTTCTGTGTTTCTAACCAATTTTTTATCACTAAAACCTAATACAGTGTTAATGGTGTCTAAGGTTATATTACACGGTTCACTAAATATTTTAACTCTATTTTTCTCTCTGTCCTCAGTAAATTTAATATTTTTAAAAGTATCACCAGTGTATGGAAGATTTAATTTAATATATTCTTCAAACTCTTTTAAATTATATTGACCAGGTTGAACTATAAGTTGTTTTGCAATATCAGAATGTTGCAATTAAGTCTGTTTCGTTGTGTGTTGCATCATTGTGTTTTAAAATCATACCTTCTGCTAAATCACAGTGAATATTTATAGTATCAAACGGATGAAACCTTGGCACCTTATCTCCTACATGTTCTGTGTTTCTAACCAAGTTTTTATCACTGAAACCTAATACAGTGTTAATGGTGTCTAAGGTTATATTACACGGTTCACTAAATATTTTAACTCTATTTTTCTCTCTGTCCTCAGTAAATTTAATATTTTTAAAAGTATCACCAGTGTATGGAAGATTTAATTTAATATATTCTTCAAACTCTTTTAAATTATATTGACCAGGTTGAACTATAAGTTGTTTTGCACTATCAGAATTGCCAGGAAAGTTACAAAACGTTAATTTATTATTTTTTCTGTAATGTTTGGAGTTAAGTATGTTGTGTAAAATCCTGCAACAGCTACTTCTAAATCGTTTTCAAATGGGTAATGCAATGACATGTTTAATACAGATGAATAACCATTTAAATTAAATACCTTCATTTATTATATAATAAATAATTAATATGGATAATTGGGATATTAAAGTAAGGTTAACAGAAGAAACGGCGAAGAGGAAGAGGAATGGTGAGTTGTTACCTGATGATATAAGATGTTTAATAGTTGGGCCTAGTGGATGTGGTAAAACGACGTTAATGATTGATAATTTTTTGTTGGCACCTAAATGGTTAAATATGGAAATGTTTATATCTATTCTAAAAGTTTAAATCAACCTAAATACCAAAACTTAATACAACTTTTTCGAGATATAGAACATAATATTAAAGATACAGTAGCAATAATAAAAGGAAACAATGAAGAGATTATTCCATTAGATGAATGTGAGGATTATTCTGTGGTAGTATTTGATGATTTCATATTAGAAGAACAAAACCACGTTAGAGAATATTTTACTCGAGGTCGTCATAAGGGTTTGAACTGTTTCTATCTTGGACAAACATATTCCAAAGTGCCAAAACAATTAATTAGGGACAACTTAAACTTTATTTGTATATTTAGACAGGACAATGTAAATTTAAAACATATATATGATGAATTTGTTGCATCTGATATGTCGTTTGAAAAATTACAATTATTATGTAGCAAGTGTTGGAGTGAAGAACATGGTTTTTTAACAATATATAAGACTAGGAAGGTGAATAATGGTAAATGTAGAAATAAAATTAAAGAATTTCTAAAAGTGTAAACTAAACGTATATGAATGTAGGTGAACGTATATGTTATGTTATGTTATGTTATGTTATGTTATGTTATGTTATGTTATGTTTTTATTTTTTTCTTTATATAATAAATGGATGTTAATAAAGCTAAGAAGTATATTAAGTTAAAAGAAGAACTTACTAAAAGATTTAAGGAAATTAAACAAAGTAATCGAAGTAAGTATGAGAAATTTAAAGAACAAGATCAGCCTGTTATTGATGCAATTAAAGATTTAGGGCAAGATATATCAAAAGTAGCAGAAGAAAATAAAAATCTAATTCAAGAGTTAGTTCCAGTTGTGTATAAAAGTGCGAGAGTGGATTCAAGCTTATTAAAAACACCACCTACGTATGATAGTCCTATAAATGAAAGTGATACGCCTATAACAGAAGAAATAAAACACATGAAAAAACAAATTAAATATAAAGTAGAAGGAATAGAATCTTTAGCAACAACTCATTTTGGTAAGATTGCCTCAAGATATTATGCAACTAGAGATGATAAAAGTTTTGGAATACAACCATATGATGAAGATGGGAAAATTATACATATGATAGGAAATGCAGAAGTTAAAATTCATGGTGATGATTTAGTTATTAATAATCGACATATTACAGGAACAGAAGGTTTATGGGAATTATTGACAAAACATAATCTAACAAATTATAATGATGATGATCTAGAAAAATATAAACAAACAGTAATTGATTCTAGTGTGGCATTTCATAATAATGATCCAAGTACAAGAAAACAAAAATCTAGTAAAAGTAAAAAATATAAAGAAATTACCAAACCTATTTGGGATGAATATAGAAAACCAACAACACCTTCAAAAAAGACACCAAAATCTGGAGAAGGAATAAAGGTATATAACGAATTATCAAAAGAATACATATGGATGGATGATGTGAGGAAACTGATTGATCGCTTGATTGTTATTGATGGGGAAGAAAAATCTGGAAATGATAACTTTTATAATGAGAAAGTAGGTATTATGGATATGATTAATTCTAAACTCATACAATTTATACCTAATGATCCAAAAGGTATAGGTTATTTGATAAAGATATTGAATACGCTGCCACCAAAATTTTGGAATAGTGAAAAGCTTGGGAAAGGATTAGTAAATGATTTGATTAATAAACTTCCATTTGAGTTGCATATTCCAGGATTTCAATATTGTGGTCCGGGTACAAAACTTCAAGAAAGGTTAGAGAGAGGTGATGAAGGTATTAACCCATTAGATGAGGCTTGTAAAGAACATGATATATACTATAAAGATAATAAAGATACAGAATCAAGACATATTGCAGATAAGGAATTAGAAAATAAAGCTTGGGAAAGAGTTTTTGATAAAGATGCTAATTTAATAACTGAAAAACTACCTGCTTTGGAACTGCTTTAGTGATGAATACAAAAGTAAGATATGGTTTAGGTTTATAAGTAACAAAAGTAAGATTTGGTTTATAAGTATTTTTTAGATTTAGGTTTATAAGTATTTTTTAGATTTAGGTTTATATGTACTTTTTATGGAAATTTTTCATAAAAAGCTTTTAATTATATAATAAATATGCAGTTAAAAGGTTTTACATTTACGATTCCTAATCAGGAACTTAAACAATTAAATATAGATCACATTTTAACTAACAAACAACTCAAACAAAAGGAAGCAAAACTAAGTAAAGGACAATGTATGTCTCTATCTCTTTCTATACCACAACTTAAGAAAATAAACAAAGAAATGAAGGCAAATGATAATAAATTTCATTATGGTGGTTTTATATTTACTATTCCAACGATTTTAGCTTTAATAGGTGCTCTAGGTTCTGTTGCTGGAGGTGCGGCTGCTATTGCTAAGACTGTAGATGATGCAAAAAAGAATAAAATGGAATTAGAGGAACAAAAGCGACATAACTTAGCAATGGAAGAAAAACAAGGTGGTAAGATTTCAAAAAACGTAAACTCCAAAACAGTAAAGAAAAAGAAGAAACTAAACCTTTAAGTAATTTAGACCTAATACAACTTGTTAAATAACTTATAAGAAACTTTAGAGGTGTATTTATGAGTGATGAATTGCCTAAACAACCAAGGAAGAAAGAGTGTGGTATTGTTAATTTTGATACGTCTAAAAATATAGGAACGCATTGGATTTGTTATTGGAAAAAAGGAAATAGAAAGTATGTGTTTGATTCATTTGGAGGTAATCCGCGAAAAACACTCGTAAAATATCTTGGTCATAATATAGAGTACAATAACAGTCGTATACAACATTTTTACGAGGTAATTTGTGGACATTTATGCATTACAGTGTTAAAAATGTTTACAGATGGGTATAGTTTTTCAGAAATTATTAGTCAGGTGAATAGGAATAAGTATATTTGGAGAAGGTATATTTAAGTTTTATGGGTTTATTTTATGGGCTTAATTCATAAAACGATTACAAATATTTTTTATAATAAATATGGATAAGATAGAATCATATGAATTACAATCCTTTAAACCTAATCAAAAAACAATCGAGAATTTAAATAAGCCAAACAGGTCTATTGAATTTGATATTGACGTGGGTGATGGCTTCATACATCCTTATTATGCTGATATTTATGTAAGTTTTGAAATTAGAGGTAGAGATGCTGATGGAGAATATACTACTGGTCAAAGTATTAGACTTATTAATAATTTCTTCCCACATTTGTTTTCTCAAATTCAAGTTAGTAAGCATGGGCAGATATTAGATATTATAGATTATCCTGGTTTAACTTCAACAGCTGTAAACACATGTACGATTTCAAAACCAGAGGCAAATCACTATGATGAATGTGGATGGGAAGGAATTACGTGGGCAAGAACATATGAAGAAATAGTGTTTTTGCTAAGACTTTTGCCAGGATTTTGTTCAGATTTTAAAGATATTATGTGGAAAGGAGGATTGAAATATACATTTAAAAGAAGTGGTTCTGATTATAATGCATTTGCTATTTGGAAAACAAAAAAGCAGGATGGAACATATGAGAATGATCAACCGCATCCAGGTAAAATTAAGATTACAAATATGGAGTTAAGAATGCCTATTGTTAATTATGAACCTAACTATGCCACCTTGTTGAGATCTAATATGTTAAAAGAAGGTAAGATTCCTATTTCATTCAACACGTATCAATGTTTGCAGAAGACTGTTAGTGGAAAGTATTTAGAATTCGATTTAACCACACAGTTTAACTCAAGTGAATTTGATATGCCTAATTTTGTGATTGCCTTTTTCCAAACTGATAGAAATGATAATCAAGAAAGAGATTCAAGCTATTTTGATCATTGTAAAGTTCAGAATATCCATTTTCGTAATTCTAGAAATGAATCTTTCCCATTAGAATCTTTAAACTTAGATTTTGCAAAACATAAGTATTTGAAAGTTTATGAAATGTATACGGTATATAAGCGAGCTACAATTTGAAATACTGAGATGTTTTATTATCCTAAGGAATTTTTAGAAAATAGGCCAATGTTCGTAATTAACACAAGCAAGCATAAATCAGTAACTGTAAGTGATAGAACTAATTTGAAACTGACTGTTAATTTTGAAAGCGATGTACCTGATAAAACAATTTGCTATGTTGTTATGATTGGTAAGAAAAATTTAGAGTATGATGTTGAGAAAGAAAAAATAATTGAGAAGATATAAATCAATTAAATGTTTATTAGATTTGTTTAGTTTGTAAGTGTTTTTATGACAATATCATAAAAACTTATTTAATAAAATGATTATTCCAGATAACATTCCACGTGAGAATTTAATTGTGTTAATTGAAGATACTATATTAAATCTTGAGAAGTTATTAATGAAAAACAAAAGGAAGTTTAAGAGAATAAAATGTGTTTATACTACTCTTATTACGTTATCAATTCTATTATCAGCTTCTACAGGGTTCATCAATGTATTTATTCCTGTTACAGTATATTCAATTATTACAACTGCATTTGCTTCGGCTTCTGCTGTTATCACTGGTCTATCAACACGGTTTAATATAGCTTCAAAGAAAGAATATTATAAAAATATTGTGAATCGAATTCGGCTGTTTAAAGATGAGCTTAATGTAATTAAGCTCATGAATGGTGAATTAACAGATGAAAATGTAAGAGATATTGTTAACAGAATCAATGACATACTTAACGAAATTTGAGGCTATTAGAAACTGATTTTTAAAAAAGTTTAATATAATAAATACGATGGTGAGTCATATTGAACTTTTAAATAAACTTGGAAGTCTTGAACAAAAACAGGTTATTGGATTAAGAGAATTAGAATTAAATACCGAATATAAGATTGTGAAAATGGAAAAGATTAAAACTAAGTTTGGAAAGAGCATTTTAGTTGAGTGTGAGGAGTTTAAGGTTTTTCTTCCACCTAGATTTACAAAACACTTAACAGATAAAATGATTGATGAGATCGTTAAAGATGGAATAAAAATCAAATATACTGGTTTAAAAGATAATTGTCCAACTGTTGAGTTCTCTATGTAAATTTCAAATGAGGATCGGTTTTGTAAATCCAAACAATAATAAAAATGATCAAAAATATGTTGTCAGAAGTAAAAAATGGAGTGAATAGAATGGATCCTCAAAAGAAATTTATACTTACTAATAACTTTAATGTAATTGTGAAAAATGTGCAAACCGAAGTTCAAGTGGTTTTTGATATTAACGGCTGTCTATTCAGCTTGAATTATGATCAGTGGACAGAGTTTGAGAAGTCATTATTTCCTATAGAGAACGAGGTTAGCTGAAGATTCCATTATCAATATCCGAACTTGTAACTATCAATATACTAATTTGTAACTATTATGTAATTATGTAGAATTTAGTTAACTTTTATGGTAAAATCATAGAAGTGTTTTTGTAATTTTATTTTACTAAATTTAGTGATTTTTTATAACTAAATTTAGTGATTTTTTTGTTTTTGTAACCAAATTTAGTGATTTTTGAAGTCAAAACCGGTTATAACCAGATTTTGTAACTAGATTTAGTGATTTTTTGTTTTTGTAACTTGATTTAGTGATTTTTTGTAACTAGATTTAGTGATTTTTGTAACTAGATCTAGTGATAGAATGCATTAGAAGTTATTATGAGTAAGATAGAAGTTATTTGAGATGTAATAGAAGTTATTTGGGATAGGGAGTGCGCTGCAAATTATTAGGGGGTAGATTAGAAGTTATTAGAGATGATAGGGTGACATATAGTTAAAATGGGCTAATAATAAATTTGTCTGCAGAATCCCCATTATCTATCTACTGGCTTATTACCTTGTTATGATAATAAAACTAATCACGAACCTGTTGTTTCCTATTGCCTATTCTAATCAGGAACATGGCAAAAAGAACTATATTCACTGATATATGTCCTCCGCAAAATTCCCATATTTCTTACTAAATAGAAAATTTAAATTATTTATAGATGCTAAATGTTTAGCTTCACTCAATACCCAACCGGACAAAGTTGAGAAATTTAGTCGCTATAAAATATTCTTGGCGGATTACAATTTTGAAATTCAACACATCAAAGGTGAGCAGCATCCTGCAGAAATTTTTAGCCGCTTAGAAGACAAGCAAATATACAACCAGTCCATTTTGTTACCTAGTTTAGCAGATGAACAAAGGAAGGACCCTTTATTTTCTGACATCGTTATTGTATTGGAAAATAAACAATCTACCAAATTATCTATATTCCGTGCGGTGAAATACTTTTCTCTTAAAATTGGATTGTTATATAGGACTCAGAAACACCCTCAATTAGCACTGTTATATTTACTTTTCGTACCGAAATCTTTACTAGACAAATGGTTTGATGCTATCCATAACAACCCAATGGCACCACATTTTGGGTATACCAAGACATACCAGTCGGCGCTTAGGAAATACTATTATCCTAATATGAAAGCTTACATATCCAATAGAATAAAGACATGCAATCTTTGCCAAAGACTCAAGAAGTTAGCAGCTAAATCAGCGGACCAATTGCTGCATCACCCATCTAAACCCATTGCCAATGCCTGGCAGTACGATTCAATTGGGCGAGTGGCGGTCGGAGCTGGAAAATTCAAACACGTACTAGTTGCTATAGAAATGTCCCCTCGATACTGTGTCACCAGAGTTGTAGACAACATCACAGCAGAGGAAATTGAACAATTTCTTATATATGACATTATTCTTAAATACGGAGCTTTTTCATGCCTGCATTTGGACAGACACCCTGTACATAACGCTAAGAGTCTGCAGAACCTACCATAATTGTACAATTTTGAATTTAAATTTGGTCCTGCAAGTGACCACAAAAACGTGAGTATGGTGGAAACATTCCACAGAATCATACAGAACGCTCTTAAATTTTTTGTACAGGAAAATCAAAATCTTTGGCGAAAACTAATTTCATACATAACATTCGCAATTAATGCATTCGTACAAAGCTGGAACTAAATATTCAAGTTTTTTCTTATGCATGGATATGAACCTAAGACCATCTCTGATATAGCATTACCATGAACTACGACGTTATGCGTCAACAAAGAACATTTGAATAAGAAACGAGGGATCGTACAGAATAATTTAATCATAAGTTATAACAAACAGAAAAGATATTTCGGCGGTAAACATCAACAAACAACTTTTGATAAGTGCCAGAAAGTACTTGTATTTTTTCCCAATCGTCAAATTGGAATACCAGAATATTTTTCATCCAAGTATGTAGGACCTCTAGAAATTATCGAAAGAGCTAATCCTAATCTTTATAAGATCAAATTTCCAGACTCATATCGTCAAACAATACAGGAGATTTCAGCGGACAGAATTAAGCCATTTTATGAAGATAAAGAAGGCATAGAACAAGAATAAATAACTATTTTGTACATGGGTGAAAACATTTCTACATAAAAGAAAAAAGTAAAAGTACTCAATTAGGAAGAAGGAAACACGAACACAAGCATTCAGAAAGTTAAAAACACTTTTCATTGTGATACAGATATTTCCTCTTTATATTATAAAACGCTGAATCATTATTTTGCAACTAAATGAAAGAACGCCGAGACTTGCATTTTCGCGTTTAAAAGGCAACTGATCTTTACAAGAACAATTAACTTATAATCCTACAACTTTTCATATTTTGTTTTCTATCTTCCACTGTGAGCTGAATAGTGCCACCAACATACAATATAAATAGTCTACAGGATATTCCAAAACTCACGATCACTATATAGGAGGTCCAGAAATTGGATTATTCTATTAGAATATATATATATATATATATATATATATATATCTTTAGCTCAAGTATTTTACACCTTATAAAGGGTTTTCACAAAATCAAATTCATAAAATATTATTATTTCAAATTCTAAATTAAAATAACTATTAAATGTAGCAAAATTGGAAACAAATAATGCTATACAATATAATTAGTAAGCATGCACAGTACTCACCTAGTACACACTAAACTTAAGTTTTCGCCTCCCCTTATCAATCACCCACTTCTCGTATCGAATAATGACCTCTCCGTTCCTTTGTAAGACTTCCAAATAAGCCTCTGCTATTCCTCGCACCTGCCTCCACAACTTTTCTTCTTTAACTCGATCTTAGTATCTGTATGCTTTAACCACTTTCTTTCGATCCCTTCCTACAACACCCTTCTCTTTCAAAAATAGATTGATTGCATGAAGCACCTTGTAACCATACAGTTCAGCTCAGTCAATTTTTAAGAAGAAATTTTTAACTTTTTAAGTGAACCTCGCTTAATAGTACTTCCAAGAATTTTTCTCTCAGCCAACAAACGAATGTGCATATATGTATGTACGTCTCGACTCCAACGGAAATCACAGAGTTCCTCTCTCCTTCCCATATAAGGAGCTAAAATTCAGCACAATGGACAAACGTCGTCTCAAAACATTCCTGTCTATGGGCTGTCATGGCTATTTTTAGCTCTTGACATCACCAAACTGCGTAGCAAACCGATTCTTTTGCCTAGCAACACGACGAGACGGAAAGAAAAGGTGCAGCAGTCTGACTTACACTTACGAAGAAGCAACCACGTTGAGTATGGTGCGCGCAACTAAAATGAAGAAACAATTTAAAATAACGTTTAATTTTTTGTTAGTGTAAAATATAACTTTGGAAATAATGTCGTGAGAACGAAGATGATCACAAATTTTAAAGTATTCGTTTACAAATAAATACAAAAGTCATTACAGCGAGATGGAGTAAGCCAGCAGCAAAACCACGAGTTCATTAAAAAAAAGATGTAAAGAAACCAACCCGCAACCTTCTGGACATATCTTCAGGAGCCGCCAATGACAATTCCTTTCCAATTGTCATAGTGAGTAAACAGTGCTAGTGAATAACAGAATCAACCATGTGATGAAATATAACGAATAATTCGTGTCTACCGCGACATCCGCGTCTTTCGTATTAAATGGGCTTATATTATTGGTTATTGAAAGTGAAGTGCCACTATTTATGTATTATATGTTCGTAAAGTTTTAGTGTTGTGAATTAAAAGCAAAATCCAATAATTGAGTATCCTTTGAAAATAATAACAATGATTTAAATTTACATGTGTTAATTTTAAGGAATAACTTAATTCATTTTTTTTTACAGCACGAGTGAATAGCGCCTATGCAACTTAGTAATACATACATTAATAAATTGCATCTGCGCTAAATGTACAATTAGAATTTATTTTATGTCGGTTTTCTAAAACGTTCTGGTTCGA
The DNA here is from genome assembly GCF_964235325.1 of Thermobia domestica. Lineage (NCBI taxonomy): Eukaryota > Metazoa > Arthropoda > Insecta > Zygentoma > Lepismatidae > Thermobia > Thermobia domestica. The sequence goes on from NC_137471.1 coordinate 129,144,749, forward strand.
ATTCTTAAGTTGTGTGTCCAGTGGCTATATGGTAAGCTGAAATGAATGATGCAATTGTTATGACATATTCAAGGAGACATATTAGTAGCAAAGGATCGAATCCCGGACTATGGTAGATGTCCGACCCCACTTAGGGATCTGTAGGATCTATGTATTGTAATTAAAGTCTTTATTCTGGCAACGCACACATGAGGATCGAACCCAGTACCATAATAATAATAAAAGGCGTACCGAACAAGAATCAGACCCTACCGGTCACAATATCGTCTGCCCCGAACTGGAACCGAACCCAACGCGAACCAATCGTGTTACAATAATGGCGCCCGAACAGGGACAGAACTCCTGAACCGTTAAATCGAAACTAGTAATTTATGTACTGGAACGTTTGATAAAACCACATAAAAGTGACGCTAATTGTATTTTTGATCAAGGTAAATTGTAGTGCCTTCTTAGTACTTTTTAATTTTGTTGTTTGAATTTCGTAAATCAGTCATCATATATGTGAATGGAGAAATGGTACCTGTCATGAAGGAAATGCGAAAATTTCTAAAAGAAAGAGAGTATGTAATGGTAGAAATGCAATTTAGATATAGAATAGAACCATTTACATTGCGAGATGTTGAAAATGCTTTGAAGATAGATCAGGAAGTATCCAAAATTCGTAAAAGAGCTAAACAGGAAGCTGCAAAATTTCTTTTAGAAAGCAATAGAGAATATAGAGCAGGAGTTGAAGATAAAATTGTGTCTCAAATGCATGAAATACGTGAATCTGAGCTTTATCGAAGAGTTAAAGATGAATGTGTCTATAAATCAAAATCTGTTTCTTTGTCAGACATCAAACGTAAGTTAAACATTGACTTTGAAGTTTCAGAGATAGTACGTATTGCGAAAGAAAGGGTAGCCGAAAGGATATATAAAAAGTACTTAAGACATCATAAGATTAGTTGTAATAAGGATTCCAGCGAGGAAAAGAAGGTAAACTGTAAAACAACATCACAAAAACGGGTTAGGTTTGCTGATTCTCTTGTAAATGTTAATAAGTTAGAAAATGTTCAAAATTACGAAGATTGTAGAAGGAAAACTGTACCATTAGAAAGAAAATTTGCTAAAAATAGCTTAGAATTTATTGAATATGAGTCTGTAGGTACTTTGTGGGACATTGCCCCCGTGGCTAAGAAAGCATACGCACGAACAGTGAAAAATGAATGTGTTAAAAGTTGTACTATTTTGCCATGTGTTAAGTCTCAGTCACCACCTATTATAGTAAATCAAGCTAATATTGAATTTGTTGACAATGAATTTGAACAGGTTGAAGAAATGTCTGAGAGTGAATTAAAGGTAGAAAATGAAAGCATTTCTGTGGTCAGTCACGTTAACATTGAGTTAGGCCAAGCCAAAGAGTTTGTTTTGTCTCTGTCGAATAGTTTTGTAGGAAGAAAAAAGAAGAACAACCCAGCTGTCTTGCAAACTCTACCAACCAAGTCGATCACGTCTAGCGTAGCTCTGTGTGGGAGCGAGCGATCAGCTGTTCCAGCTGTCATTTGTTTGTTTTGTAAGGGGACAAAAGGCATTCAGGGATGCGGTGCGTGCTTTACTACAGAAAGGTTTACTAAAGTGGTAATAAATTGCGTTGAAAAGGGGAATGAAAGTAGCCCATATGCGCAACCTTGTAGTATGATGTATTTCTTAGAGGAAAATTGTTTTTACGGCACCTTGCTAACCAGTAAATTGGAATGCGTTCCGTTTCACAAAACTTGTTTATTTTTTGTGTCTGTTAGGGTTGTAGAGATTTGTCAAGAGAACAGTAGTTCTTTAAGCTGTGAGTTGAAAGTTAAAAGCATACAGATAGAACAAATGAATTATGTCATCTTTTGCATAGTTACTTGCATTCAAATTGTGTATTTAGAAGGAAGTAAAAATGGCTTTGTGTCTTGTAGGCCTCATAGTAGTAACCATAACTCAGTAACGTGGGAAGAGAAATTAAAAACCTGTCAAGAATATTTTAGTAAATTACGAAATGTTGTTTGTCAAAGGGCAAGAAAATATAGTTCACAGGTTCAATGTGGCAAAAAGCACCGGCAATATAAAAAGAAGGTACGTAAAGTCAGACGAAAATTAAAAAGAGTTAAACGCATGCTGTATTGTTTTTCAAAATTTTCCAAGTATGTTCGTAAATGTTCTTTGAAGAATAAATGTAACAGTCGCACCAATGCTCAGACAAGTGATCGAAGTTTAAAATTGAATCACATTAGTAACTTAGCGATTCATGGCGTAGCAAATAGGTCAGGTGCTGACCACTCATCACCTACAAATAAATATCACGAACCTTTTCAGGAAGAATGTGGTAATCGGGTGAATAAATCTTTTACGCACAAGCGATTTGAAAGTGAACGTAATAGGAAAATTAAATGTCGATCGCCAATTGTTGTCAGCGATGTGCTATCAGCTGATCGTGACGTCATAACAAAAGCTAAGCATACAGGTAAATGGAAAAACCTAGTGAAAAGAAAAAAGCAATTTAGTGTTCAACCTAAATATAGTAAAATTGGTGCACGTCGAAAATTATCACAAAAGAAAAGTAATTGCAACTCAAGTAGTGATAAGTTAGTCAATTTCTTGTGCTATGCAGCAGTCATACATGCTGAGAAACCATTCATGCTAGTTGTTTATTGGCAAATGAAACCTTTGAAAATTGTTTTTGTGTTGAAAAAGCCTCGAATAGGTGTAGGATAAACGAAACTTCGTTAAGCCGGACTGCTTGTACTGTATGAAACCGACACTTGCAATGGTTTTAATATTTCAACAAAAAAAAAAAATCTTGATATTTGAAATATATGTGGTACGAAATTACTTGTAATAGCATATTTTTTCGTTAAGGCGTTCACAACAAAATCTTAGTTTTCGAATTATAGAAATATAGTGTTTCTTTTGAAGTGCAAGAGTGCATTTGCGTAATGAAAATTATCAAGAATAGTGAAAAAGAAATAAATTTAAATGGTGAAGATGTAGAAAATTTATACAAAATATTTCATCACAGTGTTGCAATTTTACAAAATTAAAATGTTTTGAATCACAAATTTAAATATTTTGGTGAAAAATCATTTGGTAATAAACCTGAATAAGCACATTTCAAATTACCGAATTAAATCTCTCAAATTTTAGACAACTATGCGTCAATTAATAGTAATGTATATTTACGATGTGTAATATCAATTTATTTGTTTAATCAATCAGTATGCCTCTGGGATTACTAATCAGCTGAGGATACTTGAATTTTGGTGCGGTAAGTTATAGTAGTCACCTGTACCCACCTTCATGACGCGTCGATTAATGAAAAGAAAATGTAATGAGACATCCTATTATAAATAAGTATTAAGTAAGTGGTGTTCATGCCAATAGTTAGCAACCATTGTTGCATTCACTTTGCATTAATCTTTTCGTTGAATACGAAAACATTTTAAGTCTTAACTCGAAGACATGGAAGCAAAGGTCCCTCCAACTATGGGTTATTCATATTATGTAATGCCCGGAGTAGGCAATTTTCTTATTAGTCCCCCTCTATATTATTTTTAAATTTTACCCAATATCCTATCTTTTCACTTTGCGTCGGGGATGGAAATAAATGATATTTTAATGTGGGTAGGTATCTTCGAAATTTCGGAGAGCAGACACTTTAAAAAGTGTAATGGTGTGACAAACCATCCACTGCTCAGTCCATTTTTGGGCGAATTTTAACCAGAATGTAATAAATGTAAAATATCATGGTAAATTAGTATTGTTGTAGATTTAAGTAAATATTTTCATATCGTAACCAATATTTTGAAAATATTTACATGTGCTGATATTTGAATTTAATTTGTATGCTATATATTTGATTCATAGTAGTAATGGTAATTGAAATAATACTACTAATAATAATACTGATAAATGAAAGCAGATATACAGTTATTGTGTTAGCTTCAAGAATATTAGAAGTTGTTTTCAATGAAAGTAAATATTGAAAATGAATGTTTTTTTATAGTAATAAGAAAATTAATTCATGTTATATATAGAAGTACAAGGCACTACATTAATAAATATTTTAGGTTACAATGATTACTTAATATACTTGTAACATTTTTATGTTCAATGGTAGACAATGCCAGTAATTAGTTGTTCAATTATTAAATACGTTATTTTAAAGGAAAATAACAATAATTTTGTTTATATTTTGTTGTGTTGGAAATTGTGGCACTTAAATATTTTGAAATAACAGATAATAAGATAATAAAAGACATTGATAAACTTTATTGAAATTATGGCCCAACCGTAATCCGAATTTCGTTTCGTATGGCCCACGTGTTCGTTACCGTTTTTCCGAAAGGATTTTGAAAATTTTTCGTTATATCGTCACGAGAAGAGTTAAGTGATGTTAACCCTTTGAAGACCAATGAATGAAATTTGGTGACACTAGTGAAGTGATCAGTGTTGCAGGGTTCTGTTTGTTTTTCCTCTTCGATCAAAAACAAACGTCCTGTCGAGCGCCTTTGTAACCATACAGTTCAGCTCAGTCAATTTTTAAGAAGAAATTTTTAACTTTTTAAGTGAACCTCGCTTAATAGTACTTCCAAGAATTTTTCTCTCAGCCAACAAACGAATGTGCATATATGTATGTACGTCTCGACTCCAACGGAAATCACAGAGTTCCTCTCTCCTTCCCATATAAGGAGCTAAAATTCAGCACAATGGACAAACGTCGTCTCAAAACATTCCTGTCTATGGGCTGTCATGGCTATTTTTAGCTCTTGACATCACCAAACTGCGTAGCAAACCGATTCTTTTGCCTAGCAACACGACGAGACGGAAAGAAAAGGTGCAGCAGTCTGACTTACACTTACGAAGAAGCAACCACGTTGAGTATGGTGCGCGCAACTAAAATGAAGAAACAATTTAAAATAACGTTTAATTTTTTGTTAGTGTAAAATATAACTTTGGAAATAATGTCGTGAGAACGAAGATGATCACAAATTTTAAAGTATTCGTTTACAAATAAATACAAAAGTCATTACAGCGAGATGGAGTAAGCCAGCAGCAAAACCACGAGTTCATTAAAAAAAAGATGTAAAGAAACCAACCCGCAACCTTCTGGACATATCTTCAGGAGCCGCCAATGACAATTCCTTTCCAATTGTCATAGTGAGTAAACAGTGCTAGTGAATAACAGAATCAACCATGTGATGAAATATAACGAATAATTCGTGTCTACCGCGACATCCGCGTCTTTCGTATTAAATGGGCTTATATTATTGGTTATTGAAAGTGAAGTGCCACTATTTATGTATTATATGTTCGTAAAGTTTTAGTGTTGTGAATTAAAAGCAAAATCCAATAATTGAGTATCCTTTGAAAATAATAACAATGATTTAAATTTACATGTGTTAATTTTAAGGAATAACTTAATTCATTTTTTTTTTACAGCACGAGTGAATAGCGCCTATGCAACTTAGTAATACATACATTAATAAATTGCATCTGCGCTAAATGTACAATTAGAATTTATTTTATGTCGGTTTTCTAAAACGTTCTGGTTCGAATTCTTAAGTTGTGTGTCCAGTGGCTATATGGTAAGCTGAAATGAATGATGCAATTGTTATGACATATTCAAGGAGACATATTAGTAGCAAAGGATCGAATCCCGGACTATGGTAGATGTCCGACCCCACTTAGGGATCTGTAGGATCTATGTATTGTAATTAAAGTCTTTATTCTGGCAACGCACACATGAGGATCGAACCCAGTACCATAATAATAATAAAAGGCGTACCGAACAAGAATCAGACCCTACCGGTCACAATATCGTCTGCCCCGAACTGGAACCGAACCCAACGCGAACCAATCGTGTTACAACCTTGCTATCAATATGCATTTTGTTCAACTGAATAATGATTATTACTTGACTGCTATTTAATATTATTTTTGCTACTCAGCATTTTTCTTCTTTCTTCTTGTAGGAAGTACGCATAGTCAGTAGCAGAATGCTGATCCTTTTAACTTGTCACTTCCTACTACTGCTTATAGACGGCATAAGTGAGAATGAACTTCTACTCGCACAATATGGGAAATCTATAGCCAAGTTCAAACCTATAATCAGTTATGACAATATAGAATTTTTACCTTGTAGGCACCATTTATTTAGACTTTTCGGCAGTACATCTTCCGAATGATTCTTATGCTGGATATGAACAATTAGTATCGCTTATGCACGATAAAGAACGCCAATTCACTAATAAAGTCAAAGATACAATACCTTGTGATTTTGAAACAGGGTTTTCCAAAAGCCCGCGACGGATGATCTTTAACCTATTATTTGGACTCTCAAACTTTGGACTTTAGTGGATATAGTCTATATGAAGTTCATAAATTAAAATCAGCTATTAGTCAAATGCAGGCGCAAAATGATTATCTAAATTCTCAAATACAAGAAATGAAGAAAATAATTTTGAACTCACACATTTGGTGACAAACTTTTAGCTATCGAAAAATTGTGGTAGCTATCGAAAAATTCTTAACCGAAACTCATCATAGTATTTTGCAGTTGATATGTTCAACGGCCACAAATGAACGTTTTCTGATCGCTCTTCTTAATTTTCAAAATGTGGAACAACACTTTGATACAATAATACAAAGCATTCTTCACAATAAATTAACGGCGCTTTAATAAAACCTGCTTTAGCTAAAGAAATGATTAGACAGAATATAAACCTAAGGGGCACACTAATGGAAAGAGATCTTGGATTATTTTATCAGTGTTCAAAAGCATTTTTAATTTCATTCAACCCAGAATCTGCCAATTTAGACATTATAATACAAACACCAATTCTGCACACCAATGATTATCACATTTTATATAAAAATGTTAACAATGGATTACTGACTAAGACAGCTCATATACGTATTCAAACACCTGAATATGCAATCTGGACGGACCAAGGAATTCATGAGTGACTTGTCACTATGTCAATCTCATAATATGTTCTCTATATGTAAATTACTGGCACAACCTCGGTCTCAAAGAACAGACTGCCTATATAATTTAGTTTCTCGAAATACAACTGATAGCTGCCATCTGAAACCTACTTTATCACGGACAGAGGAATTTTATCTATATACACCCATGAGACTTCATCTTACTACACGTAAATCTGCTAAAATAGCATTCCAAAGGAACAATATGTTAGCCGCTGACGCAGTTAATCGCTCATTTACTTACTTTTTTAGATGTGAAGAATTCCAATGTATAATAACGGATACTTAGAATCTGCCCACTAGAACATCGGCAAACTTTAGATTAAGATATAGCAAATTACCAAACAACCCAAATTTGAACTTCACCTACAATTTTCAGAATTTACAACGTACTATTAGTAGTGTCATTGATACCAGTCCTAGCGCACCCCTACCTCCATATTTTTACTAGAACAGAAATATAGCACAAAATATTTACATAATTGCAACTCCAAATGTAGATTGAGTAATTGCTCTGCGTATTGGCTTTTATCACATTTAAAATCATAAAAGCTCACATCTAAAATTTATAACTTATAGTGCTGTCTTCGATTGAAAAAATAGTTTTTGTTTGATGCAAATCAGTTCAAAAATAGTTGAATTATAATAACTTAAAATTTAGTATATTGCATACAGCTGTTACATGTATATATGCACTCTAGTTCTCATTGCACACACGCACACACATGCATTCAGTTTACAAGCAAGTTTCAGTTGAGAGAAAAGCAATAATATACATGTACATGAGATTTATGATCATTCTCTTTCTTTCTTTTTTGAAGCGTGATTAACAATCCAGCTTCTTTTTTCCTTCTTCTCAGGTCAACATATATATATAAATTAGCCTATTCCTTCAGCATAGCTAGCAATCGTCAGATGGTGCTGTATCAATAACGTAGTCTCCCTGAACGAGACAACGCAATACATGACGTCATTGAATCCATGACGAAATATGCCTTAGGTCTCTCTCTCTCTTTCCTTCTCATCAGCACTCAGTGATATCAGAATATTAGAATTAAATCCTAAGTTGTAAGACAAATTCTAAAAACAGGGTTGGAAACTAATTATTTTTAACGTTTTTCCAGAGTTGTTACAATTACGAATTAAGCTTTGAAACTATTACCAATGAATTACTACCAAATAAGGTAACCATGATAATTTTTTGAACACGATAACCAACCCTGTCATTCAGTAGCGTATTTGAGGGGTAATATTTTTAAATCGCTATACCATCCTTATTTATTAACCGATTTTCAAAATTCAAACGGCAATCAATTGAGAATTAAAGGTACTATTTTTCTTATGTCTAACTGGTTGCTTACCTTTAAGGATATGATTTTATTTTTTAATAACTTTATTAATTTTTGTCACTTGAAAAATAAAAAATATTGTCATAATCAACTCAAAATTCTAAGACTTTCTTAAAGAATAATATTTCCTAGAAAACTCAAAAATAAAACCGCAAAAAATTCCCGAAATTTTCAAATCGCTATGGCTCCGTTGTTTATTAACCGATTTTCAAAATTCAAACGACAACCAATAGAGAAATAAATTTGCAATTTCTTGAATGTATTGTAAGTAGTACAACTCGAAGGATACTATTACAAAACTCAAATAAATCTCTTATTTATGTATAGAACTTTAAAAATCGAATAACATAGCGCTGTGTATGTCTAAAGATCTCAGTTTTTATAGTCTTGAAACCATAAAAACACTTATACACTTAGAACATATTTAAGATTACAAGTTTGGTTACTGATAATGGAATCTTCTGTTAACCCGTTCTCTATGGAAAACAATGATTTCTTAAACTCTGTCCACTGCTCATAATTCAAGCTGAATAGACAACCATTAATTTGAAATACTACCTCCGTTTCGGTTTGCACATTTTTTACAATTACATTGAAATTATTAGTAAGAATGAACTTTTGGGGATCCATACTAACCACTCCATTTTTTTTACTTTAGAAAATTTTTTTAATCATTTTTGTTACTTCTTAGAATCATTTTTAAAGAACAGTTGATGTATTTTGTAACCATTAGAAAGATCTTTCATTCCATCATACCTCATAAACAGTTTCTTAGTTTTCATCTCTTCTAAAACTTGATCAGTATCTTCATTATATTTCTGTGGTAATAAGGTTTTGTATTTCTCATTTAGATGTACTAATACCCTTTCCCCAGTGTATTTAGTTTGTATCAATTTCCATGAGGTTATTTCGTATGATTTTCCTTCTTCCAGATCTTGCAATTTAACAAGTTTTAAAATATTAATATTGTTTCTCTTGTTTAATTGTGAGGTCATTTCTCATTTATTGTATAAAACTTTTAAAAATTTGTTCATTTTTGTAGTGATCTTATCTCGTTATATATATAGTTAATTCTATCAACAATGTCTTTTATATGTTCGTCTGTTAATTCTCCATTCATTACTTTAATAACCTTAAGCTCATCCTTAAACATAGCAATTTGAGTAACCATATTTTTATAATACTCTTTCTTCGAAGCAATATTGAATCGTGTTGATAAACCAGTGATAACAGCAGAAGCAGATACAAATGCTGTTGTAATAATTGAATAGACTGTAGCAGGAAAATTATATTGATAAACCACGTTGAAGCCGAAAGTAGTATCGAAAATGCAATAAGAGTTACATAAATACATTTTAATCTCTTAAATTTTCTCTTATTTTTTGATAGTAAGTTTTGGAGTGTTAATATTGTATCCTCAATTAATGCAAATAGATTCTCTCGTGGAATGTTATCTGTAATATTCGTTTTATTAAATAAGTTTTTATGATCATTTTTTAAATTATCGGTTTCATTAAATAAACAAAGTGGAACGTTTCATTCATATTAAACACAATTCATCATTCATCTTAGCTTAAGCAATCATTCATCTATCTTCGTTTAAACACAATTCATCATTCATCTTAGCTTAAACATAAGTGAAACATTTTGTTCCTATTAAACACAATTCATCATTCATCTTAGCTTAAACACAAGTGGAACATTTCGTTCCTATTAAACACAATCATCATTCATCTTAGCTTAAACACAAGTGGAACAATTCGTTCCGTTTTGTACTGTTTGGATCACAATCTGTTTATCTTCTTGGTCTATATATATATATAAAAGTTTTTATGATAATTACCATAAAAACACTTTACAAACTAAAAAACATCTAATCGAATTTAAGTTTTCTCAATCATCTTTTCTTTTTGAACATCATATTCAAGGTTTTTCTTGCCAATCATTACAACATAACAAATCGTTTTATCTGGTACATCACTTTTAAAATTAAAAGTTAATTTCAAATTGGTTCTATCATTTACAGTTACTGATTTATGCTTGCTTGTGTTAATTACGAATGGGTCTATTTTCTAACAACTCTTTAGGATAATAAAACATCTCAGTGTTTCCAATTGTAACTCTCTTGTATATCGTATACATTTCGTAAGCTTTGAGATATTTATGCTTTTCAAAATCTAAGTTCAAAGATTCTAAAGGAAAAGACTCATTTCTAGAATTACGAAAATGGATATTCTGTACTTTACAATGATCAAAATAGCTTGAATCTCTTTCTTGGTTATCATTCCTATCACTTTGGAAAAATGCAATCACAAAATTAGGCATATCAAGTTCACTTGAGTTAAATTATGTGGTTAGATCGAATTCTAAATATTTGCCTGTAACTGATTTTTGTAAACATTGATATGTGTTGAAGGAAATAGGAATCTTACCCTCTTTTAACATGTTAGTTCTTAGCAAGGTATCATAGTTAGGTTCGTAATTAACAATAGGCATTCTCAACTCCATATTTGTAATCTTTACTCTACCTGGATGCGGTTGATCATTCTCATACGTTCCATCCTGCTTTTTAGTTTTCCAAATAGCAAATGCATTATCATCAGAACCACTTCTTTTAAATGTATATATCAATCCTACTTTCCACATAATATCTTTCTAACCAGAACAAAATCCTGGTAAAAGTCTTAGTAAAAATATTAATTTTTCATCTGTTCTTCGCCATGTAATTCCTTCCCATCCATATTCATCATAATGATTTGCTTCTGGTTTTGAAATTGTACATGTGTTTACAGCTGTCGAAGTTAAACCAGGATAATCTATAATATCCAGTATTTGTCCGTGCTCACTAACTTGTATTTGAGAAAACAGATGTGGGAAGAAGTTATTAACAAGTCTAATATTTTTACAAGCAGTATATTCTCCAATAGCATCTCTATCTCTAATTTCAAAAGTTACATAAATATCAGCATAATAAGGATGAACGAATTCATCCCCAACATCTATATCAAACTCAATAGATCTGTTTGGTTTATTTAAATTTTCGATGGTCCTTTGATTAGGTTTAAAGGATTGTAATTCATATAACTCTACTTTATCCACATTTATTATAAAGAAAAAATATTGTTATCGTTTTATGAATTCAACCCATAAAACAAACTTAAATATAACTTCTCCAAATATCCTTATTCCTATTCACCTGACTAATGAGTTCTGAAAAACTATATTCATCTGTAAACATTTTTAATACTACAATACATAAATGCCCACAGATTACCTCTTTAAAATGTTGTATACGATTGCTACTGTACTCTATATTATAACCAAGATATTTTACAAGTGTTTTTGGTGGATTACCTCCGAATGAATCAAACATACTTTTTATTTCTTTCTTTCCAATAATAAACCCAATGAGTTCCTATATTTTTAGACGTATCAAAGTTAACAATACCACACTCATTCTTCTTTGGTTGTTTAGGCAATTCATCACTCATAAATACACCTCTAAAGTTTTTTATATTAAGTTGTTTAACAAGATGAATTAGTTCCAAGTTACTTAAGGCTTTGATTTCTTTTTCTTTACTGTTTTGAGCTTTAAGATTTTTGGAAGCTTACCACCTTGTTTCTCTTCCATTGATAAGTTATGTCTCTTTTGTTCTTCTAATTCTGCTTTATTCTTTTTCACATCTTCTACCGTTTTGACTACAGTAGCAACTCCAGCAGTAGCAGAACCAAGAGCACATATTTAAGCTAGAATAATTGGAATAGTAAACATAAAACCTCCATTGTGAACTTTATTATCATTCGCCTTCATTTCTTTGTTTATTTTCTTAACTTGAGGTATAGAAAGAGTTAAATGCATTTTTGTACCTTCTTTCATCTTTTAAGCTTTATCATTTATCTGTTTCTTAGTTAAAATGTGATCAATATTTAATTGTTTAAGCTTCTCGTTAGGAATTGTAAATGTAAAGCTATGTAACTTCATACTTGTATTTACTATAAAACTTTATGGAAGAATCGATAAAAATTAAACACAATACTTATAAACCTAAACCAAACCTTACTTTTGCATTCATAGTTAAAGCATTTCTCAAAGCTGGTATTCGTTATGTTATCAAGCTTGCATCTTTATCAAAAGCTCCTTCCCTTGCTTTATTTTCTAATTCTTTGTCTGCAATTTGTCTAGAAACCATATCTTTATTATCTCTGTAGTAAATATTATGTTCTCTACAAGCTTCGTCTAGTGGGTTAATACTTTTATCACCTCCTTCTAACCTTTCTTGCAGCTTCGTAAAAGGCCCGCAAAATTCATAGCCTGGTATATGTAACTCTGGTATACCCTTCATGTTTAAAAAAACTATTCATTAATCCTTTTCCATACTTCTCACTATTCCAAAACTTTGGTGGTAACGTATTCAATATCTTTATCAAATAACCTATACCCTTTGGATCATTAGGAATAAATTGTGCGAGTTTAGAATTAATCATATCTATTATACCTACTTTCTCATTGTAAAAGTTATCATTTCCAGCTTTTTCTTCTCCATCTATAACTATCGATCTATCGACTAACTTTCTCACATCGTTCATCCATATATATTCTTTAGGTAATTCGTTTTATATTTTTATTCCTTCTCCAGACTGTGATGTTTTCTTTCTTGGTGGTGTTGGTTTTAGTGTTGGTTTTATATATTCATCCTAAATAGGTTTGAAAATTTCTTTGTATTATTCACTTCTACTAGATCGTTGTTTTCTTGTATTTGAATCATTGTTATGAAATACGTACTACATTAGAATCAATAACTATTTGTGTATATTTTCCTAGATCATCTTCATTATAATTTTTTGTATTATGTTTTGAAGTAATTCCCATAAACTTTCTGTTCCTGTGTAATGTCGATTATTATTATTAACTAAAACATCACCATGAATTTTAACTTCCGTATCCCCGATCGTATGTACGATTTTCCCATCATCATCATATGGTTGAATTCCAAAACTTTTATCATCTCTAGTTGCATAATATCTCGAAGCAATCTTACCAAAATGGGTAGCTGGTAAAGATTCTATTCCTTCTACTTTATACTTAATTTGCTTTTCATATGTTTGATTTCTTCTGTTATAGGCGTATCACTTTCAATTATTGAACTCTCATACATAGGAGGAGTTACTAATAAGCCTGAATCTACTTTTGCGCTTTTATTTACAACTGGAACTAACTCCTGAATTAAATTTTTATTTTTTTCTGCTACTTTTGAAATATTTTGTCCTAAACCTTCAATTGCATCTGTAACAGGTTGATATTGCTCTTTATATTTTTCAACGAATAGCTTGTTTAATTTCCTTAAAACTTTTAACAATTTCTTCTTTTAACTTTATATATTTCTTAGCTTCAGCAGCACATAACTGACTCATTTATTATATAAAGAAAAAATAAAAACGTAACCTAACGTAATACAACATACAGGTCTAAGCACGTTTATCTATGTTTAACTTACAGTTTTAAAAAAGTCTTTAATTTTATTTCTGTATTTGCCATTATTCGTTTTTCTAGTCATATCTATTGTTAAGAAACCATGCTCTTTTTTCCAACACTTAGTGCATAAAGATTGTAATTTTTCAAACTACATATCTGATCCAACAAATTCATCATATATGTGCTTTAAATTTGTGTTATCCTGTCTAAAGATGCAAAGAAAATTTAAGTTGTCTCTTATTAGCTGTTTTGGTACTTTTGAATATGTTTGTCCCAGATAGAAATAGTTCAAACCTTTATGACGACCTCGAGTAAAATATTCTCTAACGTGGTTTTGTTGTTCTAAAATGAAATCATCAGATACTACCACAGAATTAATCTCACAGTCATCTAACGGAATAATTTCATCGTTGTTTCCTTTTACTATTGCAATTGTGTTATTAATATTACATTCTATATCTCGAAAAAGTTGTATTAGCTGTTGGTATTTAGGTTGATGTAGGCTTTTAGAATAGATATAAGCATTTGTATATTTTAACCATTCCGGTGCTAACAAGAAATTATCAATCATTAATGTTGTTTTACCACAACCACTAGGCCCAACTATTGGACATCTTGTATCATCAAGTACAAAACACCGTTCCTCTTTTTCTTTGTGGCCTTTTCTGTTACCGTTACTTTAATATCCCAATTATCCATTTTATTATTTATTATATAATAAATGAAATTATTTAATTTAAATGGTTCTTCATCTGTATTAAATATGTCTTTGCATTACCCATTTGAAAACAAATTAGAAATAGCTCTTGCAGGATTTTACACAACATACTTAACTCCAAACATTACAGAAAGAAATAATAAACTAATATTTTGTAGTAACGAACCTAACTATCCTAGTTTTACAAAACAACTTATAGTTCAACCTGGTCAATATAATTTAAAAGAATTAGAAGAACATATTAAATCAAATCTTCCATACTCCAACGATGCTTTTAAAATATTAAATTTACTGAGGACAGAGAAAAAAATATAGTTAAAATATTTAGCAAACATTGTGATATAACATTAGATACTATTAATACTGTATTAGGTTTTATTGAGAAAAACTTGTCCAATTACATAGAACATGTTGGAGATAAGTTACCAAAGTTTCATCCGTTCGATACAATTAATGTTCACTGTGATTTAGCAGAAGGTATGATTTTAAAACATAATGATACAACACATAACGAAACAGATTTAATCGCAACATTTAGAACAAATGCAGAATTTAGAGAACCAATTATATACGAGCCTAGAAAAAAGATATTTTTCCCAATACATCACAACATATTTAATAATTTCAAAGATTCAATTCGAGATGAGAATGGTAATTTGATGGATTTTGGTGGAGCTCGTATAACTGTTCTTCTCGCTGTTAAATAGATATAAATTTTGTATATAATAAATATTGATATCTTTGGTAATGTTGAAAGTAGGAAGAATGATGCCATTAGCGAAGAGCACAGAAACCTTATTGATCTAGATAAAGTTTACATCAAATAATATAACATGGGTTGATTTTAAAAAGAAAAGATTTGTTAATGTAGCTGATGCTATTGACCAACAAGATGTAGTAAGGTTTCATCAGCTTGAACCAATAAATAGTCAATTAGAAAGTGATAGAAACAAATTTGAGGATGTATTAAAATCATTACAAAACACATACATAAAGATAGATGATATTACGCTTTTCGGAAAGAATATATGGAACAAAGCCAAAAGACTAATAATAACGTAGTTCTTTTGTTTAATGCAAAGGTTCCTATATCAGAGTTCAATAAATACAAAGCAGAAATGTCATTACAGTTAGAGAATGTTGTTAGAAAGAATGATATAGATAAATTTGTTACAAAAGAAGATTTCCAAAAATCAAAGAAGCAAATGTGTTCATTCTGAAGAAAGATACTATAAATCAATTATGTTGATTGAGAACTAAGAATGTTAGACACAATCTTTATAATATTTAATCTATCGAATGGTTATAAGTTTCTCTATAATGGGAAAATAATGCATATGGAATTAAGTTTTTTATAAGTATTATCTACATATATTTTTGAACGATACTTTAGTTGAAACTTTTCCTTTAAACGTTAAAAATTGATATAATTACGTTTCAAGCAGATAAAAATTCGGCTTTCGAAGAGGGACAATTATTAACTGTTATTATGTACATAGAAAGAGAACTTAAATGATTTTCTATATAATAAACAGGATGTATTGTGTTAAGTGTAAGAAATCGACAGATACGAAAAAATATCATTAAAATAGAACAAACAAATAATGGAAGATATATTAAGAAAGGTATTTGTTCTGTATGTGGTGTTACTAAATCTCAATTCGTTAAAAAGAAAGATTGACTAGAAGAAGGTAAAGGTCTTAGAGAAGACATAATACAAGAAATTCACTAACCTTCCAGAAAGAATTATCCTAGGTTAAGTGTTATTGTTAAAGGTATAGATGATATGTGGCAAGCTGATTTTGTGGAAAAAGATAGTGGTGTGTTAAACGGTGTCTCCAAGTTAAATAAAGGCTATAAGTATTTGCTAACGATTATTGATGTCTTTTCGAAATATGCTTTTGCTGTTGCCGTTAAAGATAAGAGTGGTAAAAATGTTACAAAAGCGTTTGAACCAATATTAAAAATTAGAAAACCTAATAACTTACAAACAGATCAAGGCAAAGAGTTTTACAATAAGGAATTTAGGAAGTTGATGGAGGTAATTAAGTTTAATCATTACTCAACCTATAGCGGTAAGAAAGCTTCTGTTGTTGAAAGGTTCAATAGAACACTTAAACAAAATATGTGGAAGAAGTTTACAACACAAGGAAATTATAAATGGATAGAAATATTACTAACACTAATTAGCGAATATAATAATCAGCTGAATAGAACAATTGGTTTAAAACCTATAGACGTTAACAAGAAGAATGAGCGAACAATATTGGAGAAAGTGTATAAGAAAGAATATAAGCGTGTTAAACCCAAATACATATTAGGTGATCATGTTCGTATAAGTAAATCGAAAGGATTATTTCAGAAAGGATATACACCTAATTGGTCAACAGAAGTATTTCTTATTAGCGAAGTTATTCCATCTAATCCACCTACGTATAGAATCAAAGATTTAGAAGAAGAGGATGTACAAGGCAGATTTTACGAACCAGAACTACTAAAGACGAAACACAAAGATGAATACTTGGTGGAGAAGGTGCTGAGAAAGAAAGGTGACAAAGTATACGTTAAATGGCTAGGATTTGATGATTCTCATATTAGCTGGATAGATAAAAGTAATGTTGTAATGTAAATATAAATGTTGTCTTTTATGGAATAATAGCCATAAAAGGTTAGTTTGAATGATATAAGGGTAACGAAACGTTACTCTTCAAACAACAAAGGGTGATAACGAAATAAGTTTAAAAATTATTTTCTAAACAATAAATATGGGTACTATGGATAGTTCTCTTAGTTTAAACGATATTTGCTACGAACAGATTAAAGACAATTATTGGTATGGTATTTTTGGTGATTTCGAATTGATTATAGATAAGAGTACAGGATACTTTAATGCTACAGAACTATGTAATGATGGTGGTAAAGAATTTAAACATTGTTTAGAAAATAAACAATCAAAAGAGCTAATAAGGTATTATAAAGAGAAAACTAACCGCCGGAATTCCGGCTGTTGCTCCACATAGCTAATAAAAGGAGGAGACAAAGAAACAACATCAATTATCTCAGGAACATATGTATATAGAAAAATATTTCTTGCTATTGCTTTATGGATATCACAAGACGTCTATGACAAATGCTATGATATTAAGAAGACTATTTTGTTTCTAGCTTTAAACAGAACAATAAGATCAAGAAGAGTTGCAAACGAGAGTAGAAAAATAGAACAAACAATGGAGAAATTGAAAATTCAAAACGAGGGCTTAAAAGAAATTGCAGCACCATATACAGACGATAATTCAAAAGATAATTGCCTAATCATATACAAGAAGAAGAAACTTAATGATTCTTTCCCTTATTATGCTATCAGATGCCAAAAGAGAAGCCTATATAAGCCTCTTAATGAAGCAGAAGAAAAATATCCGAATCATGAGATAATATACGAAAAGTTTAGAGATCCTAACAGTATTAAGTTATTTAACCTAATGCAGCAAGAACTAGATATTCGTAAAGGTAAGGGTAATGAGTTTTGAACATCTCTATCAGAAGAAGATTTGGTTAAAGAAATTGATGGTTTATATGATCGGTTAATATCGAATCCTATGTAAAAGCTTTAAATATAACTTTTATGATTATTATTCATAAAAGCTTAACATTAATCTACACTAACCTAATTCCAGTCTTTTTCATAAAAAACGTGCTATCAATATTATGACTTTCAGAATATCTAGAATAAACCGGATTATCAAAATCAAGTTCTTCTGCAGAATATTCAATATCGTTGTCGTCGTTGTTGTTGTTATGTATAACCGCTCTACACAAAGGACAAGTGTTATTATTTCCTAACCAGGTAAGCATACACTCAACACAGAACACATGTTAGAATGTTTTACACAATTGAGTTTTTTTTTTTGCATATTGGACATTCTTCTGAGTTTTGTATTAAGTGTAAACCTGATGATGGCAATATTAGTTTGTTTCTAAGGGGATTGCTAACATGCTTATTAACTCTTAAGAATTGAACTATATTGATCTTGTCTTTGATCGCCATTAAAAAGTTTTCAGAGAACCTCCTATTCCAACAAGTATATACTATCGTGCTTAAATCGATGCCTTTTCTTTCAAACTCGAGAATGAATTTTTCGCTTTTATCATCTAAACCAACTTTTGGACAATAAACTTTATTTTGGTATTTTCTAACATGTGTTTTATTTAGTTGTGGTGTAATAGCTTGCCAATCGATAAGAGAATTAAATTCGCTCAAGAAGGTTGTTAGTTCTTTTCTTTCAATATAACACCTTTTAGAAACAATATTCCAACGGAGTTTATTTTTAAAGGTTCTTAGGAAGGCAAGTTTGAGCAAATTTGATAGAGTTTATATCCCAATGTAAGTATTCTCTGAATTGTGTACAAAGCTTAATAGCTTGTTTCTGTGTATACTTTCTCCAGTTAGTTTTTTCACTGAACGCAAACCAATCAATCTCATCCTTAAATTCATTAAGAAAATCTTCACTCATTTGTTGAGCATATTCATACGTATAGTAATCCCAGTGAATATGTTGGCTTGTGTGTTTTTTATGTTTTAATACGAGTTCTGGTTTTAAATTAGGATAAGATCTTGATCTATACTTTGGTTCACACAATTTGTCCCTGGAAAGTTTATCACCATACTTGTTAATGATGTTTTCGTATTTAGGTAGGTCTTTTCTTTTTGATAATCTAGCCCAATTGATGTATTCTTCATGATTTTCAATAAAAGAAAGTAATAGATTATGGTTTGATTTAACTAAATACCAATTTACCTTGTTTTTGAAAGTATGTAGAAATTCATTGGATAAGCTCTTTATTTCTGAAACTTGTTTCCATTCTTTGGCATTTCGATTATTAAGTACATCTATAACTATATTTCTACAAAGTGGATTTTGAAAGTAGTTTACAATATGTTCAGGATTTAATTTTTGAACCATGTCTTTTATAAGTTCAGTTAGTTGTTGTGAATTTATTGCAGTTTTTTTAGCTTGTTCATTTGGTTGCTGTGAATTTGTGGTAGTTGTTCTTAGAGACTTATTTCTGTGCTCGTTGATTAAGTTTATTAGTTCTGCTTTCCTATGCTTTGAATAACCATGTACTCCTTTTTCTCTGCAGTATTGTTTAAGTTGGGGAATGGATTTCCTTTCCATGGTCTTGTTTTGTATATAAATTTTAAAAAATAATAATCATTTTTGCTAATTTTCTATATAATAAATATGGAAGCACATTGTGATTTGATACAAAATAAGCTTAGCCTTATTCACCAAGATCTTAAACTCATAACAGCACTACTACAAAAACAAATATTATTAAAATAGCAAGAGATGTTATTAAAAGAAAAAGAGAATACAGCACCAGAATCAAATTGGGATAGTGACAAAGAACTTGAGTCTACAAATGATAGTGAGACGGTAGATTGTTAAAAATGAATTAGTTTTCATTAGATGAATAGTAGCTTTGATGGGTTATTACCATGAAAGCCATGTTCTAATACAATATGCTAGTAGACATTGAGATTTCCTAGGTCACATGAATATTAGCTGTTGTATTAGAAAACGAAAATGATTAAAATTATTTTTATATAGTAAAAAGTGATAGAATAATAATGAATTTAATTAAACATACTGTAATTGAATTAAAAAACGTATGTAAAGTAAAGGGAATAAAATGATATTCCCGATTAAGAAAAGCAGAACTTATTGACAAATTTATTGAACATGAAGATGAACATAACAGATTAAACTTTAACCAAACATTTCCTTTTCAAGAAGACATTTTTGAAAAACCAAAACCTAAGAGATTAAGTAGGAAGAGAGCTTTAAAACTGTTCCTATTTAAAAATGAGATTTTTGAAGAACCGAAGCCTAAAAGAGTGAATATAAATGTTGAACTAAAAGAAACTTCATTTAAATATATATTACATACTTTCAAAATAAAAAAATACAGATGGATATAGAGATCCTTCCAAATTCCTACGTTCAATTAGCAAGCCAGTTAAAAGTATGATAAAAAATGGATTTAAATATTTTAATGCACTTAAGGTAAATATGTCATTCACATGCAGCTCCAAAAAAGATAAGCAGATTCGAGAACATAATTTAAAACGTCAAATGAAATTATACTTCAATTCACCGATCTAAATAAAATATTATAAAAATGCAACTACAAAAGTTAGGGCAGAGATAGAAGAGTTTCAAGGAAAGGGTTCAGGTTGGACTTTGCATTCTGTCGACTATCTCGAGCTATGAATTAACAAATACATAGCAATGAATGGATCATATATAGAACTTCCAGAAACAATTCAAAGAAGAAAAGCATGCATTAATATTTAAAAAAATGCTTCTTATGGTCTGTTCTAAGAACATTACACCCTGTTAATAGAGATCCACAAAGAGTTCCTAGACAATATGAGCAAGAATTGGATAAATATTTTAAAGATATTCCCTTTCCTGTACAGATTACTGATATTGCAAAATTTGAAAACAGAGCAAACATATCTATCAGTGTCTTTACTATAGATGATAATGAAGAGATCTACCCACTTAGAATACCTAAAGAAAGAAAACAAAATCATTTTCGTCTTTTATATTTAAAGAAAAGAGATAAAACACATTACTGTTTGATTAAAGATTTATGGAAGCTTGTTGGAAGTCAAATAACAAAAGGTGGACATAAGAGATTTTTATGTGAGGGATGTTTAGCTAAGCATTTTAAATCAGAAGAATTATTAAAACAAAATGAAAAATACTGTGGTTTACATTCTGCTGCTAAGATCATTTTACCTAGAGAATGGAATAAGATATTAGAATTTGTAAATGATAAGCGTTCTTTAAGAATACCATTCACAATAATAGCAGACTTAGAATCAATACTAAGAAGAATAAGTTCATGTCAACCTGATCCTGAAAGATCCTACTCAAATGCTTATCAACTACATGAACCTAGTAGTTTTACTTATTATGTAAAAAGCACTTTGGAATCCTACAAAAGTGAACCAGTAGAATACATAGGAGATAATGTAGCAGATGAGCTTATAAAAAGGTTAACAGAAGAAGCAATCAAAATAGCAAAAATATGTTACTTATACACCTATGACTCCATTATCTGAGGAAGAAGGAAAGATATATGAATCAGTTACAATATGCCATATTTGTGAAGGAAGTCTTGAAGCTCTGCCACGTTTATTAGTGAAGAAAATAGAAAGCTTAAAGAATAAAATAGTATAGTTATTAAATAATTCATTTTGTTCTAGTCAGAAAAATGTTTTAAAATGTTATTGTGATTATCCAGAACTATGGAGTATATTTATTAAAATTGAGTATTTAAAGAAAAAGATAGAGCTATACACTTGGAAGAAGAACATCATTTTAAAATAGAGGATGAAGATGATGATAGCATAACAGAGATAAAAGAGCAGAGAAAATAAAATAAAAGAAACCCTATTAGAATGTAAGAAAGAATATAAAGAGCTTAAAATAGTAGAGATGCATGTAAACCAAAAGTACATGATCATGATCATTTAACAGGTAAATTTAGAGATGCTGCTCATTCTTATTGTAATATAAAATATACAAATCCAAGATTTATTCCTGTATATTTCCACAATCTCTTTAGGTATGATGCGCATTTATTTATAAAAAGTTTAGGAGGTGGGGATGAGAAAGAAAAAATAAATATAATAGCTAACACTGAAGAAAACTACGTTACATTCTCAAAAACCATTCGGTATAAAGATGCAAAAGAAAAAGATAGATCTATCAAGTTAAGATTCTT
Source organism: Thermobia domestica (assembly GCF_964235325.1). NCBI lineage: Eukaryota > Metazoa > Arthropoda > Insecta > Zygentoma > Lepismatidae > Thermobia > Thermobia domestica. The sequence continues at coordinate 129,167,091 of NC_137471.1, forward strand.
TGATTCATTCAGATTTTTATTAAAAGGTTTAGCAGAGTTAACAAAGAATTTAAAGCTAGAACAATTTCGAGAAACATCAAAGTTTTTTTCCAAATAAGAATCAGCTTGAATTAGTTCGTACTAAAGGTGATTATTCATATGATCTTGTTGATTCTAAGGAAAAGTTTAAGAGCCTGTTCCATTATCTCCAGACAAATTTACAAACAGATTAACAGGAGAAAAAATGAGTCCTGAGCGTCATAAGCATCATGTACGAGTTTGATTTAAAAACATTTAAAAAAAATATACTCATTTTTATAATAAGACAGATGTTCTTCAACTAACAGATATTATTGAAAATTTCAGAGATACAGCTCTTAAAGCATATAAATTAGATCCAGCATGGTATCTTACTGGTCCTGGGTTTTTCTGGGATGGAATGTTAAAGATGACGAAACAAAAATTAGAATAATTGACTGACTATGACAAATTACTTTTTATAGAGAAAGGTATAATAGGTGGAATTTCTCAATGTTCAAACCGATATGCAGTTGCTAATAATACATACTTAGATAACTTTGATAAGAAGAAAATAAGCTCTTACATAACCTACATGGATGCAAATAACGAGTTTGGTTGGGCGATGAATAATCACATGCCGTATGGAGATTTTCAATGGATATATGTTAATAAGAATAATGAGAAACACTTAGCAAAAACAATACTACAAACAAAAGATGATTCTGAAGATGATTATATTTTAGAAGTCGACTTAGAATACCCAAAGAAACTCCATAATAAACATTCAGATTTTCCCTTAGCTCCAGAAAACTATATTAATAACAAAAAGCTTCCAAAGTTATTGACAACTGTATATGATAAAGAGCATTATATACTACACTATCAAAATCTTAAATTCTATTTGTCACAAGGAATGAAACTTAAAAAAATACATAAGATAATAACATTCAAACAATCAACCTTGTTAAAGAAATATATAGATCTAAATACTAATATAGGATCACAAGCAAAGAATGAATTTGAGAAGGATTTTTATAAGTTGGCTAATAATGCTGTCTTTGGTAAAACTGTGGAAAATATAAGAAAAAGAATAAATGTAAGATTAGTACATAATGAAAATTTATTAGAGGATTTAGTAGCTAAACCTAGCTTCAAAGATAGAACGATATTCTCTGAGAATTTAACTGCTATTCATATGTATAAAACTAAAATTATATTTAACAAGCATATCTATGTAGGAATGGCAGTACTAGATATTTCTAAAAATATGTTTGTATGATTTTTACTACAATGTTTTGAAAAAGAGATATGGAGACAATGTAAAACTGTTAATGACTGATACTGATTCTGTTAAAGCACATATAGAAGCAGAAGATTTTACAAAGGTATGAGAGATATGTATAAATATTTAGATACCTCTGATTATAAAGAAAACAATGAATATGGATTGAAAATAGTTAATAAAAAGGTATTAGGAAAATTTAAAGATGAATTGAAAGGTGTTGTAATAGAGAAGTTTATAGGTCTAAAATCAAAAATGTATGCTATTAAAAAGAAAGGGGTAGCTCAGGATGAACCGATTAGAAAAGCAAAGGGTATAAAGAAAAGTGTAGTTATAAAAGATATATCATTTGAGGATTATGAGAACTGTGTTTTAGAAAAGAAAGAGATATATAAAATACAAAATCATATTCGTAGTAAAGAGCATAATGTATACTCAGTAGAAGAAAACAAGTTAGCTTTAAATGCTTATGACGACAAGAGATATATATTGAATGATGGTATACATACTCTAGCTTGAGGTCATATATTGAGTGATGGTATACATACTCTAGCTTGGGGATTATAACATAGAATTAAGGAAAGTTTTGATTACCAAGTTAAAAGAGTTATATGATCAATATGCTAAGAGCAGACGAGAAAGAGAAACACAACGAATAGAAGAGCTAAATTAGATTTAAGTTCGTTATAGTTAAGTGCTATAAAGTTCTATACGCAAACAACTCTTTAGCCAATTTTCATATGCTAAAATTCTAGTCTCAAAAATATAGTAAAAATTGTGCTAGTCAACTAATGTTAAAAATGCTTAGTAATTACGTTAGTCATCTAGTGGCGATTTGTAGTTAGAGATACCCATTTTCTTTAAATTCTGACATTTTACTTTGTATCCAATCATGAAGTTTTATATGGGATATGGAACAAAAGGTTTCATTATAATATGCAGGAATTTCACATACAACACATTTATTATTAATATTTCTTTCATTAGTTAAGTCATAACAAGATGTAGTTTCATTCCTTCTAGTAAAATATGGTGGGAAACCAACACGTATTATATCTTTAACCCTTTCACAGAGGAAGTCGACTTTTGTCGACAGAAAGAAAATTTCCTTAACATGCGAATGTCGACTATAGTCGACGGGTTAAAATTTCTTTGTTCGTATCTTGGCTTTGTCGAGAGTAGTCGCCAAAGTGGTACCGTTCAATTTTTTGTGTTCTATTGTTTTCGATAAACAATAGAAATCACACAGAAAACCTTTGGCGACTATAGTTAACTAAAACAAAACCAAGATACAGACAAATTTTAACACGTCGACTATAATCGACATTCGCAGGTTAGGGAAATTTTCTTTCCGTCGCCTTCCACAGTGAAAGGGTTAAATAGAATAACTTGTGGTGCTGGTAATGTAAAACCTACGGGGCTATATGTTGAATCTACAAACTTACATTCTGATAATGTAGCTGGTCTTAAAATCATAAATCGTGTGTCTATATCCTTAAAGAAAAGATACATTATTTTTATAAAGTCATGCTCTAACATTTTATTATGTATTTCAACCACTCGTTCTATTGATGAGAGTGAATAATCTATCAACGGTCCAGAATGTTTTAAACCATGTTCAATTTCTTTATTCATATTCTCTACTCTATAACATCTTTTACAGTTATCAGACCTCTTGTTTCCATTTCTAGTGAACTCCTGGAATTGTTTTAATTCTCCACAAATCACACACTTTTTCATGATTTATTAAATATAAAATATCCAAAATAGTTAGTTCATTTTTTTGTTATAACTAGACAGATTTCACGATTCGATTTGCATGTGATAAAAGCCAATGCGCAGAGCAATTCCTCAATCTACTTTGGAGTTGCAATTATGTAAATATTTTGTGCAATTTTTCTGTTCTAGTCAAAAATATGGAGGTAGGGGGTGCGCTAGGACTGGTATCAATGACACTATTACTTTTATTTGCATAAATTCCTTATTCCAGCATGAACAAAGCACTTTGCTGGATAAGGTGCCGGAATTTCATCCCTTCAGTGCATCCCCATGGACAATATTTGCAATTGCTACTCTCATTATTATATTATTGATTGGTGTTAGCATATTTTTATATTTTGTTTATAAACGCCTTATTAATAGCAACGCTTCATAAACATTTTTACTTTATAAAGGATTTCCAATAATAACCAATCGTAATTTGATTTTTTCTCTTCTTCCAGTATGGAACGTCTTTATATCTCTGTGTCATTAGCAGCTTTTTTAGTACTTATAACTCTTATCATTTTATATATATTATACTGTATGTCCGTCTTCGCTCAATACAAAAATATCCAAAACGCCTTGCTTAGAAATATCTCCTCCAATTCCGTTGGATACATTTAATACCAATAATATGACTAAGGAGCAACCGACATTGCAGGCTCCAACGCCACTCACTATAAGTGAATTGATATATGTATATTAAGCCAAAGCTTAAAACAGCACTACCTCGAGGGAAATGAAGTGACATATTAAAATGCACCGATCCTGCCTGTGATTAGGGACAGTTTAGTGCTTTCTTCCGCTACCTTATTACTGCTCCGATAAGTGATTTTTTCAGTGTTGCAAGTGTTATTAATGTTTCTAGTGATTTTTTGTGTGATACCTCAGTGTTGCCAACCCTCATATAGAGAAAAATAACCCTTCGGCTTGTCTTTTAAACAAGCCAGACGGTGTATATCCTATGTGATGTAAACAAACAATACCACGCATCAATGTTTACAAACACCACCACGTGGTTCAGCAAGACGATCTCCCACCAAATGGATCTACAGTCACATGTAGACGACGGCTTCTGGCCCCTCTCACGGAGCAGAAGACTACATCGGAGCAGCAGCGCCACCGCCACCCAATGGACCCTATAAATTGGAAGGACAAAGACATCTCAATACCAGTTTTCTGGTGACCCTCCTCTAGTCTGCTACGGGACCTTTGGAGTAACCTAACCCCAGGCCTCTAGTCTGGTACGGGACTATGCCTATCCTATCTCCTTTTCTTAGCCTGTTACGGAGCTCTGTCTGTGAATCCTAACCTTAGCCGCTTCGCCTGCTACGGGGGTCTGTTGGCCACTTAACCCGCCTCTGCTTGCTACGGACCATTGGTTCCTCAATTCCCCTCTGCTTAGCCTGCTACGGGGCTCTGTTGGAGATCCTGTCTGCAACCTTGCGGACAAAGACCACCTATAAATAACCTTTGATTCTAGAGAGATTAATATGTAAAGTATTTTGTGAAAATACTTTTATAGTGGAGGTTTTATAATAAAATTGTTAGTGGAGATCGATTCCGGACGCTCTTTTTATTAAATGCTCTACCTATAATCTATATGAAACAAAGTTTTACAATATTATACATACACCTATAAGAATTAAACACTAAAAGCCACAATTTTTGTTTAAAACACGGTTTACGATTAAATTGAATATGCAACCTGGTTCCGCAACTAAGAAGATTGGTGGTCTTCACGAAAGAAACCGAGCTAACACGAATGCATCCGATCCACCGGACGATTTCTACTAGCCTCGCCGTAAATAACTGTGCAGTGCAGCTAGAAGATGAGAAATAGAAGCAAGCGAGAGCGTTTCATATGGTAAATTACAACATTACAAAGCTTTCGATAAATGAGATAATTTTTATAGCAAATAAAGTAGTAATGATTGCCTTAGATTTTAATTTTTAATTTAAAGATAAGCAGTGCTTACCTTGCGTATGTAAAGGACATGCCACTGGATCTAGTGCTTTGTTTAAGTTGTTTACACAAAAGGTGTTACTATTATTACGAAGTATTCTGCCTTTTGGCAGGCCCTGGAACTAATGAGTTTTTCTTTATTATTATTATTATTATTATTATTATTATTATTATTATTATTATTATTATTATTATTATTTTAAATTTTAGGTTTGGGCCTAGAAGTTTTTCCGCGTTTCCCGATCATCAGCTTCGTCATTTATTTTTGAATATATTCTTCTGTTTTTCAAACCATCGTTCAATTGTGTTCTCCTTTCTCCTACTCCTCGCTTTCCTTCAATCTTTTCTTCTATTGCGGTATGAAGAAGACATAATCGTCTGTTACTCCCTCTGTCGATTTAATCTTCTTTATCTTACTCCAACACCATTTCGAAGCTCTCTAAATATTTTTCCTCTAACTTCCGTAATGTCGAAGTTTCTGAGTCATGCAGTCTACTACTCCATACATAGGACTTGGCCAACTTCTTTCCTAGTCCAGTATAAGCCTATTAGTTAAGAGTGATCTTTTCTTGTTGAATACTTCTTGACCTGGTCTCTTTAGTGCAGTAAGCATCTCTCCTCAAACTACTTCCCAGATACTTAAAATTATCGCTCTCTTTAAGTTCTCTTTGTTCTGCTCTGATCCATAAGGGCGTGTTTCCACTGAATATTTTCATGACTTTCAATTTTTCAATGTTGATCTCTTTTCCATATAGTTTACCAGTGTCAGATATTTTGTCAATCGTCATCTATAACTCTTCTTCCGTTCAAGGTGCAACTACCATATTATCTGGCATAATAACTGTACCGTATCATAGATGGTACGAGCAGGTAAATAAGCAAGAAAACCGTGGTCTAACTTGGACCAACTGTAATCGTTGTCTAACTGAATTACAATACGATATCATAATAACGGAACAATAGTCAACACCCAGGTGCAGTGCGAAAGTACACAAAGTAAATTCAGACCTCTAAGTCAAGAATACTTAAGATTATATGTGACTCTCACCTTAAGGCTCCCTTAGCTCACTTCCACTTTTTTGAACTTTCTTGCATCCTAGTGAATCAAAAATGTAGAAATTAGATCGAGTACATCGAGCTCAGCTACAATTGAAGAATGAGAGCATGGTGACTTAGTGCTATGATACGAAGGGTCTTGCTTTCTCATGTCCGTCGATTTTCTAATGATTCTCCTGTATCCTCCCGAATTCTAATTTCCATCGGTTCCTTTTATAATCATTCAATTACATTGATCACAAATATCCTGTATTACACAGAGCATGATTGTGAGGTATAAAACTGAGAAATCTCATTTTTGATTTACAATTATATATATACACCGATCTATATATATAATGCAACTTTAGAATGTTTAAAAGGATTTTCTGTGTTATATAGTCTATAAAAATATATATTTGAATTTTTAGGTTGTTCATTATCTGTGTGATAAGCAAACTCAGTTTAAATCTATTATAAATAAACTATTGACAATACGGTTTTACATAACGCAGACGTTGCTTGAAACCAGTTTACCGCGTTGTTATGCAAAGTATTCATGTATATCAGATAAGAGAGAATAAATCTTTTCTTAACTAAAGTTATGAACTTACCGTGTTTGAAATTTTAATAATATGTGGTGTGTAGCATCCGTTAGTTGGCTAAACATAAATAAACTAACTATGAATTTAGGACGTGCTAGAATTGTCAAATTTCGATTTCCAGGTGAAAGAAATGAACTTATATAAAAAGCCATAGACTGGCAGAATTATGTTAATCAAAATATGTTGAATTTCTAGCGGTATATGTTAATGAAGATTTAACACGGAATACTCATGTTGAATACATTAACATTAAACTAAGTTCACTGTGCTTTACATTCCATAGACTGCAAGGTTGTTTGTGTGAGGAAGCTGTCATGTCCTTATACTATAGTACATTTTTTTCAATAATAACCTTTGGTGTTATATTTTGGACGAATTCAAGAATAAGTGCTAGTACATTTCGAATACAGAAAAAAATATTAGAAAAATGTTTAATATCCCTAAACGATCTTTATGTAAAAATAGTTTTAAAAATATACATTATTGACATTATCTACTTTATATATATATATATATATCGCACAATTATGTATGTAACCGAATACAAGGATCTATTGACATTAGCAAATACGACTCACTTATACAACATTAGGCAGAATTGTAATACGTATATCATCCAGCAGAACTATGCAAATCTTAGCAAAACTGTCTATATAAATTGTATAAAATTCTATAACAAATTACCGACAAAGTATAAGAACATTAACGAAAAACGGGTATTCAGAAAAACTCTGTTACAATTATTGTTAGAAAAAAGTCGTTAGTTAGAAGAAAGTTATTACTCTGTAGAAAATTATCTTATTGATAACATATACAGAATGTAGTCATATCTGACAACTGTAAAGCTTAATTGGGGAATATCCTCATATTGTAAGCTATTAACAGGCAAAGGAATATGAACATGAATATACATTTCGTAATTAACTATAAGAGTAGCACATTTTCTTATTCTTTCTAAGGCTACTAAATTACTTTTCGTGCTTGTGTATATTAGAAGGAATATACTAATGATCTCTGTATTGTTGAAACGAGCGATCCTGACTCATTAATTTCAACCTCAAACTATAGGAGTGAGTTTCTAATCAGCGACAACATATACACATTTCTATAAATTTCGAAGTGATTTTAATAAATATGTAGGAAAGTATTATGTAAAGAATTACCGAGAACGTGGTATCTTATTATTAGCCTATTCAACTCTAAACAATACAAACAATTGGAAATTCTGAGAAGAAAGAAAAAATACATATTCGACAAAAATATGTTTTTCATTAAACTTATCATAGAACTTTTATTTAAAAGTTTGTGGAGGGGAAGGTTTAAATTAGTCGTGATATTTGATTGATATCAACTGCAAGCGTGGACATTATGTGAAAACGCCAGTAAAAATATACAACATGCTGAATTATATGTGAATAATATTTACGAAAGTTATCATAAAACATATATTTATCACTAAGCGATTGATTGAAACTAGCGCAGAATTACCAGGGTGGCCACACATCTGGAAAACCAGGAAAATATGGAAAAGTCAAGGAATTTACAAACACCGGGAAAAGTCATGGAATTTAAAAAATACATGGAATTTCTGTTTCGATGAAAATATAAGTATTTACTACCTTCCTAGCCATTGGACCTCTCTATTTTCATTCAAAATTCTCTCGGTCTCTGGGGGCTTCGCCTCCGAGACGTCCACTCACAACATCGATGAATGATCTGTACTTCGATGCTAGCGGAAAGGGCGGAGCCAATGCTGTTCTCATGACCTTCAGGCAGGGCCCCATGGTTGCAAACATGACCTGTTGTTTCCTATCGGGTGTATTGTATGGCTTCAATGGAACACTTGTCATTTCGGTCGTCCCGACTTGCAACAAATTTCAAGCTGATGTTCCCTGAAAGTGAAAGTTGTAGTAAAATGCAATTACAACGTAACAAGTAAGCTTTATACCATTGTTCATGGGCATAGGTCCTGTTTAAAAGTGATTTCGTCAATTCACTGCAAAAATGCATGTATTGCGTTGTTGGATTCGATGCGAGCTTTAACAAAGTCTCACAAGTACAGTAAATGGATCTCACGATTCGCTTTTGGGACATAAATGAAAACAAAGTTTCAAGATATTTGAATTCGGTTTTTTTCGGATATTCAGTGTGTACGGACATTAAAGCAAGTTTTAAGAATGGCGTCTTAGGTTTACACCTGAAAAAAATGATTCAAATTTCCATGGATATCACCCATGTTAATTTCAAGTTTCTAAGTGATTTGCAAGTTCACCTTCAGATCTAGTCCTTGTATTTGAAGTTATGAGCTGCATACTGTGAATTGTACTTTCAAAACTTCCATGGAAGCAACAGGCTGGAAATTCGAAGAATATCTGAGGGCTTCTTGTAATCTATTCAAAAATTTTCCAGCTCGTCGAGCAGATTATATAAAATTCACAGGATGTTCTATGATTTCTAAAAAAAGGAAAGAAAAGAAAAGAAAAAATGCAGCATTAGACGGACGAGAAATGCAGAGGTTGCTTCCCGAGTCTGTAAATGTTACCCCACGTGATGAAATGCGTACAGCGGGTTGCTGACGAGAGGAAGGTACTAGGATGTAAGAACTTTGATACTGTAAGAAATTTCATAAATGATAATTTGCTTGGTGCAAAACTAGGCTTTTTCACATTAGCAAAGACTGTTGAACCATTTTTACCCGAATTTAAGGATAAAATTCCCTTAGCTCCTTTGCTTTACGATTCCCTCCATGCCGTTGTGTTGTCCTAGCTGGTCGTTTTGTAAAAGATAGTGCTGTGGTAGGCAAGCCATTAGTGAACATTGATTTTGAGAAGAATGAAAACCTGAAAGAAGCTAAATTTGTAAACATAGGCTATACATTAAAGGATGCTTTACGAAAAGTCAATTCTATGTCTCAAAGAGATCCTTAAATTTCGCAAAGATTGTCGTACAGGATGTCAGATATTTGTAGTGAAAGTAATGAAGAGGTCACCTTTGAAATCCAAGCGGACAAGAGCAATTTCGTTTTTGGATCCAAGTGTATTTGTGGATACAAGGTAGCTGCAAAGAGAGTGTCCATTGTTTGGAAATTGTGGTATCGAGATATTGGCTTTTAGGAGCATTAGCTGAAGAAATCAAGGGTGAATTTAAAACTTTCTCTCAGGTTCCTTTTGTGGTGGAAGCAATGAAGACTTATGATGCAAAAAATAAGAGATTAGATGACCATTGGATGGAAATGGTAGGTTTATGCGCATGCTCAATGCAGATGGCTGATTTTGTGAAATTTCTCCTACTTCTTTCTCATGGGAATGCCAGTACAGAGAGGGGATTTTCAATCAACAAAGAATCTTTGATTGAAAATCAAAGTGAGCAGAGTCTAATTGCACTATGGAGGATGCACGATACAATTTCAGCTGTTGGTGGTATAGAAAAGTTCAAAATTACAAAGAAAGTTGTCCATGCTGCCCTCAATCATCATGGAGTTTATGTTGAATCCCTGAAGAACCAGAAACAGGAGGAGAAGAAACAGAAGAAGAGAAATGCCATGAAGGGTAAGGTTGTTGAACTCGAAGCAAAGTTAAAGTTGTTGGCTCAAAGTAAGAAGAAGCTTTCTGCAATTGATGACGAAATCATTCATTTGAGGTCTTGAACATTTCAATGAATGTTGCATTAATCCCAGTAGTATGGTTTTTAGTGAACAGATGATGAGAGCTATTTAAAGAAAACGTTCAATGAATGTCGTGTTGGATTTTAGAAACAGTTACAGTGTGTCGTCTTTTGTAAATAGGGTTAATCTTCGGACTGAAAATTACCAAAGTAGTTTGAGTCAGTGGTGGAGAAATATTGGCAGACAAGTTATTAAAAGTATATCTTAGAAAGTTAAAAAATAGAAAACTGAATTAAAATTAGACTGTAATCACCTTCTGTAGTGTTATTTCTAGTTTTAGTGATTCTACATTCTAGTTCACTTCCAGCTTTGTGACGAATTTTGCTTAAAAATATGCGAATATACTAATTTTGGATCTTTTCTGGAAATTTTCTGAAAAGGTCTGTAAGTCAGGGAATTTCAAAATCCCAAAAGTGTAGTCATTCTGTTTACACAGTTTCATCGTTAAGAAGATTAGCAGTCTTATTAAAGAACCTAGATAAGATCTCAACATGTGTATTCTCAGCATATTTGATTACTTCAAAAATCGGATCTGGGGACATTGCCCTCACTTAGGAGAGTTGAATTGTCTGTTGGAAATTCACACTTGGTGTCAACAAGAAAGAACTAACTTTCAGAAATCTCATTGACAAACTATAGAAATCAAAATAAGTGTTCAACATTTTTATTCCTAAAATTCACAACATTTGTGAGGTATTAAATCTGCGAGTGGAATTAGTATTCCAACAACTAAAAATAAATAGAGGTACAAGCACCTAGAGCATAAAGTAAGAACAAATTGTGGACTTCAAGATAATTATTAATATCAACAATGTTTTTTTTATAAACAGTGCATTAGCAGGAAATACAGGGACAATTATTAAGGGTAATTAAAAAGAAATTAGGTCACTGAATAATTTGCAAAAACAAAACTTAAAATAAAAGATATAAAATAAGAGATATATAAGAATCTGGCGATACAGTTATAAAAATGGTGGTGATAACGTTCGTAGAGAAGAAGGAGTATTCAATTAAAGTAACAAACCGGAAGCACAACGTAAGCTACTTTTCATATTCGACGAAATTGTACTTTTTTCGAAAGTTATCATAGAATTTTTATTGAAATCTTTGAGGATGGAAGGTTAAGTGAGTCCTGATATTTGATTGACTTCCAACTGCAAGAGTAAAACTTCAATACAGATATTGTGTTAAAATGAAATATTATTTATAAATGTTTTCATACAAGATTGTTTTTTAAATCCAAAACGTTTCAGAAAATTTATTGTGCAACTCGAAAAGAAATATTGTTAGGAGGGTAAAATTACTACTTCATTATTTGCTGCTAATTATAACTCCTTGCAAGATAAATGATTGGAAAGCCTCAAAGAAAATGTACGACATATTACACCAAATTCGATCATTTTTTTTAACGAGAAATATTGTGAAAGTTATTTTAGTAATCCAAGGAATGGATGAATTCACATTTACATTCTTGGTAAATTTTAACTCTAAGTTGCGGGAATACTAGCAATACTATAAAGAAAAAATACTAAATTTTGTTACAATCGAAAATTTTTAAAATGGTTTACTTTTAGAAAATCATCGTGCATATACATGTGTAAACTTACAAAATAAGGTTAATTTTACCCATTTTATCCCCCTTATGCTTCATGGATTGCAATCGCAGGGAAGAAAATTATTTCTGCAAGTGAGACGAAGACACATACCAAGTTTCATCAAGATCGGAAAATTTATACGAGTTATCGTGAAATAGGCAGTTCGATACAGAAATGCAAATCGAGTCGAATAATAGAAGGCTCTCTAACGCTTGCTTCAATCAGTTGTCTACAAGTCGTTAAGTTTTATTGTTCTAGAAAATTACAAATTGTAATTTGAATGTTCCTGTTTTCCTCGTATAATCTTGGAGTTTCGCCTAAAGAAACTGCACGCATTGTTTGTAGAGAAAATGAATTATTTCTTTGAAAAAAGTCAAATTTTAATGTACTTTCGTGTAATTCATTGTTACTGTACTCACATGGTTATTTGTATTTTCGAGTTGAACACCCAATGAGCTATAGCACGAAAATATTTTGGTATTGCTTCCGAATCAATGTTCGTTACATTTTCTAAGTATAGATGAAGTTTGGGACGGAAACTGTTGTTTCGTATTTTTATATTAGTAGTATTAATGTACTAATTCTCATTTTTATAGAGAAAAATGATAGCAAATGATAAGGAAGAAGATCGTGTGGATGCCCGAAATGATCTAGAAGAATACGTTTTATACACCGAACGCTGTATCTCTGCAGATAAATTTTGGGACACATGTCCAGAAGTTGCGCAGCTTGCAAAAGCTCTCCATGACAAAATACAAGAAATAGAGGACTGGTTATACAAAGATGAAAATTCTACTGCGAACATATACAGAGAAAAACTGAAATCTTTGAAGGTAAGAACTTCATGTATTGAATGGTAGTAGATAACATTTTCAGCGAATGAAATGTAAACGATATTTAGCTTGTCCTTTAAATATCATAGTGATGCTGCAAGTTGTATCATTATATTTGTCTATTTCATATGCTACTAACCTGAAACTGTCAAAGGTATCTTGGAAGTACAACGTGTCAGAAAGTTACATCCGCCATTGTGTGACCGTAAGCGTTAGTAATAATAGATAACTGGGAGTTTTGCTTTTGAAGAGAGCAACTGTAGTTTGGGATTTAACTAACATTTTCCATTTGACAATCTATTGACATTAGGCTGTGAGAATCGAGTAGTTACATACATTCTCTGTGAAACATGCCAAACAGAAGTCTCGTGTGTCATTTTTAAATAAATGAAAATCTTGTGCAGTTTAGAGCAATAATGTAGTATTTTGAAAGTTCAGCACCGTGTTCCACAAGGGCTGAGCGCTCTGATTATAGATGTTTTGAGGCAAAAATTTTCTAAGTCCAACTTTGGGAATCTTCGGGAAACCAGTAAACCAAAAATGCAGGTTTGAATATCCAAGCCAACCTTCGTAATCGGGGAAAAGTATACAGATGTGTTTTTTCTTCTTTCAAGTATAATAATACTTGCTACGTACTAAGTGTAAAAAAAAAAGAAAAAAAAAGCAGCATTGATTGAAATACTTCATGGTACAATATTTTGAAACTATGTATTCATGTCATCACATGTTCATTTTGTTACTTAGACTTCCATATGTAAAATAACATTTCCATGTTTAAAACAGCATATCTAATGAAAGAAACGACAGCGAACATTTATTTATTTGCACTTATTACGGTACTTAAGCTCCAATTACAATAGGTTTGCATACAGTAAGGTATAAGGATTTAATGAATAGAGCAAAAATACATAAATTCAAACTCGAAAGTAAATAAACTTTACAACAAGAAAAAGAAAAAAGTACAAACTTTCTTTCCAAATTATCTCCATTAACATAGGATTACAGAATCTAGAAAAATAAAAGTAGCATATACATATACATTCATACACACATACATGCTGTAACACCCCTATCCACCTGTCTCCGCAAAAGAAACCGAAGCAATTTGACGAAACCAAATTTAAAAAAAATCGAATGATGGTTAGAATGCATACATGCACACACACACACACACACACACACACACACACACATATATATATATATATATATATATATATATATATATATATATATATATATATGTATGTATTAGGGTGTCCCCTATATAAGGTAATTTCGTGTTACCATACGAACACCACCCGCGAAATGTATTTTATGTGACCGTAAACACACATTACTAAAATAGCAGCTCCCTCCTAGAATATTAACCCGAGCCAAGTTGACGACAAAATCATGAAATGACATCTCCATATAATTTAGAAAGTCCAACCTTAATAACGGAGAAACCAAAAGAGACAAAGAAACGAAACTTTGCATGTAGCAACTAGAGAAAAGAGGACACGTGCCCTGTATTGATGAACATCACTGGATGAATAGTGTTGCCAACCCAAGAGAAAATTTTGTTTTTGCAAATCGAATGACCTAAACTGGATATCATCATTGGAAGTAGTATTGAAAACAAAGACAAAAGAGATGGTAAACTCAGATCAGTGTTGGAAATTTTTCGAAAAATAACATGAAACATGTGCTAAGTGCAAACGCCGTTGGCCCACTCAGTTAGTGACGTACTAACGTTTCATACACCTTAAGTTAATAGTGACAAGAATTGTTTACACTGACTCCAAGTCTAGAAGGGGCCGTTGAATAGTGTTGCCATCAGCAGGAGAGAAAAGTTGAGTTGGAAAAGGCACAATAACTCGGTAAAGGTCACTCGTGCAGTCTGGTTTATAACCTATAATACAAGGCGGTAGAGCATGAGGAGCAGTACTGTGGTTATGTGAGATCGGTAAGTCACGTACTGACTGAGATATTCGGTATCTTCTTAAAGCTAATAAGTATGACTTTTTAAAATATGGCAACGCTGCTTACGCCAATGGCGTTTGCATTTAACACATGTTTTAAGTTATTCCTCGAAAGGTTTGCAACACTGATCTATGTTTACCATCTCTGTTGTCATTATTTTCATTGTTGCTTTCAATGTTCATATCAGATTGTCATTCGATTTACAAAAAACATAATTTTCTCTTGGGGTGACAACACTGTTTATCCGGTGATGTTCTTCAATACATGAATAGGTATGGTCCTTCCTCTAGTTGCCTCGTACAAAGTTTCGTTTCTTTGTTTCTTTTAGTTTCTCCGTTACCACGTTTATACATTCCAAATTAATTTGTAATGTGGATACGTAATTTCATGATATTGCCAACAAGTCGGCAGGGTTAACAATCTCGCAGGGAGCTGCTATTTATCTAATGCTTGTTTATGGTCACATAGAATACATTTCGCGGGTGTTTGTATCGTAACAAAAAATTAACTTATATAAGGGACACCCTAATATTCACGCACACATTATATATATTTCTAAGAAAAACAGAGAACATGTTAAGATATACTAAAACTAAATAAAATCACAATAACTAGCGAGTCTGGAACAGTGAGCGCAGAAATTCATATACATTTAAACCTAAATGCAATACAGTTATGTTATTGTTATTTCCCTTTAAACAACGAGAAATTTTCTACTAGGACATTTCATTTTATAAAACACTATCATTATCTATAGAAGGATAACAAATTAAATATTCTACTTGTTTCATTAAACTCGACCAAATTTCATAGTTTTCTTTGCAGTGTTCATACACATGAAAAGAGGCATCGCAAAATCTACATTTGCATTCATTTTTATAACATCATTATATCTCCTACATAATATAATTACAGGAGAATTTGTATGAGCTTTTAAATGCGATTTTTTACAGCAAAACAGAGGTCTCATTCGTAGAAATTTCTTGTTGGTATTAAAATACAACAATTTGAGAAACTCTGATTGTGTGTTATTCCATTTACAGACTTACAAAAAAAAAAAAAAAAAAAAAAAAAGGTTTCATAAATTGCCTTCTCTCGCATAAAAAAGATGTGAAGTCAAAATGTTTCAGCAAGATTGAATACAATATTTTTTTTGTATGCTGATCTTTTATATGTTTTATAATATAAGTATCTCAAAAATCTATTTTGTATTTTTTCAATTTTCCTCTTGTAATGCTTATGAAAAGGTGCCCAAATTATAGATGCATATTCCAATTTACTACGAATGAGACTACTGAATAAAATATTTAGCGCTTGCATATTTGTAAATTCCGTCGTACTTCTGATTAAAAATACCCCATGATTTGTATCCGTCATTAACTATTTTTAAAATATGTGTATTGAAACACAATTTATTGTCTGACCTTATTCCCAGATCACTTACTTCTTTAACTCTTTTGTATAGCTTCTTTTCTCAACGTATACTTAACACGAAGTGGATTATGTTTTCCAATAAAAGGTTATAACTAAGCACTTCTTCACATTAAAGTGTATTTTATTTAGAATGCCTACCTATAACATTCATCCAGTTCTTCCTGCGATTATAAAGCATCATTGTGGGTCTTTATTTCTTTATACAATTTCATATCGTCCGGAAACATTAATCATTTAGAGTGTATGATTACTTTCCGCAGGTCATTAATAAAAAAAGGTAAAAGAAAAAAAACAGAGGTCTCCGGTTTCATCCCTGAGCTATGCAAGATTTGACTTCGTACAATTGGGAACTGACTTGACTAAATGTCATAAATTGTTTACGGCCTTTTAAGTACAATAAAATTAAGGAGACAGACTACTAAATATTTTTGAAAAACCAATAATTTTTCTTTTGCCCGTTTCTTGTAAGTAGAAAGAGGTAATAAAATGTAACTTACCACAATAATAGATAATGTTATTCTACACCCGAAAATACGAATCGGAAGAATTTTCAGTGTTGCCGTCCATATAAATTACAGTGTGACCAGAATTTGGATTACTCAAAAATCTAGGTAAAGGCAGCGACTAGAAAAATGAACTCAACGGTAATTGATGACTTATCATGCTGTCTATGTTCCTTGTTTACTACTTTTTAAATAATGTTTCTATTTATTTTGTAATAACTTATTTATTTTGTAATGATTTATGTAAGTTTGATAAAACAAATAGAAATATTATTTAAAAAGTAGTAAACATGGAACATAGACAGCATGATAAATCATCAATTACCGTTGAGTTCATTTTTCTAGTCGCTGCCTTCACCTAAATTTTTGAGTAATTCAAATTCTGGTCCACTGTAATTTCTATAGATGGCAACACTGAAAATTTTTCCGATTCGTATTTTCGGTTGTAGGATAACATTATCTATTATGGTGGTAAGCTACATTTTATTACCTCTTTCCATTTACGAAAAACGGACAAAAGAAATTATTAGTTTTTCAAAAATATTTGGTAGTCTGCCGCCTTAAGGTTGGTCTAAAGCCATTAAATAGTGTCATCAGAAAGAAGTACAATTTTACGTTCGCAGGGGGCATAGCTTTCAGTTTTTACGAAACTTACAAAAATAGATGGCAGTGTTGTCGAACCCAATTTGGAAGATGGGACAAGACCTTTGAGTTAAAGTTTACCTCCCCCTCTTTATTTTTTTCCCTCGCGAAGGATGGGGCAGAGGGTGTGGGATGTCGTTTGTCTGCGACCTTCGTAGGAATTTTCTTTTTCAATACTTCCATCGCTCTAAGTAACCTGACACCACTGACCACTGTCTAGTAGCCTGCAGCTTGTGCGGAAGAGTAGTCTAAGCTAATCGTTCCATTTTTTGTAAAGAACGCTGAATAGCGAAAATGCCGATTCCTGAGAACACTTTTTTTTCGGTATTTGCAGTATATTGCTTGTCTTTGTTCACGTGATACTGGAATTGCAATTAAATACATTTGCTCAGCACAAATTTAGTCAAAGATGTCATAAATGACAACTCAAATTGAACACAAGAACCTCCAGTGGCGTACACAAAATTTATAAAGAGGAGTTCAAGCACCCAAGTTCCTATCGTATACCATTGATCTGTACTTGAATTCTTTATCCAGCATAGGAGTTTTGAAATGCTTTACTTAATTTTAAAACTTCATTTACTGTCGGTGTGGGGTCATAACGCTATTTAGCGATAAAGACAACATAAGAAAGAGAGAGAAAAATGGAAAATAGTTTTAACGACAAGATTAGCAAGAGAGTAGTGTTGTATTTACGAAGATACAATAGTTATTGTCAAATATTTGGAATTAATGAAAGAAGTGACTAAATTGTTAGTCCATTTTAGAGTGGAATCTTATTTACAAAATATCAGTATATAAATTATAGCAAATCACTTCGTAAATAAATATTTCATTGGATTCCCCACAATATTACATAAGTTATTTCCCAGGGAAAGGAGTAGTATACACTTTGGGGTGAGTTTTCTTCTGACATAGTTTTCCGAAAACGTCTATTATGATTTTGTTCATATTTCGTAAGTAGTATTCCAGTATTAACTACAGCATGTCCTGATTTAATTGTAAAAATCAGTTTGGGTTTGAAGTTTTGTGTTTTTCGTTCTTATGCATCAATGCAACTTAGAAATTATAAAGGACGGAACCAATTATTAATTCCGAACCACAAACGAGACTTTAGTGCTGCGTAATTGGCTAGTGCATAGATCAACATGAAAGATCAATCCTCACAGTGTATTCCATTACCCAACATAATCTCACGTCCAGGAAATATAAGGGGAACGAGACCCGTACTTTTTATTAGTTTTTTTTTCGGATGAAGAAAACAAGTATAATGAGATTTCTTGCTGTTTATTGTTATATATATATACTCTTACATATTAATGATTATGCTTTTATATATAAATACACGCAATGAAGCAATAGCGGTGGGCGTCAGTGTTGTATTTATGGAGAAAAGAGCTGTTACAGTGTATCCATTTTTTTCAAGGTAGTAATTTAGATACCATATGCCTAAGCTATGTAAACAAACAATAATCTATAAGCTATTTCCTATATGCGTAGCGTAAGCGTCTTCGGCGCAGGAGACCCGAATTTGATTCCCGGTAGGAGCTCATATGGTTTGGATTCCAAGTAAGCCGTAGATCAACGCCCTTTACTATAACCAATCAACCAAAAAAAAGTTCTATAGGAGCATATCAACTGAAGAGTGATGCATCGGTATACATCATATAATTCACCTAGTTGCGTAAAATGGAGTAATTTTTCATTTTACTCGCAATTTTGAATATATGTATGCACAGAAAGATAAAGCAGTTGCACGACTGTATAAAAATAAAACATCAAAAACAATATATCGGTATTTTGATATGTGTATGGAGCCTCTAACCTTCTAAATTTCGATTCAAAACCAAAATCAATCCTTTGTTATTGACACTTTTGAAAAAAAAAATAGCTCGTTTCAAAACAATTCAATATATATTTACAAAATGAAGTTGGCCAACTTCACACTGATCCCTCTTTTAGACTTCCAAACTATGCTGTGCATAAGGGGCGCTGTCCGTCTCTTGACAAGTATCAGAGCAAAAACGGCAAGAGATATCGTGATGCGAATTTTTGCAATCGATTCAGAATACCAAGGATAGTGCCATCTCCTCCGTTAACTTTCTATTCAAACCGGAAGTGGTTAAAATTAGACACTTCCAGTTTCAATGTTTATCACCATAGAACGAAAACAGTAACATATATCGAAAAGCAGTTTTTTGAAAACGATTTATCGTTTCAAGAGTAAGTTCCACTTGCTTCGATAACTCTCTTTTAGTACTGGAAGTGATTCAAATTAGCTATTTCCGGTTCCGGTTCCAACTTTTTCACCATAGAACGAAAACATATACAAAGAAACGGTTTCTACAAACGATTCAGCGTCTCAAGACAACATAATATGACTATCCACAACACTACCAAAACAAGAAGTGGTTCAAATTTACTATTACTTCCGGTTTCATTGTTTATGACCATTAACTTATGTTGGTAACATAGCCAGAAGCTTTTTTTTCTTGTAAACGATTGAGCGTCATGTTATGATTATCCACAAACTGTACCGAAACCGAAATTGACTAAAATATACTATTGCTTCCGGTTTCAATACTGATTTCCGTAAAGCGAAAACTATAAATGGTATCAAGATGTGGATTTTGCAATTGATTCAGTGTCCCAAAAATAGGTTTGATCTCCGTCTTTAGGCCTCTATTCAATCCGAAAGTGGTTGAAATAAACGAATTTTAGTTTCAACCAGGGGTGGATAACTTAACGTAACTGTAACGTAACGAAAATAGCTCCCTGTAACAAAAGTATTGGTTATTTAATGTAGGTAGGTACAAGATGGGTCTAGGATGTTTCGGTGTAGGGCGTTTTGGTGTAGGATGTTTCGGTGTACAGATGTTTCGGAGTACGGACGTTACGGTGTAAGGACGTTTCGGTGTAAGGACGCTTGGCTATAAAGGACGTTTCGGTGTATAGCCTAATATTTGATTGCATTAATCATATGCTTGTAATGAACAGTCATGAAGTGTCATAGTGTAGCCCTCTGCAGTAGTGTAAACTGATTAACATTGTTATTGAGTCTCATTGTTATTGCTCAATCTCTTCGTAACATTGGCGTATTTTTTCGTTTTTCTGACTTCATGTCCGCCAATTAACTTATTTGTTTCATTTGAACAGCACTAACAAGGATACTTACGGAAGTGTAATTTACTGAGTTGAATGAAACTTTGCATACTTGTAGAATATCAAAAAATAATCGTCACGTATTTTTTATTTTTTATTTATTTATTTTTTTACTTTGGTAATAGTGCGGGTTTAAGGGTAGAAACCACCCTTTGAACGTTAGAGGTGGCCTCCAAGCATAAACAGAAAGTAATTATTAAAATAGAAGATTAAATGATACGGCCAGCTTACTGCCAAGGGATTTTAGAACAGGTGATTCAGAACCTGACGTTAAAATTACAAAATTCAAATTGGCGGATCCAATATGATGATTACAATTACAAATAGTCTTCTGGTTTGAAATGTTCTGCAGTTAGCCAAGAACAATTATAATTGGCAGGGACTACTGAGAGAAGGTGCAGACTGATTTGAAACCCCTTTCTGTACTTATTTTAACAGGACGTTTGATTAAATCTATAGCCCAAAAAGTTAGAAGCCAGTGCCAATGCATTTGTCGCGAATGTGAAGCAACACATGTTATTGAAAAAGAAAATATTTATAACTCTGAACAATACGGTTTAATTTGGAAATGCAGACGGGACGTACTCTAGTGTTTACAGGGATACAAACAATAGAAAGTGTGACACAGTCAGTAAATTCTATGACTCGTAGCTACATCATACAGCCTTTAATTTCTGCAAATAGTGTTTTGTTATCACCACTGTTAATTGTTTTGTAGGGAAACAATGGAACATTTGCTCTTATAGTCCAACACAATCTCTTTAAATTTGAAAGTATCCTTGTGAAAGCGTCAAATCCGGGACAATTAACATCAAGTGTTGTGAGATCATGGTTCCAAGAGACTTTTCTTCAAGCGTCTAATGCAAAGTCCATTTTGTTATTAGCTTCGTAGAGTGGTCACAATTCATCAATTTTGAACCTATGTTAAGAACAAAAGAGTAACTCATAATAGAAACCATTTCTGCAGGAACAACTGGTAGGATTCAGCCTCTTCTTGTGTTCTTTAGGCCGTTAAAAATTTTCTTGAGGCTGTTTTCTGACATTGTCCTCTACAACTATAACATGGATTTATATCTCCGTAATAATATAATTAAGATCCCAACACTGATTCATAATCAGTTTTCTTCTCCTAGATTTGCTAATCTTATTGGGTATGCAGGTTATTTGGAAGAAAAACCACCTGTGTTTGAAAATTTCCTTTCAAAGATTGTGCAGTATTTTGCGATTTGTGCACAGTTATTGCCGTAATAAGGTGTGTGTGGTGTACACAATGTTTATGCATCACACACTTTTTTACTATACATCATTACCATGAAACGTTTTCCCAATCAATTCATAATTATAACATTTGAGGATATAAGAAGTTCTGGCATAGAGTGAAGCGAGGGGACTCACTGTCAATTACAGCAGCATTTAATGTTTATTTTATTTATTAATTTATATTTTCTACTTCATGAGTTTATTTCTCCCTAACGAATAATTTTCATTTTGAAGAGTGGACGTTTCGGTGTAAACATTGGAACGTTTACACCGAACCAGCCTCACACCTAAACGTCCTTACACCGAGACATCCCTACACCGAAACAACGCGCTGCACCAAAACGTCCTACACCGAAACATCCTACAACGAAACAGCCGTATCCCGTATAAGATATAACACCAATTTTCGTTACGACGCCGTAACGTTATTCGAGCATGTAACGTTATTGTACCGTAACTAATTGAAGGAACGAATCTGTTTCGGATATACTTTGCCACGCTTGGTTTGCGAAAATCGACAACGGGTACCAGCAGATGAGATTCTTCCCTCTGTGGGTATCTAATGGAACGAATATGAGCAAAGCAGAAGCTATTTTGTTACAAATACTATTTGCCACACGAATAACACAGATGAACAGACATGTTTGGTAAAGGTATTGTGTTCATCAGTTACAGATCTGATCAGATCTTTGGAGAGCTGCTTGGACATGGTATCAATTGTATTGTTTTTCAGAGGGTGACACTGAATTTCGTTCTTGAGGAGGTGAAGCAGAACGAAATATCACTTTCATATGTTGTTATTGCAAATCTAAAGTAGAGACAAGGAGAAAAAAAACTTGAACGATTTCTGTGAATATCATAGGAGAAAATCAGTCACATACAAGGAAAAAAGCAGGTGGAAGGGTTAGCAGTCAGGGGGAAGCACAGAGTGAGACAAAAGTAGCAAAGGGGAGGGAAAATAGACAATGTCTTTCATTCTTCATCCTGCTTTGTTTTCACAGCGCTCTTTGCTGTTCACAACAAGAGTAGTATTCGTTGATGTAAGAACTATTCCATGATTGGTGGGCGCAAGCCTGTGAAAATCTTATTATTATTATCATTAAAACAAGGCCCACAAAATAGCTAGGAAATTGCGTGATGCATGGCCACGTTATTGGCTATCAGTCTGCATTATTTTTGTGATATTTCACCGTTGTTTGCTGATTCTTAATCCAGGCACATCCCCAATTTGTTCACTATATTGTGTCAAACTATATTATTATTATTATTATTATTATTATTATTATTATTATTATTATTATTATTATTATTATTATTATTATTATTATTATTATTATTATGTCTAGTGAGCGTAGCCTAGTGGTTAGTGTTCTTCCTTCGCAAAAGGGAGATTTTGGGTGCAAAGCTTGTGGCCTGCTACCATGACCAGTTTCACCAGTTTTTTCGCAGTTCCACAAGGTGAATGTAGAGATGTTATCTTTAAGTATAAATCCTGCCTTATTTTCTTCTTTCCTTTTTCCGTTATTGATGTTAAAATATGCTGTTGTAAATTGAGATTAGAGGCTGCATTTGAAATGTTATCACACAAATAAATGAATGTTGAGAGCACGCCAGACACGCACCCAGAATTGTTTTGTTTGGAGGGATCTGAAGATTTTTGCGGGTCTAATACGTATATGTAGTATTGAACCTGTGTTATTGAACACCCGAAAAGACGATAAGTAATTGTTAAATAGTGCCTCCTATTAAAAATGATAGAGCTAGAGGTATTAAATAAAATTTTTAGGCTATATCAATCATTTTGACGTTAAACAAGTACACTTATGTTAAACAAATTCACAAATGTTCGTCGAATTACGAAGTTTTGTGGGGAGGAATCTGAATCCGGTAGATCCCCATGTAGGTCCTGGTTTCAATTCCCAGTCGGAGCAAAAGTATTTTTCAGTGTTGACTCACCATCTGGAGACAATGGAAAAGCTTACGGTAAACTAGCGGAGTCCGGTTACGTACTATGCGCCTTCCTTTTACTTGCAGGAATAATGCTGTTGTTTGGTTTTGCAATTCATCAAGTATAAAAGGGGAGGGAGAGTTGGTAAAATCAATCTCATGTTGAAAGTTTACACATGTACGTGGAAAACAATATTTCAATATAAAATTGTTATGACAATACTTGGTGTATATTTTCTTTATGACATCGTGAATATCCTTCAATTTGAGGTCATATATACTTAACGATAATTTTCGTTAGAAAGTATTCGATTTTAGCGTAGTATGTCGTACTTTTCTTTGAGGCTTCCCGATTATTTCCTATGCAGTGAGTTAACATCAGGAAGAAATAAGTTAATGGGTTTACTCCCGTAGCCTCCTGCATTTCTTTTAGAGGTCAACGATATTTTTTTTCAATTCATTCGGTTTCGATACAATATGATGTACCTTTTGTTTGACTCTTTTCCGTCATCCCCATGGCTTGGGATTAAAATCACTCAAATGGTGAACTTAACCCTTTCATGTAGTATGGATTACCCTCTTCTCCTCGATTCAAAAAATATTTTTCTCGGTAATTTCCTTTACAACTATTCGATTTTAGTGTAATATGTCATATTTTCCTTAAGGCTTCACAATCATTTCCACTACTTCGATTTAAACTGAGTGAACTTATCTCCCTCTCACCAGGTTAATACATAAATTACTAGCTGAAATACTCATACTTCACATGGATCAGATAAAATATCTATGTAAACAAACTGAACAACGAAAGAAAAAAATATCGATCATTTTCTACTATTTTTACATATCCCGGTGAACTCCTCCTGAGACTACTTGGTTCGAATTTTAAAAAACCGCCTCTGGCCTCCAGCCGATGGGGGCTGTATTTGGAAGCAAATGCCTGTGAGAGTATCTCAGCGACCGCGAAAACTATGGGTTTGACACAAATATAGGTCATTTTGGATTATTTTTACATGTATCGGTAAATCTCCCTCCGCAGGTGACCCCCGGCCCGCATGCAATGGTAGCTGAATTTGAAAGTCATCGCTAATGGAAGTATCATCATTGAACTCAGCGACCGCGAAAACTACGTATTTGATACGAATATCGGTCATTTTGGATTATATTTACATGCCTCGGTATCCCCCAGTGACCACCGGCCCGCAGCCGAATGGGGTGAATTTGGAAGTTAATAAGATCGGTGTTTCACCATTGATCTCAGCGGCCGCGAAAACTATGAATTCGACACTTTGTTATTTTCTACTATTTTTTACATGTCTCAGTAAACGCCGTTCCCCTTGAGACCTCAGGCGGCACACAGACAAACACAAAAAACAAACTCTTTATATATATATATAGTATGTGTCGTGTGGTAACTCTCGTCTGAGGGGAGAAAAGTCCCTCCAATCATTTTGTTATTGGGCCAAAAGAAAATGTTCATTAATTCAAAGCATGAGCACCAGAAAGGAACAACGCATCTAAACATTTTGTAGCTACCTCCGTAAGTGGCAATATCCCCTTCGAATTATTAAGCAGAGATTGTCGAATACGTCATATCAATATGTACCATTAACTAGCAACTTCGTACAACAGCTGAACAGGACTGAATCCAGAGATCAGCCTGATGGAAAATACCTCAGAAGTTCAGAATTCTCCCGGGAAAATCATGTAACAATTTTATATTATCTAGGTTTCAGTTTTATGTATTTTACTCGGAATGAAGCAAAAATGTAAAAAGTAAAATTTCTGTGTTACTCTACTTACAGTATAGTAGAATCTTAACAGATACGGAGC